>NC_143394.1:53538434-53847891 GCF_980474605.1 Leiobunum rupestre | reverse complement strand
ATCAAAGTGTGTACATTTTGAACATCTACAATTTTACTTTTAAAACTGCGTACAAAAGGTCATGACAGAATTGGTGGCAACGAGGTTGTTGCAAGAAGCTGATAAAGCCATGCCAAAGCTTACGGAGTCAGCTAATTTTTCAAAAGGAAGCCTTAAGCAAAGGCGCTTCAAAGGGAAATGCAACAAGTGCCACAACGTAGGCCGTAAAGCGGCCGATTGTTGGTCGAAAGTAAAGGATTACGATAGAAAGAAGTTAATGACCGAAGAGGCTCACAGCCATAGTGCAGTAAAAGGTGAACCAAAAGGAAGGGGTGATTGGTACATCGACTCGGGTGCCACTTCAAATATGACTCCGCATGAAGAATGGGTTACAGATTTTCGAAGCAAACCCTTTAAAAGAATTGAAACTGGACGACGCTCAATACAGTCCACCGGGATTGGATATGTAGCGCTACCAGTAAAGGTTAAAGGTCAATTTGCTACTCTACCATTAAGCAAGGTTTTGGTAGTTCCGAATTTAAACGAGAATTTGATATCGGTCTCAAAGTTTCGAGCCAATGGTTTAATCGTTGACTTTGACAACGAGGCGATAATTCTACTCGCTATTGTAATAGACGACAACGGTCTTTATAAATTGTACGTCGCCTGGGAGAAGATTTCTTTCGTGTCTGAAAAGTTGACGTTCGCCATCTGGCATCCACGTCTTGGCAATGGAGGATTGCGACGCTTGAATATTCTGTTCCGTCCGCCATTTCTTTTATCTATCCCAGATCCAACCGTTTGTGTACCTTGTATTAAGAGAAAGCACCACAGAACTGCTTTTCCAAAAAGGAAAGTTTAGCGAGCGCAAAGCGTACTAGAGCTATTTCACTCTGATTTGTGTGGACCCATGACGGAAAACTCTATAGGTGGGGCCATATACATGTTCGGCATAATAGATGATATATCTCGGATGAGTATCGTCTATTTTCTCAAAGCAAAAAGCGAAGTTATGGAGGTGTTCAAGAATTTCAAAGTACAGGTTGAGTATGAAACTAGCAAATACATCAAGAAGTTAAGAACCGACAATGGAACGGAATAAGTCAAATGGAAGAATTTCTCTAATCTGAAGGAATTATACATCAAACATACGAACCATATTGCCCGCAGTAGAACGCTGTAGCTAAAATTCTGCTAAATAAAGTAAAACTTACCAAACTTTACGACAAAGTTGCGAAAGAAAGTCCGTAGTGGTCCACTGTGTTCGTTCGTATCGGTCCTATGCAAATTTTTGCCGGGAATTCGGAAACTTTCTAGATAAGAGGCTGTAAATCGTGGTAAAGCCGAATGTAGATTTCATCGCTATAGAACACGAAACTATAGATCATATTCTTAAATTAACATGTTCATAGAACAAGTGTTCAGGTTATGTGTTTAGGATATCAATTTTCACCTATTTCGAAGGGAATAACACTAGGAGAATGGCAATGTGTTCATAATAGAACACATTTTAGTCTTCGTAACATTTTCAAGCGTTCAAATTCTAATCGTGTTTACGTAAAGAACATTTAAATGTGTTCAAAACCTAAACACACTTTTTTCTGTGTACTAATTGCATTAAGTGCAAAATTCGATTGGGAGATGGATCAGATGGACGTTGTTACAGCGTACTTAAACGGGGATTTAGAAGAGGAAATATATCTACGACAACCTAAAGCTACGAAAAAAAGGGACCCCGAAGGTAAAGAAAGCCTCATACGGATTGAAACAGGCTGGAAGAGCATGGTACGAAAAATTAGATGGAATGCTACGTAATATTAGACTGACTGTTGCGTTTACTACCTAATTGAAATGGCGAAGTTCTTATAGTTGCAGTTTACGTCGATGACTTACTCATTTTCGCAAATAACACGAACAAAAAGTCATGGTTACAATCCGAACTTCGAAAAAAGTTCGAAGTGACCGACCTCGGAGAGGCACACTACATTCTAGCCATTCGAATTTTACGTAATCGTGAGAAAGGAACGATTACGTTGGAACAACAAAAATTACATAGCAGATATACTGAAAATTTACCATATGCATGATAGCAAGCCAGTTCTAACGCCAATAGATAGAAATGCATCTCTCTCCAAATTAATGCAATTGTCGACCGCGGCCGACAAGGCTGACATGGAAAAGCTTCCATACCAATCAATCATTGGGAAAAGGCTTTACGCGGCGAAGCCACAAATTATCGACTCTGCCGGTGAGGCTTTTTCTTGGAATTCGAAGAAGCGGCCCACACCAGCGCTCTCAACCACCGAAGCTGAATATAAGGCTCTAACAGCGGCGTGCACTGAAGCAATTTGGCTCCGTCGAGGTCTTATCGAATGACAAATTCAAAGAGCTGCTGATCCTACGACTATTCTGTGCGACAACAAAGGCGGTGTTAAACTTGCAAAGAATAGTGTCTATGACGCGAGAACCAAACACATAGATGTGAGACATCACTTTATTCGTGAAGCGATAAAAAGAGAAGACACGAAAGAACATTGGATTGCTACTGAAGACATGATAGCAGACGCTTTGCCTTAATCTCTGGAGCGTCGAAAAATGGACTTTGTAATAACGCGATCGGTTTACGGGAAAAACAGAAGCACGTGAAAAAGGGGGAGTGTTGGAATGCTTGAATTTCCCCGCCCTATATTCTGACACGTGGTTTCTTTTGTTTTAATTTATTATCTCTCTCGACCTCCTCGACCCGTGGACCCCGTGCGCTTTGAATCCCGATACATGTATAACTATACCCTCATGTTTTTGTTGTATTTCGGTGCTATTCGTTTTTCGCTAAGTTTATTATGTAAATCTTCACATAATTACCAAAAACTTGCAAACCATACAATTTGAAGAAAAAAATGGCGGCCGCTACCATCCGTACGGCTTCTTCTTCTGTTTTAAATTTCGGCAATTTAGATGTCTCTAATGTTACAGTTCCTGACACTACTGACAATTCATTATCATCTCTTATTGTTATATCTCAGTCTCAACCCAACGTGAGCATTGGTGTTTCTACGAATCCACTTGCTGCGAAGTCAATTAAGCCTCGGCATCGTTCGTTATCGCTTGATTCGGAAGTTACGGAATCGCGCGCGAACTCCAATTCAAACATAAGCCTTGAACCTACAGCTAAAAATAAGTGCGGTTGCCAACCGGAAACCCATGCCAAGCCTATTCCGTCTGACAACTTTACTATTGTTAACGGAACTAATTCCACATCAACAGCTGCTGAAAAACCTAAAAAAATCAAAATAGCCAGCTACCCATTTGTGCCTGACTTCCCAGCAAACACAAATCGTCCCTGGGACGTCCCAGCATGGTCCATAGAGCCCAGCTTTGTCCCGTCCAAAAATTGTCCTACGGGACGAATAATGGACGTCCCATTTTAGTCCTCGTAGAACCAATTTCGCGACATCCGATATTCAGCCCAATCGACGTCGCATGGATCTCCACTATTCGTCCGAAATGTTATCTAGAGGTGCGTTTATCAGCAATTAATTTTAATTTTTTCACCTGTATTTGTATTTGAGCTGATAATGATTAATGAACCACAAAATATTAATTTTATTAAGAATATTATTATTTAAAGTGAATTAATGAAATTACGTGTTAAATCAAAACTACTTAATTATTTGATTAATTTTTTCTGTTCTTAATTTTTATATTATTATTTTCTTAACTTTTATTTCCATTATTTTAATTTGATGAATTATTTCTACAATCACAGCCAATTACTGCGAAAAAGCTGATCTAAGTTGGCCGAGCTAAAGTCCTTTTAAAATATCTGGTAGCCCAGTTTGTAGTTTCTTTTGTACGACGCCATTACTCAATAGTTTGGAATCGGTCACCATAAAGTACATAATGCGTTCTACACAAACGTTAAAGATTATAACATAGTAATCTCTAGTATTGTTGATTCAATATCATAAGAGTAAGTATTTTATTAAAAAACTGATTTTTTTTATGATTTCAATTCTATTTTTTTAACGTGTCTTTTACAGAGGTAGGAAGAAAATATGTTTGATCAAAGTCTATTCATTGTGGACCTGTACATGTTACAATTTAACTTTTTAAGTTTATTATTCATTACTCTCACTGAACGGTTCGCCTAAAGCTTTATTTCATTTTGTTATATTTTATATATCGGATTTGGAATTCCAAAAGTAAAATTTGCGTTAAATTCTCCGAATGTTAGCGATGGTTCGCTGTTTTTAAAGTTCATTTTGGACCTGTACATGTTTCAATTTAACTTTTTAAGTTTATTATTCATTACTCTCACTGAGTGGTTCGCCTAAAGCTTTATTTCATTTTGTTATATTGGATTTGGAATTCCAAAAGTGTAAGGGCCATATTTAAATACTACCACTAGTGGCGCTACGAGCGCGTTGGCTTCTGGTATAAATATGCCAGTAGGTCCATCCCGTTAGTTAGTTGAATTTGGAGCCTAGTTGGAGGCAGTTCCCTCAGATTAATCAGAACCCGACGTCACCCCAAGACCTGAATATTAGTATTAGTGAGTAATTAATAAAAGGTTTTTAAGTTTTGAATGTGTGTCTTGGTTTTACGTATACAAAATTAAGTCTCCTACATTTTGGTGCCCCGAGTGAGGAATATTGTATACCCAGGCATCTCAGAAAAACAAACAAACCTTGATATTATAACCACGTGCAAACTCTGGGTAATTTGGTCGTTGTGGTTGAAATTACCTCCTACGTCGCCGCCATTTTTTGATGAGTGCCGTTTTTCCCGCCAAATTACGTTACTCACCCGGGCACGTGGCGTCGAGAGCCAATCAGCGTTGAGAGGGTGCTTGTCCGTTCCTTGTTCAAACTACAACGAGTTCGCCATTTTTGTTCGTTTCTCATTAAGTAACAACTTTTAATAATTATTTTACTAAGCCTTGAAGATAAGGTATTAATTTAATTCCTAATTTTAATCATTATATAATGGAGACAGCTTTGGGTGTGCTGTGTTGGGCCTTGCTTTATGTAACCTTTCGAATGACACGAAGGTACGTCGAAGATGGGGAGAGGTGGTTTGGGTTACTGGTAAAAATTATGGAGTGGTTTCCCTTGACGTTTGGGGTACTGTTTCTGGTTATAATTAGACTAATCTGGCTCATTTTTAATTGGTTAGTTATTCCCGGTTTATGAATAGTAGACCAGTTTTTCCAAAGAACGTGGTCCTGGTGTACCACGTCTATAGTAACTGATCCTATTGTAAGTATATCGCAAAGTACTGCCGTGGTAGTTCCTACCTCGCCATCGGGTATTGTAACAACTAGTGGGTCCTTGTCTACTGCAACCACAGTAACGAATTCTCCAACGGCTACTGGGTCTGTCACCAGTCCAACAGTCACAACAACAGTAACCACGTCACCAACCAATATATACCTTGGCTGATATAATGAGAGTGTTGCAGGAGGGGTTGAACTTGGTCACACCACCTTCATCTCCGCCACCACCACCTCTAGCTCCACAACTACCACTTCCTTCTGTGGGCGGTACGCCACCTCGGTCTTTGACTCCTCCTCCGACTACTTCTAATACTCCATGTGGAGGATCTCAATTGAATGTTTCAGGATTGGGAGGAAGTAACCCGCAACAGCGATCGGTTCACTTCAGTAGTCCCGTTGGACAACAATCTAACTTTTCGGGCATTCAACCCTTACCATCTAGTCGATTGTCATTTGGGTCACTCAGTGGTTCTGGAGGACGGCCGTCAATAGGGACATAAGGAGGTACTACTATGCTGAGCATGGGTGTGAGTAATTTAGCGATACCTCTACCAACCTTTTCTGGGCTAGATGAAAACCCGAGATGTTTTCTCAAGGAGTTACAAACCTATATGGGGGTTAAACAATTGGACGTAGTAGATTTGGCAGCAATTTCTAGGTCTCTTAATGTTAAGTGTACCTATGCCACAATCCGAACTGATTACCACTTTGAGATATAACGTATTACCTGTTTATGCCGACCATCTAATGACGTATGACAGAGACGATTTGAATGAGTTTCGGCAAACCTTGGAACTAATGGAACAAAGGGTAGTAAGTAAAAATCCAAGTGCAGGTGGTAGAGGTAAGACCACAGTCACATCTTCCGTCATGAATACAGTATATAACCAGCCCTGTACATACTGCGGAGACCTTGGCCATCCTCCTAGCCTTTGTGCTAACACTGTTCCTCAGTTGCCTCATAGAAGCCGTAATAAAAGAACAAGAACACCAAGGACCAGTGTAAATGCGCATGATGATGCTGGGACGGAGAAGGGAAACTTCCTACAGGACTGAATAAAGCAGGGATTTAGTCCTCGAAACCAACAAGTCCTGTTTTGTTGAGTGTGAATATGCATCAGGCATATGGAGTGTTTTTAACCCTAAATACAAATAACAAACTTTTGGCGTGTATTGACACTGGAGCAGAGGCCAGTTTTGTAACCAGGAAATACCTGGATAGTGCAGGAATCCGAAATAATTTAACTTCCTATAACGAGAATTGTTTCCAGGCTAACGGAGAAACGATTCCAGTTTTCGGACAGATAAACCTTTCTACTCAACTTAACAATGTGGATACCGGGGACCTCAACTTCAACGTCGTCGGCTCCTTGCCTTGTGCCGTTATTCTAGGTACGGATTATCTGACCCGTCTAAAAACTATTATTGATTTCAGTCAGTATGAGGTGCGATGGGGAGATCAGGTCACAGGCCTCTACCGAATGGACAGTGAGCAGGAGAGGGAACACCAAGATGTTCCGTCACATGTTCTTAACGACGTGAATAAGGTCATCGACTCTGCGAACATTACCCCCAGCAGGAAGGTGAATTGGTTAAATTACTTAAATTGTTTCCTACAGTGGTAACTGATAGCATCGGACAAACTGACTGGATTCAACATAAAATCAAGCTCAAGGAAGGGTCACAACCAGTACAGAGGAAACCAAGGCGGTTCACCAAGAAGGAGCAAGAAATTGTCAATGAGGAGGTTCAAAACATGTTAAAAGAAGGTGTGATTGTTCCCTCCACTTACCCGTGGGCCTGTCAGATTCATATCGTAGGTAAAAAGGATGGAGGTCGAAGGGTTTGTGTAAACTACAAAGCAATAAATAATTTGATAGAAGATGATCCATATCCTCTACCACGTGTCAATGATATATTGGACAAAAAAAACCCAAAGTATATAACTAAGCTAGATTTACGAGCAGATTTTAGGGAAGTTCCTATGGATCCGGAAAGCGAGAAGTACACTGGGTTCATAGTTGACAAAGGCAAGTACCAGTTCAAGAAAATGCCGTTTGGGCTTAAAACCAGCCCAGCCACTTTCCAACGCTTAATGGATCGGGTTCTGAAGCATGGTGACCGATTGGGTGTGTATTGGTATTTAGACGACATTGTCATAGCTAGCCAGACCTGGGCCGAGCACCTCAAGGCCTTGAGGTTTGTGTTCACTCAGCTTGAGAAGGCCGGGTTAGCTATCAAACTCTCCAAGTGTGCTTTTGCTTGCCAAGAGGTCGATGTACTGGGACATGTCATAAGCAACGAAGGGATCAAAATCAATGAAGGTAAGGTGAAGGCCATCACACAGTATGCCGCCCCAAGGCATGGTCAACTACCATACCAGATTTGTTCCCAATTTTGCAGACATGGTTGCTCCGCTGCAACATCTCAAAAGAAAAGGTGTTCCGTGGAAATGGGGTGATATTGAAAGTTAAAGTTTTGAAATGATTAAAGATAGCATTGCTAATGCCGTTATTTTACATGTCCCCGATGCGGACATTCCATTTATAGTCACCACGGATGCAAGCGACTATGCCATAGGGGCGATGTTGTCTCAGCTCCAGGATGGAAAGGAGGTGCCTATAGCATATACCAGTCGTATATTTCGAGGGGCAGAAGAGCGATACAGCATCCTAGAGAAAGAATGCCTCGCGATTGTCTACGCAGTTGAAAAGTTCAGGTACCATCTAGAAGGGCGAAAGTTTACGGTGGTCACTGACCATAAGGCTCTGACCTGGCTATTTAATTTGAAAAACCCTAAAGCAAGTTGATCCGTTGGGCGTTGCTTCTCCAGGAATACAACTTTTATATTGTGTATATAGCCGGTAAAACTAATAGGGTAGCTGACGCCCTGTCAAGATCAGTAAAAGTGTTACAACGAGGCAAAACCATACCGCAGAAACAACTATTAACGATTTATTTGGCTACAGGTCAACAGGTTCTGGATCCCATATTGTTGGAGGACATCAAGAGAGCTCAAGAAGAGGATGGACTATGGAGTCCCATCTTAGAATCCCTGCGTAATGGGAACAACCATGTCCTGTATGAGCTGAATTACGACTTACTATACCGCAAGTCTACTCCTCATAAACCAGCTAAGGCTGTAGTGCCTTCATCATTACACGAACGCCTCTTTGACCAATATCATAATCATCCCATTGCTGGCCATCGGGGTAAGGTAGTAACTGAACGTAAGATAACTAAGAAGTATTATTATCCAAACCTCCGTGAACTTGTTTGTAATTGGACACGTCAATGTCACACCTGCCAACAGTATAATGCCAAGAATTTCAAGTCATCAGGTAAAATGGTAAGCAACACGTCCACAGATGGTCCGAACCAATTAGTTGGTATAGATATGATGGGACCGTTATTAACTACTTCCAAAGGCAACAGGTTTATAGTAGTAATAGTGGATTATTTCCTATACGCTATATTTAAGCTTGCACCGTAGCCAACGTCAGTAGGAGTGTCCACAATCATCAGGGTTTTTCAATGTAGAGGTACACGTGGGGGTCGGCACCGGAAGTCCCCGCTTCCTTCCCCCTTCCGGCAGGTGGCGCGGGGGGGTCGGCATTTTCCTCCCCTCGTGGTCATTGACCTCCGCAGAGTGGCGCGCGCTGATTGGTAACTACGCGGCGCGGGGAGCACGTGGTTACTACGCGTGTACTGCGCGCTTATTGGCTGGCGCGGCGCGTGTACTGCGCGCTAATTGGCTGGCGCGAAATTATTCAAAATGGCGCCGATTGGTTGGTATTTTGGCGCGAAAAGGGGTCAGTACTCCTTTAAAGGAATTCCCAGGCTCGCTATACTCGGGCATTGTTAAAGTGGTGACAGGTTTGATTGATTACGAGCAGGTGTTTATCGAGGAATGCGCCGTTGCTAGGTTACCCAGTACGCTGTTAGAGGAAACTCCAGATTTGTATTCGGGACGATTTCGTTGTATACGTAAATTTCGAAGAAAAAATGGCTACGGTAAATAGCCACGATATTCCTTTAAAATTTCTTTCGGAAAAAAAACGATTAATGAGTTTCGTTAATTGGAAGGTACCAGGTGTACATAAATCAGACTTGGCCGCGCAAGGGTTTTATTCGTTACCAGACAGCGTTTCGGTCAAGTGCGCCTTCTGTCCGCTAGTCATAACCGACTGGAAAAGCGTAGCACTCATTCGACACTTGGAAAAGATACCGCTTTGCCCTTTCATGAAAGGAGAATCTGTAGGAAACGAAACGAATCTCGAGTAGGGATGACGGTAGCTTACTTGGTAGGACGAACAACTTTGTAAATAGCAAATTCAAATAGTCACGAGTTCGAATCCCCTCCAAATAAGAGACCGTCATTCTTTTTATAAAAATGGACGACTTTTACGTAACTCTATCGAGTAACGCCTCTAGCGACCTATATCCGGCGAATACTCAGTCAAACTTTAAAGTAAACTTGGGTCGTTCTATAACACTACCGGACAAATTTGTTGTTGGCGTGTCGGAAGTAATTTTGCCTCCCAACTGGGAAAATATCACGGATAAAACTAATAATTTTCAATTAAAAACTGTGGCGGTTGATTATTATAAAAAAAGCCCTTACATTTATAAAATCTCATTAAAAGTCGCTAAATTGGAAGCCGAAAAAGACACTGCCGGATTTGTCATCAAATATAGTCTGGTTAAAAAAGTTGTACGCGCTATTAACGAAGGAATAAGGGAAAATGGACTGGACGCCTACATTTCGTTCAAAATCTGGGAAAAACCCGATGGACTTTATTGGATTTACGATCCGACAATACATAATCCGGCTGACCCGACCAAGAAAAAGAAGACCAATTTCGAGTTATTTATTCCTGACGGACCTTTGAAAGAACTGTTATTTTTCGAGAGCAAGGATGACACGGGATATCAATCGGGGGTATATCAGCCGTCAAAACCGGTAACCCCCTATACGAGGAGTATAATTTTAAATCATCTAAATTATATTGAAATCAAAGAAAATCATCTACGCGATATGACTTTTACACGCAACGTAGAAGTTGACTGTAATATTCCGATTGGAACTTATTTAAGTATTCAAGCAATATTAGACGCCATGTCAAACACTATCCCTGATCACGTGAGAAACCTTGTTCATTTCGGTATAAACCCCAATGGCACAATCCATGTAGGAGCTGATCACGGGGCTGTGACTATTTTCTTCAAATCCAGTAAGAAAGGCTTAGGCGAATTATTAGGATTTACGGATTTTGATTTTGACCTGGTTGGTCACGACAGTACTTATCCGGCCGATTTATCTAGAGGCGCGAGTACGCTTTATCTATATTCGAATTTAATATACCCCCAGTATACCGGAGATACTTTCGCTCCTCTCATGAAAATTATACCGTTAGCGAGCAATGATCAGTCTAGTAATAAGTCTATTATATACGACAAAATAGACTATTACCCGGTTAAAGCAAGAGAGCTAGAGTTGATCGAGATAGACTTAAAAACTGATTTTGGAGAAAATTTGATATTTAACGCGGGGAAGACGGTCGTTCGACTTCATTTCAAGAAAGATGTCAGAGAGTGACAGTTATTTCCGTTACTATAAGTCTCAATATGGGGGGCGAGTGTTTGCCGGCCCCGTTTACCAGAGAGGGCGTGGTTTGGGTGGAATATTTAAGAAATTAATGAGATATATTACACCGATGGTAATACCTTTACGCAGCGAAGCGCTAGGTCTCGGAAAGCGTATGTTCGGTGATTTGGAATCCGGTGTAGATCCGCAATTCGCTATCCGCAACAATTTACGATTAGCCGGAAGCAATTTGTTACATAAAGCCGCTGACAGAATGAGTAAGCCCCAGTCAGGCAGTGGAACTCGTAAGAGACGCGCGCCTCCTAGACAACGGAAAAAGAAAACGAAAAAATCAAGGACGAAAGACGATTTTTTGGGATAAGAAACAATGGCGCTTCGAGAAGGCATGCTAAGTTCGTTAGACTTGTTCGAACGACCCGTGTTAAATACCAATATATTAGCTACAACCGAAATACGATATCTGCCCACGAATAACATAACCGACAATGGCCCTCTCGAATTTTTTATTCCGGCATCTGATGACTTATACATTGATTTATCCAAAACTATGCTCAAACTAAAAATGAAACTCGTGCATTTCGACGGTACAGACGTACCAGCCACTGAAGTGAAAGTCGGGGTCACGAATAATCTTATTGGAACTCTTTTTTCGCAAATCGACGCGTATTTGGGCGATACGTCGGTACAGTCTACAAATAATCTTTCGGCGTATAACGCGTACTTGGCGAAATTGCTGAATTTTGGTGAAGATGCTAAGAAAACGCAACTGGAGAATGGAATGTATTATATGAACGCGGCCTGTAACCCGCAAGACATGTGGGAACCTGCTTTTAACAATGATCGTAACGGAATGCTGAAGAGATGCGCGCGAACGAAAGAATCGACCACGTTTGAGTTAATGGGCCATTTACCCCTCGATATTTGTCACATGAATAAGTTTATTGTCAATCAACTACCCGTAAGATTCCGCTTAGTAAGAAGCCCTCGTTTAACTTGTATAATAGCTTTAGAGCAGGGAAAAGATTATAAGCTAATTTTAGAACAGGCGTATTTATACGTTACTAAAGTCAAGGTGGCTCCGCAGATAAGTTTAGCCCACGCTAGGATGCTAGAAAGCGGAATACCAGCGATTTATCCCATTACGCAAACAATTATGAAAAGTTTTTCTATCGCTCAGGGTCTGAAAAACATAAATCGCGATAACGTTATACTCGGGAAAATACCAAAAAGGGCAGTTGTAGTTTTTGTCAAAGAAGAAGCTTTCAACGGGTCATTGACCACAAATAGCTTGAAATTTGAACATTTAAATATCACCGACTTATCTTTGTCAGTCGGACCGGATAGATACCCTCCTGACGGCTTTCAAATGGATTATGCAAATTCAAATTACTGTTTACCTTTTCAGTCTTTATTCGAGTCAATGGGCATAGCTTCCGAAGATAGGGGTAATTATCTAAATTTTGCGAATTTTAAGGAGGGGTACACGATCTATACTTTCGATATGTCGCCGGACCAGAATGCTTCGGCTGATCATACGAGTATTCCTCGACAGGGGTCTCTACGTTTAGATGTTCAATTGAAAGACCCCCTACCGACTAATGTCGTGTGTATAATGTACTTTGAATTTGATAACGAGATTTTAATTACCCGGGACAGAAAGGTGATATATAGTATCGAATAAAATGAGCCACCCTGTTTTCTATTCGATTAGTTCGACGCGAGCTTTTGTTTGAGAATGACACGCCCCCATTTTCTCTCCAACCAACTCGACATTTTTTTATCGGCGAATCTCGCGGAGCCTGAAATTTTAATTAACCGTCAAGGACATAGAAAATATGTCAATTTTAGCGTAAAAGTGTGGAAGAATCTCTGGAACTATGAACAAGAAATTGAAAGATTTTTCAATACCACTACCGAAGCTATACGTTTTCACAGCTGGTTGTCGGATAGTGTCAAGTTGGAAGGATTCTTCTGTCAGCGTGGAAGAATTATTGATATTCGCGGCTATATTCGCGGGTCTAATTCAAATTACGACGTTGTGTATTCCTCCGCCAACGGGGTCGCCCTAGATAAAGAAGCCTGGGACCGTTTGAAGATTATCCGTACGAGTCTCGACAAAGAAATAACTGACCGAAAAGACGCTTTTGAAGGAATGAAAATGTCTATTTTAGACGAATTAAAAAGTGTATTATTTACGTTAACCGAGGCGTGCCCAAACCTGCCCTGCCATAATCAATTGGCCCATCACATTAGCTGCAAACCGATCGCGTCACATTTCTGCGAAAGACTCGAAAAAAGTGTCAAGATGGCGATACCCCTTATGAACTATGACAACGTAATTAAGGCATTTTACGTCAACTTTCCCGACTATAAACTGGGGGTAGAAAATTTATATCATAATATCATGCAAAATGAATCTGAAATTTTATCAGAGCTGATGTATTAAAAATTTCCATTAAAATGTATAAAAATGTAAACTTTGCTGGTCTTTTATTTAATAATGTAGCACACTTTGAACTGTCAAGACATGAATATAGAATCTATTTATTTTGACCCAGAAAATCCCGGAAGTCTGGTAGGACTAAAACGTTTATCCGAACAATTACCCTCTATTTCCAAGAAAAAAATTAAAGATTGGGCGTTGACCCAAGACGCCTATACGTTGCACAAAGATAGAAAATTTAATTTTCCTAGAAATAGGACGTTTGTCACGAGCTTGAACGAAGAACACCAGGCTGATTTAATCGAGTTAAACGAATTAAAAAATATTAATAAATTTAATTATATTCTTACTAATATCGATATTCTGTCCCGATATTTATTCGTTATTCCCGTGAAAACTAAGAGAGCGAGCGATATATTAGCTGCTTTCAAAAAAATCCACAAACAACGTAAGCCTTTGAAAATTAATACTGATCAAGGTTCTGAATTTTTAAATCGTACAGTGCAACGCTATTTCAAGGACCAGGGGATTAAGCATTTCGTTTGTTACGGCGATAAAAAAAGCAGCGTATGCGAGAGAGTGAATAGGACGCTTAAAAATAAAATTTACAGATTTCTTACCAAAAGTAAAGGAAAAAAATTTATAAAAGAACTACCAAAAATTGTAAAGTCCTATAACGATAGCGTTCATCGCACGACGGGATTTAGACCTAGCGAAGTAACCTTAGCCAATGAGCATCTTGTTTGGCAAAAATTATTTGGAAAGAAAGTTAAAAGAGAGGAACCGAAATTCAAGATTGGCGATCACGTGCGCCTGTCAAAAACCAGCAAAGTATTTCGTAAGGGATTTAAAGGATATTGGGGTAAAGAGGTTTTCACCATATCGAAGGTGATAAATAAACCCCGCCCACTCTACCATATCAAGGACAAGAATAACGAGAAAATATTGGGGTCATTTTACCCCGAAGAAATTTTAAAATGCGACCCGAGAACCAAACCTTTTTTTCTGGGCACATTTTCCAAAGATACTTTACCTCGAGATTGTCCGAAAAAAAGCCCTTTTGTTTGGTGGCCAATGTACAAGACTCATCAATGCCGGGAAGCCATTGGATAGGAATCTTCGTCAGTGCTAAAAATAGGAAAGGACAACGCTTGGGAGATTTTTTTGTTCTTTTGGTCAACATTTTGATGTCTACGGTTTTAAATTGGATCATTTAGCTCAGAAATGGTTTTATAATAAAAATATAATTCAAGATATGAACCAAGAAACTTGCGGTTTGCACGTTGCTTCGTTTCTGTTAAATAGGTCTGCTGGATTAAGCTTTAAGAAAATTTTAAAAATGTATAATAATGAAATATATATGAACGAAGTAATTTCGCTATTGGCATTGTGTGTGCATTTATTTAATCACGAAAACAGATTTTGTAATCAATAGTGTTTAATAAACATGGTTTTACAAAAAAACATTAATTTTCCCATTCATTAATTTCCCAATCATTAATTTCACGATCTTTAGAATACGCCCGGCGTCTTTCTTTGCGACCTTGTCGGGTTGGCAATTCCTTTCTTGTCAAGAGCGGTCCTACGAAAGGCAAGGAAACAGGTTCGGTCGTATTACGAAGGGTGGATTCCGAAGGCTTATAGCTGCTGTCTTTGAAAGTTGGCGTGCTATATTCATCGAGACTTGTTTCGCTTCGAGATTTACGTAGCTCAGCTCGAGCGGGCGAAGTGAAAACGTTGCTAGCGCCGTTCTTCCATCTTCCCTTTTGGTAGCCTGGAGTACTCGCAAAGTCAGGCTTGAATGGAATATTTCGTGACGTCACGAGATGCGGTGGGGCTGCAATTAAAGTTTTATGGGCGTAATCGGGCGATTGACTTTCGCCCAACCCCGAAATGCCGGAGACACTCTGCCATGGTGTAGAAATTCCAGGATTTATCGGTGATGCTGGGAGGGGCCTGTTAATAGCCATTTCCAGTTGGTGGAGAGGTTGCTGTACGGCTCTTTGCACCTGTTGCGGCGCGGCGAATAGTTGATGGAGCTGATTTGGCGTTTGGGGAGGCGAAAAAAAACTTGGCGAGGCGAGCGGCGGGTTACCGAATGAACCGTTAGGTACAGCGGGAGGCTGGTAGATCGCACCGTGTGCTAACTGTATCGGCGCTAACGTACTCGAAGAAGGAGGTAAAGGGGGCGGTTTTATTTGAACGGCTGGAGCGCCGTCATAGTCTTTAATTCTGAGATACCGCGCCAACATTGCCAGATATTCTCGTAGTTTTTCTTCTTCACTACCGTCTCGAACGGATTTGTTAAGAATACTATTCATGTGTTCTTGTATTAAATTTAGCAATTTTTCGGTATCGGATAAATAGCTATCCGCGGGTAGCAAGACAAATTTCTTCATCGCGCCGGATTAATTATACGACCCAAGATTGGCGGGATGAGCGAATCGAGAATCGCTCCCCAAAAACCGCCCGTTTGCGAGACTAGAATTCTTCGTCGATAACGATCACTGAGATCTCTTTGACCTAGTTTTCTAATAGATTTTTTATATCGTTGTAATTGCCGTCGTTTATGCTCGCCAACTGGTAAAGCTCCGCGGCAAATATTATGACAGATATTCGCGATTGAGCCAACCTGATCTCGCGTGGCGTTCTTCAGTAAAAATCGTCTTTGATTTGGGGAAGCCTTTTTCAATAAAGTTAGATACGGGCGGCTTTCTATAATTGACCTGGGCAAAGGCATTTTACAGAATGACGTAAAATTCGAATAAACACTTTGTTATATATTCTGATTATTACAATAATATACATTTTCCTCTACCAAAAATGATAAATACATAAAATAAAAAATTAATTTTCGGTAAATACTAGCATGGGTCCTTCTTCCATGAGGCATTGCGTTCTAACTTTTAGAAATTCGGGAGTTTTTTGTTGTAGGTCAACAACCACGTTAGAATAGGGCGTATCCGACGTTACGTAATTATAAACGTTGCTCAGAAAATTAGGGTTATGCGGAAAGATCTGACGACTTAAATGTTTTATTTGTGATGGATCACGGGGCTTCGGAACAGGACTATAAATGAGGCGTTAAGCGAAATGTCGCGCGAAAATCTGCCCTGACCAAAGACGTTCTGGCATAAGAATACAATACTCAGATTCAGATGATGCGAACACACGCGAAAAAGTTCAGATACCAGCGCGTTGTCTAAGCACTCGCTCGAAAGGTCGTCTAGCACCAAGAGGTTGTTTTGTCTTTTGTCGAACAAATCTTCGGGTTTTTCACTAAAGAGCCCCTTATGGAATTCAATTTCGGGGGCGAGGGTTTTTAATTCGTCAAATTGATCGTTCCAAAGATTGTAGCAATATAAAATTTTTTGGGGTGGATTGTCGAACATTAAATTTTTATTTTTCAAGAGATTAAACGTCCAGTGACTTTTTCCCGACTTACTGGGGCCAGCCGTAGGGAATAGAAGTACCGTCTTTGAAAAATATACGTTTCGTCGACGTAAATCCCACTAGTTTTTCGGCTTGTCTGAGATACAAGTGCCCGGTTTTTTGTCTTTTCACGTTAAAGGGAATCTCGACACGGTATTTTAATTCGCGGTTCTCGAGCGCCAACTGCTTTATCGTGTCAAAGTTTAAGATGGTCTGATTTTTTTTAGTAAGAGTGACGCCTTTTATCTATCGAACAAGATAGAGTAACCCTTGGGGGCTATCGTGGTAAAAGCTTTAATGGGGTCATTAGGATATTCATCCGTAAGTCCGCCCAAGCTGCTTGATAAAGTTAAATCTAATTTCTTATCGTGTATCAGAATACAACTGTCCGTATCGCCGTAGGCCAAATTAGGCCCGATTTTAGCCATTAGATTGTATAATTTAATACGCCCATAAGAGGCGACGAAAATGCCCACAGTTGGGGAACCTTTACGATAAGCCGGGACGTGGTCTTCGTGATATTTGGTCGTCACGAGAGCCATTCCGTTTTCTAGGAGTTTTAAATCGGTCAGCTCTTTCGTTTTATCAGTTAAAATTTTAACCAAGTCAGCGTAGGAGTTTATAAAAGAACTATTATTTTGACGTAATTGAATTAGGTGACGCCCCCAAAGCTGGTTAAGGGAAAGCTTGCCAAGCGCTTTGAGAGCCGGGTTAGAGCTAACCTCTTCTAGGCCTATTTTTATCCCGTCCTGTTCCCAAAAGTCGTTTAAATATTTTTGTTTTTCTTCTAAGGAGTCAACGTTTTTAGGAAAACCAGCGTATTGGGTTTTCATTTTGTAAAAATCTCTGACATAATCGTCAAAAAGGGGGCAGTCAGAGTCGAAAGTTTCGCGATAATGCTGCACTTCGTGAATTTGTAAAACTTTATAATTATATTGAAGGGATAAATAAAACTCGGGGGTAGTGTACGTATCCGTAATCGCGCGTTCCGCCTCGGTATGACGACAGTCGGCTAGATTATAGAGGGCGCACGTTCTGCATAGCGTAAACATTAATTTATCGCCAATCAGGGAGCCCAAGACGGGGAGATATAGATCTTTGGGTGGGAGAAGAGTCGCTTTGATTAGCCCGAAATAGAAATCGGGTTCGTAATTAAAGTTGCTAGTTAAGATTTCGGGGAGCCCTTTGGGGTAGCGGTAATTTTTGGACATGGAGACTGACGGATACATACTGTTAAAATCGTAAAATTTAATCGGCCTCTCGGGGGTGGATTCTATATACAGTAAAAAATTTTCAACGCGGCCGCCCCTCAGAGCGCTTCGCGAATTGATCGGATCGGAGAAAGCCAGTTCGTCGCAAAAAGAATTTATTTCGGGGTTTTCTCTTAAAAACGTGTCCCATTCACATTCCCATATGGTAATTAAACGCGCGTTGGGGTAATTTTGACGATAAAATTCGATTTTGTCGAGAGTTTTTAAGTAATTATTGATATTAGATTCTTTAAGTTCGTAATTGTACCCATTATGGTCAGTGTGATTGGGACACCCGTGCCAGAAACACCCGAAAAATTCCCCAATTATTAAAGGGTCAGCACTGTAAATGTCGGGGTGGTAAGGAGCTAAATACTTTTCTCCCTCCAACGATCGCGCCGTTTGAAACTTTACGTGCATTTTTTGCTCCAAGTAAGCCGCCCATCTGAGAGCTTTAACGGAATGCTTACCCCTGTACCCTGCTGGCGGGATAATAGCTATGGTATTTGGTTTCAGATACCGGCTCAAAAATAAATCGGTTAAAGCTCCGGGTAGAGTCACGCTTTTTCCCGCCAAAATGTCGAAATTGACCTTTTCTCTAAAAAGATTTCTGAACCGGTCAAAACCCCTCTGTAACAGCTTGACGTCATCAATGGCGTACTTTGTCAACACTTCTTTTAAATCAAAACTGGTACATTTTTGGGCGTCGTACCAAGTTTCGAAATTTGCCAATTGGTCGGGGGTGAATTTATCTACTTCGAAAAAGGATTTTTCCGGTACGACGCCGATATAGTCTAAGGTGTCTTTTTTTAAGAAAGAATACGGGAAAAATCCCTTGCTTTCGCTTAAATTAAAGGTTTTGGAGAAGCTTCTGAGAAGGGCGGGAAAATAAGAAAAGCTATCTATAAATCTTATATTGTATTTGGAAAGAAACGATAATTACCTGCACTGTTTGGTGAAAAGTATATACCTAAGGGAAAAATGCTGTTGTGCTGTATATTTCCGGGAAATATCGGGTACCGTATCTAGTTAAGTAATTTACAAAATGTTCAAAACTGACGTTTAATCGACTTTAGTCCTATAACATATATATTAGGTTCATTATGCATCGTTTAATAGTTTTATTAACATTTAATAGACGTTAATCAAATAACGTTTATACTTGGGTTTCTGTTAGTATTAAAAGACTTAATATCAACCGTTTTATAAACCGTCTATTTTGGTGACATCGTCAACCATTTCATAACGTTTATCTCTCAACATAGTTTCAACGATTCACAAACGGTTTATCAACGAGATTTTGCTACCTGGGTACTACCCTTCAGGAACAGATCCGACATGCCAATTAGAAATGTATTAAATGGGACGTTTTTTTTCAGATCATGATTCTGTTCGTGGGGCGAGACGGAAGTGCCACTAAGAGTGGAGTTAAAAGCTGAGTTGCCTTTCCCGATTATATCCCTGGGAGTGTATCACAGAGTGGCAACCGGTCAAGCTCCCATGAGAGAAACAGTGAATGCGACAGTCACGGTTCCCATCTCCATCCGTAGCGGAAAAAATGTAGTCCAGAGCTCCGTTGGAGTTGCTCAGGACTTGCTTGAAAGCAAGATTTTGGTAAATGCCGCCCTGGATTACCAATTACAGGGATTGTCTGCCACAACTACACCGTCTCCATCCCCTCTTGCGGAATCACCGGGAGATAAAGATGTCCTACTTCTTTGGAGGATAACATTCCCAGTACACCACGAGCAGCCTGCATCCAGACTGTGACTTTTGTGTCAACCTCCGTAGACACCCGGGACTCCCGAGTTGTTACTGAAAAAGCCGCGCCTAGACGTTTTGTTCCCCAGTCAGACAGACAACCAACCAACAAATATCGTTTCCGGGGCAGGTGTTATAAATGTGGACACCACTGTGTAGTGGAAAGACGAGTTGTCAGAACCCACGGCCAGAGGCGGAGCCATCAATTGACACCTATACAAACGTGGCAGTTACCTCAATCGTCCAGTTACGTCAAACGGCTACAGAACGCTAAGTGACCCTCTTGTTTCATGATGACAAATCAGTCTTAATAACATACTAATAATAGAACAATAATGTGTAAAATTCTGTTTAGTTAACAATTTTAGTCTGGGTATCTGTCCATAATGGTTAAATGTTTTTGGTATCATAATGCTGATACAAATTAAGTGTATATGAAAATATATTTTGGTCTTGAGGCGAAGTATTTGGGGGAGGGAGATGTAAGGGCCATTTTTAAATACTACCACTAGTGGCGCTACGAGCGCGTTGGCTTCTGGTATAAATATGCCAGTAGGTCCATCCCGTTAGTTAGTTGAATTTGGAGCCTAGTTGGAGGCAGTTCCCTCAGATTAATCAGAACCGGACGTCACCCCAAGACCTGAATATTAGTATTAGTGAGTAATTAATAAAAGGTTTTTGAGTTTTGAATGTGTGTCTTGGTTTTACGTATACAAAATTAAGTCTCCTACAAAAGTAAGATTTGCGTTGAATTCTCCAAATGTTAGGGAAAGTTCGCAGTTTTTAAAGTTCATTTTGGACCTGTACATGTTTCAATTTAACTTTTTAAGTTTATTATTCATTACTCTCACTGAGTGGTTCGCCTAAAGCTTTATTTCTTTTTGTTATATTATATATATTGGATTTGGAATTCCAAAAGTAAGATTTGCGTTGAATTCTCTGAATGTTAGGGAAGGTTCGCTCTTTTTAAAGTTCATTTTGGATCTGTACATGTTTCAATTTAACTTTTTAAGTTTATTATTCATTACTCTCACTGAACGGTTCGCCTAAAGCTTTATTTTATACTGTGATAATTTATATAGTTAAATTGTAATTCCAAAAGTAAGATTTGGATAGATATTAAAATTAAGCCTCGAGAAATGGTAATTTCTAGAGTACATTTTTCATTCGATAATCTTAATTTTTTTAAGGAATAGTATTAAATGGCTTAGTTTTATGTTGCTTCTGATTTAAAAATTATTTTATTGTTTTTTTTACATTTGTATAAGGAAGGTTATTTAATTTTTTAATAGTTTAATTCGAAATTTATTTTGTTATATAAAAATTAAAAAACTATATACGTTTTGTAATTTATATGTTAACTGCTAATACTTGAGTTACCAACTTTCGAAAACCTATTGTAAAATGTTAATAACCTTGTATAATAAATTTATAATCTTAATTTTTATGCAGAGTTCGTGTTATTACAATCAAATTGTACACTTGTTGCTGGATTTTTCCATTATCTTGTATTTTAATGTTTTGAATAAAATTTTAATATAAGTTTGGCTTTTTAAATTATTTGTTCAGAATACGATATCCAATGAACGTCCTAGTTTCATCCCTATTGAGCCATGATTGAACCAAATTAAAGGCCTAAAGACATCTCTAGGTTTTATAGAAAGACATCCAGGGGACGACCGCCGTAATCGCCGTTGGACGTCCGAAAACTCGTCCCCGGGACGTACTACGGCTATAGACAAACCGGACATTTGGACGTCCTTTAACGTCCAACCGACGTCAACCCCGGATTTTGGGATGTCCTACGGACGAAGGCCAAATCCGAGTGTGACGTCTATCGGATGTCCATAGGACGTGTTTGTGTTTGCTGGGTTGTGATATTTATGTGGAAAAGGGTGATAAAGCCTATAGCTGTGATATCTACAATTACTGGTGTCATACCAGTTGTGCCAATATTCCTGACAATATTTTTGAACTTCATTCTTCAACCCACTGCAAGGATGTCTTGATTTTATGCGAAAAGCGCCTCGCAACTGGCCCCAAGTTATCCGAGTTATCTAAAGAGGACACTCGTCTCTCGGGCCTGCCAATTTATCCGCAGTTGAATCTACCACTGTCAGTCACACTACTTTAATCGCGACCCTTGATAAAATTCTTCACGATCACTCTGATAAGCTCTCTACCTCATCACAGCCCTCGTACAGTGAAGCTTTATCTGTGTCTCCTGATTCTAATACCGCTGTCAAGTCTCCCACGGAAAGTCTCCGGGGTGACAATAATTCAGTTAAAGCCTGTATCGAGGAGCAGTTTGAGATTAATGCACGCAAGCGTAATGCTCTGATATTTAATGTACCTGATGACAATAATCTTGACCGTGATATTCATGATTCATATGGTGTTCTACAAGAACTTGTTTTTAACTACTCGCAGGGCCGCAATATACAAATTTTGTTGCCAATCTGTTAGCCATAGGCAATATTTCATTCAGGGTATACGGGAAATGCGAAATCACAACGAAATTCGTTTTCCTGTGGCTCCGGACCGCACCGCTCACAGGGCTCTTCTCGATGAACTGCGCAAATAAAAAGTAGAAAACCCATCTCATCTCTATTCTATCCACAGTGGAAAAATTATACAACGTTACGTGAAAACAAACACAGCCATATCCCAAGAGATTCCACTTAACCATGACAATTCAATCACTCCAGTTGAATCTCAAGCCGCTAGCGTGAAACCACTCGCAAATACCCTGGTCAATCTCCAAAGTGATGTCTCCTCTGGTAATTTCCCAAGTGACGTCTCCTCTGATTCGACCAGTGATCCTTCTTCTACAGTTCCCTTCGCCGGTTCAGCGTCAATCCCTCCCTTACCTGCTTCAAAAAACTAAATTCATCCTCTGCACGTTTCTCGCAACATTACTTCTCATGTTACCATTATGCCTTTCAATTCTCAGTCTCTCCCAGGTAAAATCAAAGAACTTGGAACACTTTCTCCCAATTGAAACAATTTCTGTATTACCGAGACTTGGGCAAATGATTCTCATGGCGACGCTTATTTTAACCTACCGGGTTATAAGTTTATCAGGCGCAATCGCGCTGGTCAAGGAGGTGGTGGTGTTATAATCTACATTCGTGATGGAGTTATTTTCCACGAAACGGTCCCGGTTGACTGCTTTGACTAATCCGTCTGGATCGAAAGAAAGCCCGACAATTGCGACACCTGGCTTTTATTATCCTGTGTCTACCGCTCCCCTACTACCTCTGATGCGAACAACTCCAAACTGATCTCCAAAATTTCTGAAATTGTACGCACTAAACAACACATGTAACTGGATTTCCTTGGCGACAATAATCTTCCGCTAATTGACTGGCCCGCTTACACTCTTCGACCTAAAGCTACTGCCATTCACGAACTATTTTTCAACGCTTTTCAACGTCAATTTCTTCGGCAACACGTTAACATCCCAACTCGTTTCTCGCAATCACACAATATTAGATCTAACCAGACCTAGGCAAAAAGGAAATATCGCTCGCAGCCGAAAATTTTTTTCCCCAGTCGTTACCAAATTGTTGGGAAAGTACGTTATGTATTTCTCTATCCATCACTCTCTGTAGGATTCCACCCCTGAACGCCGTTTACCCTTTCGCCTCGTGAGCCTCTTAGACGACGAAGTCCCGTGAAGACTTCAGTAAGAAAGCGCTGGAGTAGTAAAACCCCCTCGTCTTAGAAAGGTAGTTCGTAAGAGACTCGGCTGGGGGTTCGACGCCAGCGAAACATTCACTTCCGCCCCCTCATTATAAGCATTCACTACCTGAAGGAGTTCCCCCCTGAACCCCTTCGCCGCGTGATCAACACGGACGAAGAAGTCCGGTAAAAAGTTAACCACGAGACTAGTTCTTCGAATCGACCTTAAAGCGCGGGTGTTTCAACCACGAAACATTTGCCCCCTCCCCTCCATTTCAAAACTCAAATCGATGAACCGATTTTTGAAGTTCGTTGGTTCGGTAAATCTCTACGAAATTTATTTTGTAGAAATTCGTAGCTTTAATTTTGGTCACAATGGTGATGTTTCGTACGTAAATTGGGATGGACGAGATTTTTCCCCAAAAAATTCCGTGGTCTTTAAATCGTCTTAAACTAATATATTTTTAAATTAAAAAAACAAACATTTAATTGACTTTAAAGGGACAATCAAATAAAAGAAATAATCTACTTTCTATCGATTTGTAAATGTGGTTGACAAATAGGTGGAAACATTATGGGAAACAATTTGAATCGGTGAATGTAATTTTTTTAATTAATTTCCAACTTCAGACAAAATTGGGCTTAGCTGCACGACGAAACGATTCTGGGTTCGATTCCAGCTTCGTACTGGACGTTTAGTTACTTTTAAAGGAAGAAAACGTAGGTTTAAAAGAGATCTTAAAACGTTTAGAAAAGGTTGATGGCTTCCCCCCCCTTGATCTACGGGACCCAATCAGTCCCCAATGAGCCCTTAATACCGCCAGAGTCGTGCACAACCGCGCCTCTCTTCTTTCTTTGCACAATGGGGGGTGGGTTAGTATCGAGACAGGATTTTTCTCTCTAATTTTAGACAGTTGGAGCAACGTTACCTAGTAATGATGCTTATTATATAAACAGAGTTATTACCAAGTTGAATTCGCGGATGAAAGTGATAACATGGGGTCTAGAAAATTTTCCTTTATTTTGCTATCCTAATATAAACACTCTGTTCAAAAATTATTTGCCCGTGTGAAATTTTAAACATTTTAGCCGACATTTCTTAACAAGCGGCAGTAAGTCGAATCGGACTTCAGAAGTAGTTAAACAAAGTATTTAGCTACCAATTGGAAAAACTAATTTTTGGATCGCCTTATAATTTGGCCTATTTTGGCCTAAAATGGTATGTTAACTTTTATCCTTTTGGTCTTAGGTCAATTTTAACAAGATTTTCGCATTTTTCGGGGTTGATTTCTAATTGAAAAGTGTTGGAATTATTCGAATCAACATATTCGTTCAAGATATGTAAGCAAAAGATGTTTCAAAGAGAAATTAGAAATAACTAAGCTTATTACTAAGTCATTTTAATAATAAATGGTGAAGGGTTTTGTCGCCATCTATATTTCCTCAAAGTAATCTTTCATCGGTCGAACTGGAAGTTCTTGTTGTGTTATATGGTAAATATGGAATAAATTAAAGGGATATTATATTTTTTTTGAAGCTCATTTAATAAACCATGACTCCAGACAATGTCTGTTCACCTGTTGCTTTTAAGGTGAATTCCTCCGAATGTGTTACTTTATGACATTTTTTATTTCCTTCCCCTCTCCGTCTGACTTCCACTCGTTCTTAATTGAAATAAAACGAAGGTTTTAATATTGAAGAAAATATATTTCTCGCCTACAAAAGCGCTATCGCCGTCTTACGTGGCGGATCTAAACTAAAAACGTAAATTAACCCGGAAAACATAAAAAAAAATAATTATTATATCCTCTGTAGAGTTATTAACTAATAAGGAATCAGTTTTGATATGTTTAATAATGTTGGAGGAATAATTGCAATTGAAATAAAATAAAACAATGATGGCTAAAGTGTGAGATTAAAAGGCGTTTTAACTGATAATGTTAAATTATATTTTAAAAAATAATTATAATTAAACCTGCAAGTGTTGAGAAAAAGAAAACTAGATCAAAAATTATTCAAAACAATAAAACAAACGCCGTCTAATCATCTCAAATCAATCTTTTAGATTCTGTTTTTAAAAATGACCTAAAATATAGTTTTTAGTTATTTCTGTGGTGGTTAAGTTTTTAATACAATAAATACTAAAAGGTTAACGTAAAATCGCCCAGATCAGTTCTCAGAATGAATATCGCAATTTAGCTCCAAAAAACAAAATCATTGTAAAACAAAACAAACGACGAGTAACTTGAATCAAAACTGTCATAAAGCGTCACATTTAATGCACAAAGTGAACGGACTTTGTCTTTAGTAATCGTTTCTTAAATGAGATCTGAAAATATTCAAATTACCCTTTAATATTTTCGATATATATATTACCATATAACACAACCAGAATTTTCTGTTAGACCTATTAAAGTTTATTTTTGGGATAATATAGAAGGCAAAAAAACTTCACCATTTATTATCATTAAGGCTTGGTAAGAAGTTAAGTTATTTCTTAATTTTCTTTTAAAGGTCTTTGCCTAATATCTTTTGAACGAAGGCGTCGATTTGAAAAATTCCAACACTTTTCAGATATAAATCCACCCCAAAGTATTCGAAAATCTTGTAATAATTGACCTAAGACCAAAAGGAAAAAGTTGACCCCCCTGTTTAGGGTCAGAATAGGCGAAATTATAAGGCGATCTTAAATTTAATTTTTCCAATTTGTAGCTAAACACTTATTAACGATGAAAAATGTTCGAAATTTCCCCAGACAAAGGCTTTTCGAACAGAGTGTACTTGCAATAGGTAATTACTGGAAAATTAACTATCTTACCTTAATTAATTTTTCAACATGTGAATTTATCTGAAAATGTAAAACCAAATCTTCATTGGCGAGTAAGTCTTTAACGGTATTAATATTTGATCCTTTTTTAGTCAGCAGAATTCCTTTCAAGTTCCCCGAATAAGCTTTCATTAAAATCGAAGTAGCCACCAGCCAAGCACCTAAAATAAACTGGAAAGAATGAGGTCCACTTGAAAAGTCCAGACCTAGAAAAGTGTAATTTATAAAGGATATTAAATATTCGGATATTTTAAGACAGTTTCTAGTAGTAAAAGGACTTTATTTCATATTACTCATAATTTGGGCATAACTTTCAAACGGATATTGTCTGATGAAAGTATTTTAGAATAAGAAAGATAAATTAGTGCGAATTAGTGTTAGAGTCGGTCACTTTAAAGGAGCTGAGTGTACACGAGGACTTCAGTCCTCACAATAAAGGCCAAGTCTCGAAAACGACTAAAGAGTAGTGATGGACTATTTTAAACATGGAGCTGCCATCTTGAATTTGGGTGGTCAACAATGTGATCTTCTTCAAATTTGGACTTGAATCTGACCTCTGAACTTGACCTTGAGGCTAAGGTTGAACACTATGACGCCACCAAGTTTGACTATGATCGGACCAAAGGGGGATAACCCAAATCGTAAAATGTTTGACTCCGCACTTCTGTCACACTTATACTTATTTACTTTTCCTACTAATTACCTACTACTACTTTTGGTATTCTTTACTTACATACAAAACATGTGAAAACGTCTAGACAAGTTGGTTGCTTTTTGGCGGTAAAATTTAATAGGTCGGAAATAATCATATATAGAAGGTTTTATTCATCTTTAACAACTAATCAGAACGTGTTTATAAGCCAGTTTTCGGGCGTGTCACTAACAAGTCAAACATGTTTTAAGATGACGTCATCAAGAAATATATTACAATATCCACAAGAAATTAGTAGCAGTTGAATTTCATTGAATAGAATAAATGACCAAAGCTCTTTAAAAATTAAAATATGCTGACTTTAATCAACAAAATGCTCAAGTAACTTTGAAACATCATGTCGTAAAACTAACGGTAAACAATTTTTAGATATCTGTTGGATTTGTCAAAGACGATACGTAAACAAGAGAGCGTTAAGGGAAAATTTAATGCGTCATATAAATAATGATAAATAGGCCACTTCTTGCGAAGTACTAGAATGAGACGACTTAATATTTGAATATTCACAAGATGGATAGTAAACCGAAAGAAATGCATCAAGAGTCAACCACAATTAACTACCCTTCCAAAGATGAAAAAATCTAAACAAGTAAATGCCAACTAAGTTTGCTTTTCCACCGAATTTCTAAATGCTATCTGATAAACAGATGGAAGCCATGATTTTCTTTCAAGAATAGTGTAAAAACAATAAATTGTTAATACCTAGTAATGATAAACTTCCCTATTTTTAGGCACCGGACCGGCGACGGTTGGGCAATAAAGAAGGGATTAAGCTTGAGGGGAGCACTGCGAACTGTCAATTATAGCGACGGGCGTGAAGTAAAGTAGGGCGTGAGATGAAAACCCCCACTAGGAACGATTTACAAATTTAAAAGTTCAGTGTTTACCCTAATTTTACGTCATATACCAACTTTTATGTTACAACCTCAACGCAGAATACCTGATCGAATTAAAAGGAACACTAAGGCCAGTCTTAAATGAAACAGCGGGGGACAAAATTGCAATTGAAATAAATTGATTAATAAAAAATAATAAGTTTTTGATATAGCTTTACTTTCTTGAAACAAGTTTTTCAAGATATGACAAGTCGTGAGAGAGTTTGGCCCCGTTCAGCAGCAGTCAACGGAAAAAAACCCGATGGATTTGATATTTTCCACCGATGAGCTTTTTCGTCATAATTACGTCGTAAAATGCCGTAGCTTTTACAGTAGTTTTACGTCAGAAATGACGTCAGTCATCGGAAAAACCGACTCTTCCAGCCGATGACTTCGGTGAGTAACCGATGACTATCATGACGTCAAAACCGGAAACTTGACAAAGCGTACAGTAGGAAACCGATGTCACCGATTAGTTGGAGCGGTGTGGTGAGCAATTGGGCGAAAGAATGAATATGGGGAAGAAATAGTTAAAAATCTGTGTGTACCAAAGGAAGAAACTTCATAGGAATTACGCGAATGGATTGTAGCCCAAGATAGGGTTAGTCTTTTCTATCCAAATGCCGAAACGTTTGATTTCCTCTTAATAATATATAAAAGAATCGTAAAATACTTCGGGAAGTTGGAAATTGAAAATAGAGTATTGAAAGCCAAACAAGACATTTTCGAAGACAATGAATTTCTAAAAAAGGGGAACATTTTTTGTGAAAAACCTGATGTGTAAAACGGACGATAGCAAACGGACATTTGAAAAAATTAAAATATGACTTCAAAACAATAGCTTGATTAAAAGCCGTGAAATTGAAGGCAAATTCGAAAGACTGACAACGGAAACAGCTATTGCAAATATCATCAGGGTTTAATAAATAGCTTACTACTGTTTTTAATAAAGATAAAGGTACTTTTAAAAATAGTTCCTTTTATTTAATTTGTTCTTCGTTAGATTCTATTGAAGTATTACCCGAAGCGCTGTGACAAGGGATTTTGTAACTTTTTAGCATCCATAACGTTTCGCGGTTATTCCCAATGGTGTCCACTGTAGTGTTTTCATTTGAACCATTGGCCCCTCGTTGCCTAGAGAATCCAATGGATCTTGGTTAAAGTTGCCTGTGATAATAAATTTAACGCCTTTATCCAAGAGGAATTTAAACACTCCTGTCATGGCTGTTGCTGTAAAAATATCAGAATATTTTATTATCATTCCCCCCCCCCGGGAAACTAAGATAAAATACTAACTGGTTTGCCTTAATCCCGAAAGGGTTTCTTGCGATAGTAACATTTATATCCTGGTATATTATCCTCATCTTGAAGCCACACGAGAAGAAATATTAATGTAATCAGAAACTACAGTTATCTAACCAAATTGTTTCTTACTTTCAAACGTTAATCATTTATTTCAGAAAATGACATCTCATTTTTTTGTGATATCCCTCGTTTAAGTTTGTGGTGTTATAAATGGCAAACCATTTGTCAAATATTAGGATGAATTTTATGGTTTCAGTATATTTATCTTTATCTTCACCTTTAAAAGTTGATCCAATTGAATTTGTTACTGTCAAACTAAGCACTTGAGAGGCGTATCTGACTTTCATCTTGCTGTATGAATTCAAATATACATGGTCATTCGTCAATTTGTGTGATTTTCTTAGATTTCCAGAATTTAGCAGTTCTTTTTTATATAACTCTTTCACAGGATTCCAAGTAATAGTGTGGCCATTTTTATACATAAACATAACCGTTGATCCATCTTGGCTTGAATATAAGCAATTTCGGGCTTTTTTAGCAAATGGGGTGGGTCAAAAATGAAGTTAATTTTTCTTTTCTCATCAAGACTGTAAGAATTATCACAACAATGTGGGAAGTTTTCGTTGGTTACTCTATTCAGTGCAAAAAACTTTCGGTTTATGGAAGCTCCATCTCCGATAATTGATATAATCTAGAAACCAAGATTTTCAAGTTTTTCGACAGCTTTCCAAAGTATTGAATTCAAATCATCCGCTGTTAAATTGTTTGTTGCCAAATGCGCGAACGGATATTTAATACGAGTGGTTGCACCTCTTAACATCCGCATCAGAAAGTGTGTAGTGATTGTTTTATCGGAATACTCTTCTGAATCAAGGCGATGAATGTTGTTTCTGGCTTCATTCAGGTGGGTGTAACCGACAATATCTCCTGTTTTCTTCTTATATATTAGCTCCTCCTTGGCTTTTAATTCATCCAACAGATTGCTAAAATATTGATGAGTTCCTCTTTTGATAATGATTTAACTTTCAAAGCAAAGCTTATTATCTTCAAACAGAATACGCAGGTTTTTTAATTGGCTAATCTGGTGCACATATCTGCACGCAAAGCTCCGGAATCAAAACAGGCTTTCTCTCGAGATCTTTCTTTTAACAAGTTGACTTGTTCTTCATCTTGAAATCCACTACATACCAATAATTGTTCAAATTTTGACAATAGGCAACACAGTTCCGTTTGATCATGAACCCAATTTGGTAGAACAATCAATTTATGATTAGTTAAGGTTTGACCCAAAACTGTAGACCCTATAGAGTTGTACTACGGTATAATTACTAGACGAAAACCAGTTTGAGATTTCTTGAAGCCTAAACCGTTTTTCAGATTTCAGGAAAGAGCCGAAAGACCTTAAACTAGTTACTAGAGACACAGTATTTCAATGTTGGAATTTAACTCGTTAGTCAATGTTGATGTTTGTTCGACTTCAGCCCCATCCATTGCTTCAGATGATGGTATTTCCTTTAAATGGGATAGATCATTTACTAACAACCTTTTATTATGACGGACTAGAGAGGCATCTGGAATGGGAACAATTTCGTCTTCTCGTAGTTCTCCACTTTCCTCGGCTAAAGTTTCAAATACTGCTTATGTTGGTGGTATTTACTTTAAATAAAATTGATATTCAAATGGGTTCATTTACTAATGACTTTTTATTCAGTTCAACTTGGGCGGTATTAGGAGCACTGCTTCAAGTAACTAGGTCATAAATTTTGTTGCTCTCCATTATCAGTGGTTGACGTTCCCAATGTTGACACCACCCTACAGAAATCATCATCAGCTTACTTCGTTATTTAAAAAAATTCCCAAAAAAACTTACTTGACTATGAACGGGATCAGGATATTCCGGAGCTGGTCCTTTCTGATCCACAAAATGTTTGGAACAAACGTACGTGTTTTTCGTGATGTTTTCCAATGTAAAGTAACTTCATACCGCTTTCAACCAAATAAACCATTTCCTGCATCTTTCAGGTGTCCTCTTTATTTTAGGAAAGGGGACGAACGTTATTCCACACAATGTGGTTTATTCCCTTCTCGGGAATCACTATAGCATTTCGGGTACACACAATGCCTTACTCGTCCCATTTTAAATAAAATAATTGATTTAAAACTAAAGGAAAGCTAGGAATATTGTGACCACTACTAAGACGTCCAAGCTAAAAATAAATGGTAAATTAAAAGATTTTGTGGGCCAAGAAAACTATCGATACGATTTTGAAATTCAAGGCGTTACTTTTAGAATCTCGCGTCTACGCAGAAAAGCGCTTGTTACACCAAATTTCCATCCCACCCGCTTTTTTTTCCTTTTCGAGAGAGGCCCGCGAATGCCTTGTGGAAGGTATGAGTGCTATATCCAGTTCAAAATTAATCCAAGGTTACATCAAGCGACTAATTACCCACCGCTCAGTCGCTATAATGTTAACTATTTTATCGAGGAAATTAACCGAGGTTATTATTTAAGAACAACTTTACTCCCGATGTACAAGCGGCTTTTACCGGACCATTAGCAGATATTTTTAATATTAACATGCCGGATTTTCAAGAATTTGTTATAAGTAGCCACGCACCGCTTAAGGTTTGTTAAGAAAAATTTACAAGCGACGAAGATTCCGTTATAGATTTTCGATACTATAAGAACGTTCTCGTTAAAGCTCCGAATTGGGAGGATGATAATTATACCTTTAAATGCAATTGCGTAACTACCACCGGTTTTGGCATACACGTTTCCCTGGGCCCCCAAAATCTATAGAGTTAGAAAGTAATTTCTTCTAAATATAAATACATCGTCTTTTATTCGTATCCCATAACACGTAGCCTGTGATAAATAAGGGGAATATTTTGAACTGAATTCGGTTGATGTAACAACGCGTAAAGACGAATGTGAGATACAATTAATACAAACTTTATTTACAAAAAGAGGAAAGTAAAATGTTACAAGAGGATGTCTACAAATTAATATTCGCCGCGACTGGTTTTATTAACGAACAATAGAGTAGTCTCACCACGTAGCTTTGGCCAAGGCTGCCATTTTAGGCGCGTTTTTTTCTCTGTGGGAAAAAGCATGGGTGACGTTGCGCGATATAGCACTGATACTACTCTATAATACTAGTGGCAGTTGTCATTCCGAGTTCGCGGGAGAGAAAATAATATATTTACTGCAGACGAAATTTCAATGTAGGCTAAAATGATTTGTGTAAAATTTTCTGTAGAATAGAGAGCCGAATATAGGTGATAGGTAGAAATCTAAACTTCAAAAGCTTCGGCCCGAAACAACCAGAGGGCAAAGTCTTGATTCTGGGTTCGAGGGTGACGCGTTATAAAGCGAGTGAAAGGGATGTAAAGCGATGACCGTCAAAACCAAGAAAACCGCCAAATTTTCAATTTAGCTAAGTTTTTGGCGTGTTTATATGAAAAATATTTAGCGAGGTTGGGCGTTTGTAGAGTTTTCGGTTCCTGTTGTTTCCCGGCCGCGTTTAGCCTGTCTGGGATAATTTTTGTCGCCGAGAGCAGACGTTTTTTCGTCAGTCGAGCCTATTGATGTTTATTTATCTCGTATTTTGTGTTTGTTCCTTCGTCCCCCCCCCTCCCCTCGAAATTCTCATCAAATCTTTTCCGACTCGTTTATGTTAGATCGTGATAATATTTTTTACAATCGCCTATTTTATTCGTCGTTTTGGATGAAGCGTTTTAATTCATATTTTCAAATCGTGACTTTTTCCGTTATAGTCTTAAAGAAGAATTCGTCCCGAAATTACCACGTGAGTAGGGCTCGGAGTTTTCTGATCATTTCGATCGAAAAATTCACAGATAATTTTCCGAATATATCTCTCGCACGTTTCTTCGATGACATTTTAGTTCAAACAAATTTCATATTTTTTCGCTGATTAAGTTTTTATGTATATAAACATAACTGGTTTTTTAAACATAATAAGTTTATCATTGCCTATGTTTTCGAAAATGTATTTTACCCGAAAAACCACGAAGAGCTTTAGCTATTTAATTTTGTAACAATTATTTTATTTTTTAGAAATAACCAAACCGATTATAGGTTCGTAATAGAAAGAAATTGAACATATTTCCGAGGAAAGAAAACATCGTCTTTTTGAACAAATTTTACCGTCATTAATTAATCAAAAATATTTTTCAAATCAAATAGAAAGAATGCTAATTTAAACGAACAACCAGGGTCGTAGCGAGGGCTGGGTGGCCGGGGCGCGATAGGGTGGCCGGGGCGCCAAAATTGGTCCATATTATTATATTAGGGGGCGCCAAATTTGCAGCTCGCCCCTGGCGCCATTTTCTCTAGCTACGGCCCTGCGAAGAACAAAACATATGCATTACAAAATTCTGTATTACTCGACTAAATTTATTTCAAATATATCGTATAAGTCGGGTAATAATGCTAGATCTAAATACAATATTCTTCGGCTCAAAGCAAATAACATAGACTTAAATACGTCATAACTTAGATTTTGAATTCTAATTAGAGAGGCTAGAAATTAAAGAAGATGTACTTTGACACATTCCCCTTTAATATTGGGTTCTGAAAACGAAATCTTAGGAGACATTGGAACTTTCTAAAGTTTTAAATACTAAACACCCACCAAATCAAGAACGTATACATGTAGAAGAACGTTGAACAAAAGGCCTAGCTTGCGCCATGATTTAATCGGTATCAGAATAACTCCGTCCAAAAATCCGCGTGCAGTGCGCGCTTTAACTGAAAACGGTTTTAACCTTTAGCGCGCGCCGCACGTGGTATTTTGGACGGAGTTATTCTGAAACCGATTGCATCAAGGCACCAGGCGCCAATTTGATCGTTCAACCTTCTTATACATATATACGTTCTTGACCAAATTAATAAAGCAGGTGTTGCGCTAAAGTATCTGACCTGGTCTTGAATATCTGCCGACAAATTGAAATAATTTTTAACCTTGGAGTTAGTTTGTAGTTATATCATGAAAATTTTATAGTTAATCACTAGGGATGCAACGGTTCCACTTTTTTGGACTATCTCGGTTCCGGATGCGATTCCGGTTCCTAAATGTTTGCTTTATCGGTTCCGGTTTCGGTTCCTATTTTCAAAATTTAGAACCGATTGGGTGTGTTTAGTATTAATTAAAGTTAAATACACAAGCAATTCAAATGAAGTTAAAGATAAATAAAATCCATCACATTTATTTATTTAGAATAAAAAATTTGATTTTGATAAATTATATTTTAAAAATAGTAGCTTTCTCAGTGTCGTAGCTATGGGTTCGGGGTCCTCCCGCGGAACTGTTTTTGGGGTGCCTTATAATCATTAAGGCCGAGTCGCGACTACCACCATCTAGAGTTAGGGCTAACATGTATCGCCTTCTACAATTAGATTGAACACGTACTTGCATTTTAATTATATAACACGCTTAAAAATGACTTTAAGCCCTCGTAAGTGAAACGATTAAGATAAATCACGGCAATCAGCGTCTGGAGCATTAAAAACAAAGGTTCTGGTAGAGCTTGGAAGTCTGGAGTTCAGACTCCCAAGTACGACCAGAATCACGATCTAGATGACTTTATGTAAAACAATTTGTTTATTCAATAAAGTAGAGTAAAAATTAAATCTTCTGTTCGAAATTTCCACGGTTTCATCGTTTCTCATTTCAAGGCGTAGGAACGTTTTAGAAGTTGGAGAGGGCAAAGAGAAACGAAACGGGGGTCTAGGAGCTTAGCCCCCGATGTAAAATGAGTAATCGGTCGCGAATGTCATAAAGGCATTAACATTAACAACAGTTATCATACGAAGTGTATTTTAGTCTTTAGAGTCGTTTAAGAATTTAAGATACGCAAATCCACAAAATAAAATGAGAATGGTTTTGAATTTTTAAAGCAGTGTAGCTTCCCCGAATGCATGTGTTACTGTTTTACTACTATGTAAATTGGCGGGAAAAGACACAGTTGAGCTTCTAAAAGCTGTATATGCTTGTAAATTGAGAATTTGCGCTTTTGAAGATTTCAACTGACCAAAGATTTGAAGGGGATTAACATTAGTTGCCCCTCCCAGCAAAATTCTAGGGAGGGGCATTGCCCCCTGGTTCCTACGCCCCTGCCTCATTTCATTGAAAAATATAAAGACGGGATTTCTATGACTCGTTTGGATTTCAGTTGAATATATCGTTCTAAATGGGGTCCATATTATTTCGTTCAATAAGCATTGTCATTTGTGAAATGTAAGCAAATGCAAAAGTTGTAATTTTAGATTTTCTAGGCAAAAACTAATTATATTATGCAAACGAATTAGCCTTAGCTTAAACACTTTAAATACGGAAACACAACTTAGTTATTAATTTACAAGGTTTAACGATCTGCTATAAAACACGTGTCTCGATACTTTTCAAACTTTAGTATGTTACTTGCATGATGTACGTTGTTTTGATATTTATGCGATTGTTGTTGTGGTTTTAATTATAAAGTTTTGGGCGCTTGTTAAATCATAAATAAATATTTGAAGCAAGTAAAACATTAACTTGAGCTGACAAGGGAAATAACTAGACGAGGCCTCGCGCGGTTGGACTGTACACAGTCCCATAGGCCATTTGGGGGCCCCTCGATGGACGCCCCCCCGCATTGCGGAGTCTGCCGGGGTGTTTATTTACGCCACTGGCTTTTCTGCCGTTTCTCCTTTAAGACCGTTGGTTTTAGGAAAGGGGACGAACATTATTCCACACAATGTGGTTTATTCCCATATCGGGAATCACTATAGCATTTGGGGTACACACAATGCCTTACTCTTCCCATTTTAAATAAAATAATTGATTTAAAACTAAAGGAATGATAGTTAATAATATTATAACCACTACTAAGACGTCCAAGCTAAAAATAAATGGTAAATTAAAAGATTTTGTGGGCCAAGAAAACTGTCGATACGATTTTCTGAAAGTCGATATAGAAATTCAAGCCGTTACTTTTAGAATCTCGCGTCTACGCAGAAAAGCGCTTGTTACACCAAATTTCCATCCCGCCCGCTTTTTTTTCGAGAGAGGCCCGCGAATGCCTTGTGGAAGGCATGAGTGCTATATCCAGTTCAAAATTAATCCAAGGTTACATCAAGCGACTAATTACTCACCGCTTAGTCGCTATAATATTAACTATTTTATCGAGGAAATTAACCGAGGTTATTATTTAAGATCAACTTTACTCCCGATGTACAAGCGGCTTTTACCGGATCATTAGCGGATATTTTTATTATTAACACGCCAGATTTTCAAGAATTTGTTATAAGTAGCCACGCACCGCTTAAGGTTTGTTAAGAAAAATTTACAAGCGACGAAGATTCCGTTATAGATTTTCGATACTTTAAGAACGTTCCCGTTGAAGCTCCGAATTGGGAGAATGATAATTATACCTTTTAATGCAAGTATTGCAAAGTTAGGAAAGTTTCAACGGTAATACAAACCACTTACCGTACATTTACAAATTCTTAACGAACTTCACACCTTTTTCGAAGCACACACGACAATAAGATAGATTTGGTTTTTATATTTATAATGAAAATTTTAATTATTATTTCCAAGTTGAACTAATGAGCGGAGTAGAAGTAAGATTTCTGGAACCTTTGGCGGATCTTTTAAAAAGTGATTAAATTTCATCAGTTTTCAAAAGTAAACCTTTAGATCCACTTTAAGTACAAATAGAATTACACAATACTTCAAACTATATAATTTTCGAACTGATAGTAACAGAGTAGACGAATCTAGACGAAGTAAACGCGATTTAAATTTCCCTAGATATCCTAGGGCCGTTAACAAAAGACTAAAAGTTGTAGAAATATTACAATGCAGAATACCATCGGAAGTCTATAACACTTTACAAGAAATATTGGATGCTATGAAAAATTCCTTCCCAGAACATCCTTCGTGTAGAATTAATTTTATTTTAAATATTGACAGTACAATTACAGTTCGTGGGAATGAAAACAACTTTTTAACTTTTTCCTCTGAGAGTTCCAAACTTGGTAAAATGTTAGGTAACGGGATAAATCAAATGATAAGATATCCGGCAGATGTAAATCATGAAATTTCGGGAATATATGTCTATACCAACATTATTCCGCCTGTTATTCAGACAAACAAATACACCTCTTTTACGAATAATAAAAATTGACGAAAATAAAAACAAATCACATTTTGAAATATTTCAATATTTAGATTATTTTAAAATACTTTATTATCAAACAGAAACTATAGTTAGAACTTTATGATATAATTTCGGTTAATTAATACCATATAAAAGTGGGAAGGCTATTGTTTAATAGTTACTTAAACGAATTGAAGAGTAGGTAAAACACGTTTATAAATATTATCATAAATTATGCAACGATATTACGACTACTACAACCAATCCGGAAGAAGATATAACGTCTTTCTGGGATTTCAATACCAAACAGGAAGAGGCTTCGGTTCTATTTTGAGAAGTTTACCTAGACTCGTTACACCTCTTATACGACCCGTAGCATAAGTAAATGATACCTCTAAGTAAACAAATAAGCCCTTTCAAGGTGGAATCTTTGTCCAGAAAATGTGATGTCAAATCTTGTCTCCCCTATTCCCGCGAAAATGAAAGATTTGAAAAATATGTCGGACCCAGCGCCGCTGTGCGGTCGAGAATGAAACTATATTGGGCTGAGAGAAATAAACTAATAGCAAAAAAACCATTCCTTTGCCTCTGTGGGGGGAACGAATTTTCTAAGGGAATACCAAACGGGATTAAAGAAACGTCAGCTTCGGCAGTTCCAAGGCTACTTTGATGCGCAGTACGGAGAGACATAGGTCGATTTGGACAAGCATATCCGCCAAAGGCAGCATAGCCATTTGTCTACTTAGAGGTATCATTAACTTATGCCCGTAGCTATATCTGTAGGTATGCAAGGACTACCGATGGGAAAAGAGTTATTGGAGATATTGTAGCCGCTGATAATTCGCTAAAGAAAAACTTAAAAATCGCCGGTACAAATCTCTTATCTACACTGGGTAAACGTTTAACAACACCTCAGAAAGGATCCGTAGAGTAAGGAAACGGAAATCGCAAAACCCAAGAAATCGAAGAAAAAGACAAAGGGCCAAATTAGATTTTCTAGATTAAGAAATGACAAATCGTTTCGAATCGATGGAATCTGAACTAGAATTGTTTCAAGAAACGATAATTCATTCAAATATAGAAGGAAACAGATCTGTAGATTACTTTCTCAAAACTCCTTTAACTTTAGCCAACCAAATAATATTTAACATATTAATTACAACATTGATACGAATGGTGTTTTATCAAATATCCCAAACGCCGAGAAAAAGTTGTATTTTTTTAATTTAGCCCTTCATTCGCTATTCTCGCAAATCGATAACTTTATGGACGATACGTACGTTAGTTCAGAGTAGCAATAATTGTCATCCGTATCTAGCGTACCTCTCCACACTAATGAATTTTGATAAAGGTGCTAAAACATCGTAAAAACGGCGGAAGTGTACTATGAAGATGGTTATCCAACACCATCATCGACCTTTCACGATAATAATAAAGACTGTTAACCATATTAATAAATATTTTAAATAGTGGGTGTGGCAATCATTATTCGCTTGGTAACGAATTCTTTAAAGTAAGTATGGTTTGAAGTGCACAGTTACATCCTGCTATTCATAAATTATCGTATGTACTCAGGTAAAAACGTATGCGTGAGCTCTAAGAAGCTTTGAGTAATAAAGTGAGCACTTTTATTAATAAAAACAAGGGGAATTTCCCCTTTATGGACTATCCCTTAACGGGATGGATTTTCGAAGCACCGTAAATTTGGAATGGGTTGGTTTAGAAAAAAACGGTTTGCACCTTAAAAATATAAGTCGAGGTCGATCTTTCCAATAGTGGTGGTGCCATTGTCGTAGCTTTTCAAATGTTGGCCCCATTGAAAAATGTTTTCCTTTTTTGGCCTATTTCAGCAAGTGCAATTTGGACTTTTTGCAATGCGATGCCAAACGTTATGAGTTGCCTAGGAACAAAACCGTATTTTACACACGAAACTTCCTTGGAGAATAAAATTGGAAAAACCGAAACAAATCCCACGGGCAAAAACCTTTTTAACAGACTGCACAAGATTCGTATACTATAAATTCCTTTTTCCCCGAACTGCCTGTTCTATACCTATATTATAAATATTTGATAACCAACTAACTTCATTTATAAAAGACGTGTCATCATCCGAAATTAAAATTTCCGAATCCTTAAAGATGGCTTCCAGAGATACCTCGTTAGCTGTGACAGTGTTTGGTGTCACTCAACAAGTTAATTTTTCTACGCTTAAATAAGCTCCTTTTATACTCGAAAAAAAGGGTCTTAATGGGTGGGACTAACCTTTTTTTAAATTAACCCGTTACCAAGATTGAAATTTAAACCTCCTAGAATATTCTACGGAAATCTATATTGGTTAAATATTACAAAATCTATTACCCACTTTTTAAATTAACCCTTCTAGAACATTCTATGGAAATCTATTCTAAATTTATTTTAAAAATTATGAAAATAATCAGTTTTAGGACCCTGTTTAGTAACAATAATAATAATAATAATCAGGTAGGCTAATACCGTGGCACCACCTTAGGCCTAAGTCATCATGCGACTTTTGAAGCCCTTAATTCAGGTGGCCGGGTTATAAAGCGTAGGAGGTTGGTGGCAAGCCCTGCATGCCACGAGATCGAGCCAACAGATCCCTACACTAACTATTACCGTTAACCTAAACAAGTTTTTATGGAAGGGGAAACCGAAGAACTCGGGCGAAAACCCCTTAAACCAAAGGGGAGAGAACTTGCAAACTCAACGCAGAAGGAGTTTTTCCGAGTTTTCACCCAGTGCCACAAGCTGGGATCGAACCCGGCTCCTCTTGCTGCGGGGTGAAAGTGCTAACCACTCCGCCGCCGGTTAAGGTGTGGTTAAAAACAATTTTTAAGTCGGATTTGTATGTTCAGTTTATTTTATGCAAAAGCATAAGATCGTAGTTTTAAAGCTCGAATTTTGGTTAAAGAATATGAAAATCAACACACTGTACGTTATATTTACCAACTCTTGTTAATTATTTTCGTGTAAAATGCTAATATTAGCTTGTTTTGGATATTATTTTAAATATTATATAATAAAATAAATGTAATAAATCCACATTTCTGTCTCGAGTTGTCTCATTTAAAAAAAAAAAATTCGTTGAGTGAGTTCTTTAGAGAGTGTAGCTGTCCTATACCCAGACCAAAATATGGTGTAGTACATCCTGTTTGTAGGTTTTTAAAGAGTGTTTGAATGATTCTCAAAGTTTGCCGGTTTCGATTTGAACTATCAACTAAATTAAAAAGTTAGTGTCGGGGTCAAACATTTTTTGATCTAGGGGATCCCCCTTTGGTCCTATCATGTTCAAACTTGGTAGCGTCGTACTGTTCAATCTTAGATAAACATCAGAAGTAAATAAAGTTATTTTTACGAGTAACAAAAGTAAACAAAATTGAGTTAGTGATATATTCAAATTTCTCGCCCAAACATTAGGAAGTGATTCTTAAAGTTCACCAAAGAAAAAAGTATATTACGAGTAAAAAAACGTAAATAAAAATGAGTGTGACTGATATATTAAAATTTACCACCCAAAAATTAGCAGGTGATTCTAAAACTTTACCAAATAACAATAATTATATTACGAGTAACGAAAGCAAATACACATTAGTGTGGGCTCAAAAAAATTTCAATCTGAGGGATCCCCTTTGGTCCGATCATGGTAAAAATTGGTGACGTGATAGTGGCCAACCTCCGCTTCAGAGTTAATGGTCAAAGGTCAATCTCAAGGTCAAAGGTCAACTTCGAAGTCAATTATGAAAGAAAGCACACTGTCGACCCCCCAAATCCATCACGTCTACATGATTAAAAATAGTCCATCACTACTCTAAAAGGACATTTGCGACGAAATTGGTGACGAAGTGAAAAGCTACAAAGTGCTAAATAATTATGTTAATATCCATAAAGCATAGGCTCACTTAACTGCACTTTCTGACATTAAGAGCTATTGATTTAGCTACGGGGAAACCACTTTGTTACTAGACATTAGATGGTAAGAAAATTAAATATATCTGATAAAGAACAGGTATTTGCAACATCTACTGAGGCAGTAAATGTATTAGTAAAAATATTTTCAATTTCAGCTGCCAACGGATTTCTCATAGGGTAAGACATTTAGAAATAGTAAAAAGCAGGCGCGAATCAAAAAAAAAGAAATTTTCACTGAAAAAACACAATTTGAAAAAGTGACAAGTTGGGCAAGCTAAAAGACGTTTTCTCAATTTCCAATATATTAGTTGTTTTAAAGATTCTATTTTCATTTCTAAAACGTTAATCCAAATTTGCAACATTGTCTCAATCAATCATTTTTAGATTTTATTAAAGGGCGCCTTTAACAGCCTGCCGATTAACAACCCGATGCATGCCGGAGGACACTTCTTAGACAGTCTACTACCTCTGATATTCAACGTATTTACCCCATGGTATCAAAAGAATCCGCCAGTGGATAAATGTGGGCTATTTGAACCTACAGGACCCTGTAGAAGTGTTCTAATAGCTATACACCGGCGATTAGGGAGAGGTCCACATTTGCTCTGTCGCTCAGCCGCTATCGTCATTCTTTGGCTCGTTCAATCGTTTAGCCACTAGTTGTAAGGAAGTTACTGCATTCGATCGCCAGTCAGACAGAAGGACAAAGTTATGTATTTGTACCTTGCTTTTCTGCAAAATAACTACAGCGGCCCAAATGATTAATCAGGTCACTTTTGCAGAACAACTTTCGGCCAGAGGTACAGACATATAGGACTGCACCATATATGGCAAACAGACACCCCCATCACTGCCAAAACACAATCGTCACCATAGGCTGTCTTGGACCCACCCACGCACATCTTAGGATTAAAGAGCTTTAATCTACCACTGCAACTACCCTCCCCATAAATACACCAACGGCAGTGATGGACAAAGGCCAGTGACCCAGGAACCTAAAACCTGGGCCAAAGGACGCAGAAATTATATTGTTAGTGGTAATCTAAATTGAACCTAATGTAGCCGAAACATCGTGGATCATTTTGGCCTCATTCCAATGGGAAATGGGAAACTTATTTCCGGTGCCAATATTAAAATATTGGGTCGATATATATTCGTTTGTCATGCTTACACAGCATTCACACTGAATTTATCTATGAAATAATTACTAAAAATAAAATAAAGCAGTTTACAATATGTAACTGTAGGCAAATAAACCAACTGAAAATTATATCGACAAAATGACAGAGGCTATATTAGTAGCGTAATTCTCCTTTCTTTTTATCTATGAAATAATTACTAAAAATAACATAAAGCAGTTTACAATATGTAACTGTAGGCAAATAAACCAACTGAAAATTATATCGGCAAAATGACACAGGCTATATTAGTAGCGTAATTCTCCTTTCTTTTTATTTTGGGGCTCTCATCTTCCCCTTTTCACTATGGCCAGCGGGACGGCAGTCGAATTGATAGGTAAAGAAAAAAATAATTGTCGAACGACGCATCAATGACTATACGACAAAACCTTGCAACAGCAATTTTAGGTCCGCGATAGACTACGCACATTATATTCATAACGGGGCTCTTTCTACCAACTCCCACAGAACGATAATGCCATAGTTAGCAAAGTAATCAGACTTACGTGAGTCCGGCATAACGGCAACCATTTTGCCCCACAGCCATCGGATTTACATCGGAACCGGAAGGAAAGTGGCTGAGTTAAATATGTATTCACAAAGTTATCTTTTGATATTAAGTTGAATTTTAGCCAAGTGTAAATTACTGTGAAATATTATCTGATTGAACATTAAAATGTGTTCAAAACCCTAACACGTTTTGCCTGTGTTATTTGAAAAACTAGAGACATCTCAAGTTCACTTTGAAAGAATAGTGTTCTTGATATGCGAACCAAACGTTCTTGAAATTTAAAATGTTCTGAAAATTTTAATTCTACAATTTTAGAACACTTGAACACTTAAATAACACCAGGGTTTACAAGAAGAACACAATGATTTTTAAGAACATTTTGAGTTCACATAGACGCAATACAAGATCACATGGGAGCAAATAAGTGTTCTCGATATGTGCTCTAAATGTACCTCAAATTTGCAGTGTACCAGCTCCAACGGAACGAGAATGGCATAGTTAGCAAAGAAGAATACTAAATACGCATAAATGGCATTAATACGATGCGTCATTGAAGAGTAATCAGACTTACGTGAGTCCGTCATGACGGCCACCATTTTGCCACACCACCATCGGATTTAAATTGGAACCGGAATAAGATTTACATTTCCCAGTGGGAATGTGTTAAAATGAGAGAAGTTATTTCGGCTACATTAGGTTTCCTTCAAAAAACCACTGAAATACTGTCCCTACTTTCAACAACCATCATATTATAATCGCCGTCGTTGTGTCTGGCGATCGAATGCAGGAACGTCCTAATAACTAGCGGCAGAGCGATAGAGCAAAGGTGGACCTCTCCCTAATCACCGGTGTAATGCTATTAGAACACTTTTACAAGGGCCAGTAGTTCAAATTAGCCACATTTATCCACCGGGGGATTCTTTTGATACCATCGGTTAAATAATGTTACGTTAACAATCAGCGGTAGCAGACTCTGTCCGAAAAACGTGCCCTCCGGCACGCATCGGGTTGTAAATCGATATGATGTTAAAAACGCCCTTAACTCTAATCTAAAAATGTTTTAATTTCGAAATAGACTATATTAAATGAATGTAAAACTTGGTCCTCTAGAGATCGAACCTTCCATTTTTGAATTTTTCGTCCCATTGAACCTTTTTCAGCATTTAGAGATCTACCTAAATCCCAATTTTCATCGAAATTAGCGGAGAGCAAATTCCCAGGTTAAATGAGCGGGGTACTTTGCAACACTGTCTCAATTGACCATCGGTTACTACAGAATTTCGTGAAATGCATGTTATCTGAGATAACGTGTTCGAAACTTAGGGATATTACACGTCTACAAAAAAGGAAGCGACCCCTTTCGCCAAGCGACGTATTGTGGTAAAGCTAATTCAAATTATGTAGCTATTTTAAGCGGGGGTCCCAGGAGATGTTAACATTTTCATTAGCTGTGGATTGAATACTTACCCAATTATTGAAAAGTACTTATTTTTTGTAGAGAAAGATACCACTTGGAGAAGTCGATAGCACAATAGACCTAAGGGCGCCGCACAATGGTGAAAAGTTTCTTGAAGTTGACGCTTGCGCAGTTACCAACTTTTCTACAAAAACCGTTTTTCTTCTCAGCGCAAGAAAAACGGTGGCACTGGCGTTTGCTTTGTTATCGAAAATCACACACTGCACGATCACTACTATCGAAACCTGGAACACCAATAAATGCGCGCGTATGCGTTTGTTTGGATATTCTTTAATTGTCACGCGTATATAAATTCTCCGTAGAGCTATTCCGATTTTAGTTATTATTACTATTATTATTTTCAATTATTTACAAAAAAATCCAATGATTAATATTTGAAATTTTAAAATGTGCAAATATTTAAAAAATGATCAATACAAAAATAAAATATTATTTAAGAAGATTCAACCAAAAAAATATTATCACGTGTATACCGTGGAATGGTGCAATTTCTTTTTTTGTAAGAAAAATAAAGATTTTACTGTCCGTTATTATCTTATTTAATAAAAAGAGTAGGAGCTGAGATGAGCGTCAAAATGTTCAAGCGAGTTGAAGTTGGTACGAAACGTACGTTTGTCCAAACAACAAGTCGCCAGCATCAGTGCGAGTTTTGGTCATTGTAATGTGCGATTTATTGTCGCCGGTACCAGCAGCGTTGTCAGTACCATCCACCGTTGATGGGGCAAGAAAACGTCCAGTGTGCGACGGCCTTAAGGTTGAAAGGTCAGTACAAAAATTTAAATTTATTGAGAATAAAAAGTATAACGATTTCAACCTAATTTCGTTCAAAAATCTGTTAAATATGTTAAATTTTGGTTCAGATTATACGACACAAGAAAGTCGCCCTAATTATATTTTTGAAAACCCCGGGCTTGAACTATAGACCGCAAACCTGGCGCCGTCTATAGTTCAAGCCGAGTGTTCTATTCAAGGTCAGGAAAGACCACCTTTATTTATCAACCCCCTCCCCCCCCCCTTTTTTTCTCCTTAAATTCTAGTTTTTTTAATCAACGCGGGGGCAGTATATAAAGCCGTCCCGGTCATATTAAGAGAATTAATTAAGTTTGATAAATCGCGAGAGGCTGACTGACTGCCGAGCGGGACCAGTGAGAGAGAGCCCGGGGCTACAAGTACAGTAGAGTCGCTGATGTGTTTCAAGTGTGATTTATAAACTGTAATACCAGTGTTGTGTTGGTGCGCGGACGAAGTAATCAAGAGGAAACTTGAAGACAAATGTAAGACTTATTTTCAATTAATTTCGTACAATTTCAAGATAATTGGACTTGTAAGTCAAATGTATATTAGTATTAAGTAATTATCCAAGTGGGGTATTAAAGTTTAAATTGATGATAACCTTGATTGTAGATAAGGTCTAAAGACCAAATAAAAGCTCTTATTTCATTGAATCTTGAAATGAATTATTTTCACTCAACTCCACAATTTATTAGCACGGTTATCCTGAACAATATAAATTTCGATGTAACGGCGGACGAGTAATTCTCGTTAATTTATTTGCGCGGGAGTGGCGAATTTTAAAGAACTGTAGATCCCTCCTACAAAAAATCGACACGATTTTCCTAACATTTTCGCCCATATCGAAGCAGTCGTTATAAAAGGCAACGTACGCTGTGAAAATGATTAAAATAATGCCTCAAAATTCAGAGCAAATCGTACGGAACTAGTTGCCATTTACTACCTAGGTTTCGAGGACTTGGTCAGCGTCGTTTCGACCTTGAAAATACAGTGTTAGCGTATTTTGGTTTAGTAGATGGTGACGCTGAAAGACGGTTCGACTTTTGCCACTGGCTGAGGCTCCTCAATTTACCCGTAACGTGTTATTTGGGATGAATCTCTCTTTTCACGAGACGGGCCTTACAATCACCAAAGCAATCACTTTGGCCAGACGAAAACCAACACTCGGGTTTTGAACACCGTCACCAATTTCCATTTGGCGCTTAAACGTTTGGGTTTGTCTTGTAGGAAACCTTCTTAATGGTTCCGTATTTTTCGCTTGAAATCTGACTGGTCAGATTTATGTCGATTTCTTACAAAACTAACTGCAAGGTCATCTTGACGAACTGCCACTAGCCCAACGAGCCAGACTATCGTTTCAACACGACGGCGCCCCATCTCATTACCCCAGAGACGTAAAATATTTCCTGGACAATGAATTTCAACAAAGATCGATAGGAAGAAACGGTCCGGTACAATGTCCAGCAAGTTCACTTTTTACTTTTTGGCTTTATTAAAGAAAGAGTATACGCAACTCCCGTTGAATTGCTAGAACTTCGTCAAAGAATTATTAACGCTGGCCAGGAAGTAACCCCGGATATGATTCAAGGTGCTTTTGACAACATGATGGTTCGCGCTCAAGCCTGCATCGAAATCAATGGCGGAATATTCGAACCACACCTTTGAATTTCGTTTTTTATTTTGCTATTTGTACGGCCTGATTACTAGAATGGGAAAATTACTGTGGGTAACGTAAAAAGGCTTGTTAGAATGTTCGTTGACTAAAGGAAACTGAATTATACCTTTTAAATAAACAAAGTAACTTGAATATTTTTTAATTTCAGTAATAGAGAGTGTACTAAAGTTTCACCACTAGCTTAACGATTATTTTAAAAATAGCAGTTTGAACTCTATAAAACTTATAAGCTCTGTTTTTTCTTGTGTACACACCATTTTGCAGTAAATGAGCAGAATAGAACCAGACGTCATCCAGAAAGTTGCATGCGTATGTCAGGACTGATACCGTTTCCCATTTTCTTTTTAGAGATAGAATTGACAAGATTATCACGAATATAGTGGTTGTCATCCAAATTTCCCAGGATAATCCAAGTATCGAATATTGAAAATTTCGTAGAGCGTTTTCAGGTTTCACGGCGGTTGCCAGTTGGTAACTTCCGTAATCGCATGGCGTGGTACCGTGTTGAATATCCGGGTAAATCGTATTGAAATAGTATAAACCTGTATCAACCATCTGTAAAATTTTGTTAAAATAAATGAGGTGTGAGTTTTACAAATCGTAGATTTTGAGATTTCTATAACAACTTCTAAAATTAAATTCTAGGTAACATTATGGAATGAATTGGACCCCCTAATTGTTTCCAACTAACTGTAAGCAAGAAAATTGTACGATGTGGGAATAGTTTTTTTCTGTTCACCCTATAAAATTTTTATGTTAACAATTAAGTGGTCAGATTAATTGCATAGTGTGAACTTGGCTTATGTGTTTAAGATAGTCCGAATTGCTTTTGAACAAGAGTACACCCGCAAAATCTTGCCGCAGCCACTTAGACGCCAGGGATATTGGCACAGTAGTTTATGTAACGCGTTGAAATAAAGGCGACGTAGGTATTTTTTATTTAGATAGTATAAGAAAATAAAAAATAATTTTAAGAAATTTTTCCATAACCTCGTCTCTCCTAATGTAACTTCACCTCACCAAGTAACGTGATCCAACGAAGTATAACTAAACTTAACATGACCTAGATTCAATTTTTGATGCAATATTAAGTAGTTTTACATCCGTTAAAATATAAATATACAGCGGCGCGTAAATGGCCTTCTACGCCGTTTGGTAATTTTTTCGCAATGGCATCGCATCGTCGTATGCGCATCTCGTAATTACTAATTGCCATTACAAATAAAACTTATGAAATTACGTTTTCAAAATAAACGAAGTGCTGCAGAGTCAAAATGTTACAAAAAACTTTATCAGGGTACAGACTGTTACAAAAATCTTCGACGAAGGGCGTTTTGCATTTTTCTTAAATTTTCTCGAATCCTGTTTGGAATAATTTTGTCAGCTAAGGTTTACTTTTTGACTGAAGATATATTCAACAAATGATATTTCAACTAAAAAAAACTTAAATTATTGCTATTTGCAGCGAGACCGGTAATTAAAAATATCCCAGCAGCGCAGTTGGATGATAAACAAAGCTATGTTAAAAACATCTGGCAGAAAAAATGAAGTCGTGAGAAGCCGAAGAATTGAAAAAAAAAACTGTGCATATGATAAACAGCGCAATTGGAAAACCGCGCAAATGAAAAACCTGCGCAAATGTTAAACCTGGCAAAAGGAAAATATCTTTGGAAGTGGTAAAATGAAAAATTCGCAAATGAAAAACTGCTAATGGAAAACTACGGAAAAGGGATACAGTGCAAATTAAAACTTCGCAAATTGAAACCGCGAAATTACATATGCGGTAATGAGACACGCAAATGGGAACTGCGCAGTTGGCCCGTTACCGGGTCTAAGAAACCCTCGTGAAACTTAACAGAGGGATTGTGTTTAATACCGAATTTAATAATTCCTCTTGCTACTCCGTATAACACCAAACTACTCGTTGAGGCGGGGGAAATATACAAGAATCATTATGTTTAATTAGATTAGACATGAAATAAGGCTCTCCACATAAGGTAGGACCAGTTACGAGCCCCGTTAAAGGAATTTTTTTGACCCAAGGCCTTAGACACCAGCACACAATAACTGATTAGTCATTGTGAGATATGCGTAACGGCCACGCCAACGGGGGGATATGTGGGGACAGGTTTGTATGTTATTTGTAACCCCCTGCTCCACAGAGGCACAAGTGACTAAATGGAATATTGTCCTTATCTTTTTTCTTTTTTTATTTTAGTGTAAAGAGTTGTCATAGTTCAGTATAAATCGGAACGGGAATAAATGAGGTGCAAGAAAGCACACGGGGGCGAATAAGTACCATAATAGGAGGAAGTGGCAAGCAAGAAATGGGTAAGACGCCGTCTAACAAAGTTACTCAGCAGTATCGCTAGTACTGGAGTTAAGAGAGTCCGAGGAAACATAAATTGCAGCAGCATGGGTAGAGATGATATCCTCAAAGTTGCAAATTACGTGTCTCATCAGAGAAAGAAAATGCTTAAAATTCGTGGTTGTTAGAACCACAGCCCCTTTGGGGTCAGGATGTGAGTACGGTAGCGCTCAGTGAGAGGGCAAACCTTGAGATAAGGATCCGCGTCAGCAAAATCCGAACCGCAGTAGCAGGAGGGCTCGACACAATGCGAAAGGTTGTAGAGGTTGGCCGGAAATATGCCGTGCGCGCTTAAAATCTGAGTCGAAAAATCGTCGACATTATTGGCTAGAGAGTCAATTCTGGGCTATAGGGCGTGAGTATACCGACCCTTTTCAGAATGATCCCATTGCAGTTGCCATCGGTGCTTTGAAAGGTCTTTAAAGACCTGGCGAAAATAGTTTTTGGTCAGTTGGAGGGAGACAGTAGTCCCATCACCCAAGGCCTCAGCCTTGGCTACACTCTAAAAAAATAGCATTCAATTTCCTTTCAAAATTGAAAAACACTATTCCCTTTTGAATGCCGCTGTCAATAGGCATTCAAATTTAACCGCTACCATTCAATTTGAAAAAAGATTTCAAATTGACGTTCTAATTTTACTAATTCCTTTCAATTTTGAATAAACATTCACCTTGGCGTTCAAATTTAATAAAAACCTTTCAATTTCAATTCAACAGTCATCCTGCCGTTAAATTTTGACTACAAGTACTACATCCATTCAATTTAGCAGCTGTTTACACAAAAGATCGTTGGTCACATGATCTCGTGAAGTACGACCAAAATAAAATCTCAAGGTTGGCCACAATTCGAGCGAGTTCTCGGCTTCGGTGTCGTCTGCTATAAAAAGTTACGACGCTTACGCGAGCCAAAGATAATTTAAACTCGTACCCTAGATTCGAATATTGAGAGCTTTCAAAATTGACGGTTTTGTTACGAAGCGTTTACCCTTTTCTGGCACGTGACCTCAGAAAAATCGGGATCCATCGGTTGCGGTAAGGCGCAAACCATGGAGCTAATTTTTTCTGAGTTCCGGCGGGAAGTGGGTAAACGCTATCGGCAACGCGCGAGAGAGTGATTTCGAATCTAGGGTACGAGTTTAAATTATCTTTGCGCGAACTTACAATGTAATAGTGATAAGATGCTTAATTTCCTGACCCAATGGAACGTCAGAGATTGGGTTACGGAAAGACTGTATTGAAAATAGTGAGTCAGTATAGATCACGACAGGAGCGACGATCACCTCGTCCTTTACCCAAGTTAGTGCCCGAAAAATGGCAAATAATTCTGCCTGAAAGATATCGGTTTCCTTCTTTAGGTGGAAATGGAACGAGGTCTGTTCAAGACCGTTCCAATAAACTACAAATGCACACCCGACGAGCGAATCAGTCTTTGATCCGTCAGTGAAGCGTTCGTAGTGAGTTTCAGTAGGGTTGATTGTAGTGCACGGATGGCCTAGCCGGCTAGCCGGATGGTCGGCCCAAATATCATAGGGATGGAGTAGGTTGTTAGGAACAACTGTGGTATCGCAGTGAGTCACCGGTGCGTTGATGTGAAAGAGTCGGAAGAGGCAGGCCTTCCTACTGGCAACCAAGTCAACGGGTTCCAATCGGGCAAGCACTGGGAGAGCATCAGCGGAGATGGTGCGATAAGCCATGGTTATGCGCATACTGGACTATACTTTGGGTAAGGACCGCCACTTTAGTATGGACTGCCTTGAGGTGAGGCAACCAACTGAGCTGATTATCTATAATCACCCCAAGTAGTTTAATTTGACTCACATGGAGAACATGGGTACCGTCTAACGAAAGATCGGTAAGCGGTCAGGTGCGCCCAGACCGTGATAGGTGATACAGCTGGCCTTCTCCGGGGAAAAGGTAAGCTTGTACCGTTTGCTCCAATAATTGAGAAGTGCCAGAGCTTCATTACCTCGGGACTCAAGATCTTGTCTGGATGTGTCACGAATCAGCAGAGACGTATCATCCGCGAAAGCTTGCGAGTCGCAGGCGATCGGCAATTGCAGGCGTAGTAGGGAATCAATGACTATTTTCCAAAGCACAGGGCCCTTTCAGGAGCCCTGGGGAAGATAAGAGTAGAAGCTGTGGGAACAGCAATGCGACGATCAGTGCTGAAGCTCTCGAGATAGCCGTTAATATTGGCCGGACAGGAAGCATGCTTAAGGCAATGCAAGATGCCAGGAATCCACACTCTGTCGAATGCGCCTTTGATATCAAGAGATATAAGGGAGATGTACTCCCCCGACTTGGAACTCTCCCTAATGGAGGTAATAATAGCGTTAAGCGCATGAACAGTCGATTTGCCGTGGCAAAAATCCTATTGTGCCTCGTGAATGAGGTTATTCTTAGACAAGTTAAAGTATAAACGTTTTTTTTTTGTTCAATAATCTCACACAATTTTGTTCAATAATTACAGTACAAATTTAATTGGCGTGTGACCCCTCCTAACTAAGCACGATGCTTGTTATTAGGAGGGGTTTTATAACAAATGATTATATATAATATATATTTAAATCAAGTCATAGCGATCGGTAACTAATTCATATGAGGAAGTACGTGGGTTAGTTACACTTATACAGTTAAATTTGCAGTTAAGCTTATGTATTGGGAAGATTTAAAAAGTTCGTTTATAGGTCAGCTATGAAATATTCTATGGTATCTTAGTTGTTATATAGGGTTGGTCCTAAAAATTCAGCATTTCTTTGAATTTTAAGTTTTTTTACATAGCGGAACTTTTCTTTTTAGTTGAGTATTAAATCTTGTCGATCTGGGGTTTGTATTATTGGCATTTTGATTAGTGTCGCTTACCATTGTTTTAAAATAAAATAATAATATAGATTTATAGAATAATTGTTTTAGAGGTAATACATTTAGTTCTTCATATAAAAGTTTGGTTGGGTAGTTCCATGGTTTGTTTAGGCATAACCTAACACACCGATTTTGTAGCACTTCAATGACTTCTAAGCGGCACCACCCCAACATATTAGACCGTAGTTTATGATAGATTGGACGAGACTAAAATAAACAGTACGTAGAATTGGTTTACTTAAAAAGTCTCGTAATAGACTCAACCCGAATAGGGCAGATCGTATCTTTTTTTATATATATTTTGTGTTCAGACCAGGTTAAGTTTTTATCCACAATAACACCAAGGTATTTTACTGACTCTGATTTTTTAATTTTTGGGCAAACACAAGAGCTATTGTTCAATTGGGACACACAGTTAACATTCTCATGCAACTTTAAGTCATCAATTTATGTTTCAGCAGCTTTTGTCAAAGAGAAGGTTAAGTACCTGGACTTATCCGCGTTTAGACTTAGTAAATTTATATCTAACCAATTTTTAGTGTTTATTAGGCTTAGATTGGCTTTCTTAAATACTTCGGCCCACGAGACACCAACGAATATCTGAACTGTATCGTCCGCAAACGCAACGATATGATCGGATATGCCCCTTTCTAAGAAATCGTTTAGATAAATAGTAAATAATATGGGGTATATTATTGTCCCTTGAGGAAGACCAAAATGGTATGTTTCAATATTAGACAAATTATTTTTTATTTTTACTCTAGCATTTCGGTTTTTAAGGTAACTTTTAAACCACTGTAGGGCGTGTCCATTTATACCAAGTCGTTCTAGCATTCGCTGATGACTTACGGTGTCGAAAGCCTTCGCCGGATCAAGGAAAATAGCAAGGACTTTAGTATTATTGTCCAGTGCGTTTACAATAAAATTATGAAATTAAAATAATGCGTCGTTGGTACTTAACCCTTTTTGAAATCCAAATTGGTTTTTTGAAATTAAATTAAATTTTAGTAGGTATCCATCTAGTTGTATTTTTACGCATTTTTCAATTATTTTTGACAAACTGTTAAGTACCGATATCGGTCTGTAATTAGGTAAGTTAGAAGAAACCACCTATGGACTGTGAGAAGTATTTTATCATCCTGTAATTAGGTATCAGCGTTGTAAAACCTGCCTTAAAAATTGGAGTGATTAATGTGACTTTACATAGTGTTGGAAAAATGCTAGTGCCTAAGCTGAGATTAACTATATGGGTTATTGGATATACAACATGTATTTGTATTTTTTTAATAATAACTGGGTTCATCTTATCAATTCCAAGAGCGTTAGAATTATTTAAGGATCTAATACAATTGTTTATGTCATTTGTATTGACTGGGTTAATAAAAAAGGAATTACCTCTATCTCGATTGTAGTTTAAATTAGGGTAAATTTTTTTTAGTTGCGTTAAATCTCTTGAGTTCGTAATCCTATTGGCTAAATTTTGGCCCACACCAGAGAAGTATTTATTAAAAGAGTTGGCAATTTCTCGTGGGTTTTCTTCAACATTGTAAATATTACCTTGAACATTAATATTTTTTAATTTACTCTTTTCTTTAGAATTAGGTTTAATAACCTCGTTTATAACAGACCAAAGTTTCCCGTTATCATTATTGGCATTTTCCACTTTTTTGAGTAGTATTTTATTTTTGCATACTTAATCAAGTTGTTTAATTTATTCCTGTATATCTTATATTGGATTTTTAATTCTTTATTGAATGGCTCCTTTTTTAATTTGATTTTTAATTTATCTCTAGTTTTAATACTTTTAATCAAGCCGGGAGTAATCCATTGTTTTAACAGTTTTTCTTTAGGTCTTTTAAATGGTACATATGGTTTTTTGGCCAAGTTAATATAAAATTGTAAACTTTCTATAAACATATTAGTAGCACTATCTACGTCTTTTTCTTGATATAGCTTGACCCATTTTTCAAAAGATAGTAGGGTGTTGAGTTTACAAAAGTCAATTCTTTCCTTTTCGTCAATATTAAGCTGGGTTTTATTACGGGATACGTTATTCTTTTAAATTTCAAGTATTATTGGATAATGGTCCGTTATGAAGGTAGACAAGATGTAAGAGTTTTCAAAAATTCCATAGCCAGCATTTGTTTTACCAAAAAAGTGATCTATACAGGTTTCCCTGTTTAATACGCATCTGGTGGGATCTTTTATTAGCGGAACATATTTTTTTGAATTTAAGATGTTGATATATTCCGTTATCAAAAAAACTTCGCCTGCTTTTATTATGTCTATATTTATATCCCCGACAATTACCACATTCGGAAAGTTTTTGTAAGATTCTACTTAATTTTTAAAGGCGATCAAAAATTTTGCGAGATCAGAGTTCGGTGACCTATATATAGCTAGTAGACGGAAAGGTCGGTGTTCTATCTGAAAGTCTACCTTTACACAATTTGAATCATGGATGGTACATTCCTCATATTTACATTGAAGGTAGCGATTAATTAATATCACCAGTGTTCAGCGATATCTTGATTCACGATATCTAGATAGGGATCTAGCTACTTTTTTGGGTCCTTTTTTTAGGTACAAGATACAATTGTGGGTAAAAGATACTAACTTTTTTCAGAAGAGCACGGATAAATAAAAAACTGTTACACATACATTATTTGCAAACAGATACGGAAAAAGGTATCTTATATATCTAAATTATTGCCCTTTGGTATCTATATTTTTTTGAGGGGCTATATCTGCGACGTTCCTTATCTGTATCTTTCTTGTTTTGGGAGTAATATTTTAATACATCGATAAATAGATATACCAAGTACAAAGAGTGAAAATGAACGTAATTATGTTTTAAGTTTGAAAAAGCATTATCGGGGTTTCTTTGAGGCATCTCTTCAGGGGGAATTTCTACCTCCAGGGCGTTCAGAGCTTGCCAATGGCCATCACACACACGTTTGTCTGGTAAAAACCACCCTGAGCTTAGGTACCTTCTCCAGAGGAAACTTTTCTGAGATAAAACTGAGCATTAATAACGTTTGTAGCGCAAGAGTAAGACTCAGGGACGGACAGTTCCTTTTTCGTGAAGTGGGTACTGTAGGCTTGCGGCCCCCCAAAAATTACTTTTCAAGCCGTCCCCAGTCGAACTAAAGGATAATTTTGGTCGAGGCCACGTGAGATAACGCTCACCAGCCCACCAGCCCAATCCACCCCTGGTCAGACTTTAAAAGAAACACCTACTCTTAACATGACGGACATCGTCATTTGCCGTGATGAATGTAATTTAATTAGTATTTCGCATAAATGGGTCGGTACTATTAATACGGAAAGTATGGTGACTACCGCTGAGTTCAGTGTTTCTCCATCTTTCCGCTACTATCCTATCATAAAGGAAGAAGCATTCGACGATATGTCGTAGGGGAAGTAAGGTCGGCACTAGGGCATGGCGACAAAGGCGACCGCTTTGAGCACCGCGCTCAGCGGCACTTACTGAGGGCCAGCATTAATCCGTTAAGGGGGGAGGCCGAAGTCTGGACCCGGAACCCCCCTGGTCTACGCACTAAGCGACATGTTTTGGGATCCCGCATTAAGCGACACGTATTGGTATCCTGCATTAAGCAACACTTATTGGTATCCCGCACTTAGCGGCGGTTTTTGGTTCCCCCCGTACTTAGCGACACGTTTTGGGATCCCGCAGTTAGCGATACTTATTGGAATCCCGCACTTAGCGGGGGTTTTTAGTCCCCCCCCCGTTCTTAGCGGCACTTATTGGTGCGCCCCCTCTTTTTTCCTTCAATTGCGTTGAGAGAAAGGGGCCCCTTCTCACTACTTAGGGCCCCGCACTCTCTAATTCCGGGCTTGAGGGGGGAAGTTGGACTTCACTTGACGCGAATTCTCACCCACTGGCTTTCTGAATCTACCTTTTGGTCGATTTAACGTCTTGAGTTAGCTTTGTTGATATTCGGTTTATGCCTGCTCTTCTTTGAATGGTTCTGTTAAATTTCGTGTCGCTACTCACAGTACATAGGAATCGTTTTGTGTATCTAAACTGTACCTATTATCTAGATACAGATATTTTTACCTTTAGATAAAATCACTTTTTACTGGGTACTATATTTTAAGTTAATAGGTGTTCGAGGAAATATCCGATACGCGAATATAACTCTTGAATAGGTATGAGAAGATAAATAGTATAGCACGTTTAGATAATTATAGCTGAACTAGATAAAAGTATCTTTCCACTAACAATCAACAGGTACGCTAGATAATTTAACCTTAGGTACAAATATCTTTTACCTAGTATCTTTTATCTTTTACCTAGATACCAAATCGCTAAACACTGAATATCACTACACCGTCATTTTGGTTGTTAAACACGGAAGTACTAAGTACTTGGTATCCAGTTAGAGCTACAAGTGAGATATCAAAGTTCTTAAGCCAGCATTCAGCGAGAATTATAATATCAAATTCAGTTTTTAGGTATTTTAATAAAATAATAATTTTTTTTTCTTATACTACAGATGTTTAAATGTATTAGTCTAAAAAACATGTTGTTTTTAGGTTTGTTAGCATATTCTTCAATTGTAATATTAGTAGAATCATTTTTTAGATTTGAGTTCATTAGTAGTAGAATTTATTAACCAACAGTGAAATAAATATAAAAGAGAAAAAAAGTAGAAAAAGTAAACATCTAGTCCCTCAAGATAGGCAAGCGATTTAATTCTGATAGCCTTATCTCCTTCTTGTTTACGCAAATAGACTTTTCCATCTGCAACCCAAAAAAACTTGTAGGAATTTTTTAAAGCGAATTGCTTAACTTCATAGAGTAGCTTCTTATTGGTAGGGGTTAAATGTTCGTTCAGAAATACTTTTTTATTCTCAACCGAATTATGTAAGTCTGACGCCAAAAGTCCTTTCGTTTTAATTTTTTTTAAGTTGGCTATGAATTTGGTTTTGATATTCTTCTTGAATTTGACTAAGATAGATCTAGGTTTTGAATATTGGACTAAACCCTTTGGGTGTCTATGTACATTAATTACATCGTTGTTATGCATTATGACTGATAATTTCGTAGCGATTAAGTTGATTATATCATTGATGTTTTCATTAGGACTTTAATTCCAACAATTTCTATGTCACTTGCTAAGTTCTGTTGTTGTAGCAATTGTACGGTCATCTCAAGGTTATCCACTTTCTCTTCAAGCAACTTATTCTTTTTCTTAATATCGGAATTTTCATTTTTAATTTCCGAAAGGGAGTTTGTTTGTTTTTTCAATTCGAGTAAGGAACTTGTCAAGGATTATACCCAACACTCAAAAGACTTATCGGCCGATAGGACGACGGGTTGGAGGGATCGCGACCTGGTTTAAGTAGCAAAATCACGTGAGCAATTTTCCATTCATAAAGGAAGTGCTGAAGCAACAAGCAAGCATTGAACAGGTTCAGCAAGACTAGAGGCATAGCTCGAAATAGCACCAGGATGATCTCTATGAGGTAGCATGGAGTAAATAATATTCTCAAGTTCAGTGCTCAAATCATCACGTATAAACAGGGCATCGAGAATCTCAGCACAAGTTTCATCAGCGGTCTCAGTAAGAGTACCAACACTTCGTTTCACAGCTTGTAAAGCCTGTTTGCAACGCGATTTGTGCGAAGCCATTTTTTAAGGAAATGTAAATGGGTTCGAATCATTGACATTAGTACAAAAGGCACGCCAAGACGCCTGCTTGGAAGCGTTCAATAACTTTTTGTACACAGCTGTTTCTTTGTTATAAAGAAGTTTTTTCTGAGCGCGGAGGAGAGGATCAGTGATCCGTTGAGCTCTCCGCCGAAGGGCTCGAACCTTGCTTCGTTGAGCAGTCCACCATGGGACAGAGTTGAACCGGCGACCAGTTTTGGGATGCATGTGCGTATCACAAACTGATGCGCGGTGGCTATATATATAGCCAGGGCCGGCGTTAAGGGGGGGGGGGTAAGCGGGGCAAAAGTACAACGGGCCCGGGCCTCCGAAAGGGGTCCGCCGGAACTGGTGCCAAACTAAAATTTTCTGACTATTTCCAAAAAAAAAAAAAAAAATTTGGCGTAAAAATTACCTGGGGTCCGAAAATCCTAGCGCCGGCCCTGTATGCAGCAACGATGAGTCCAATTCCATCGTAGTGGAAAGATGCAGGAGATCAAGCGGAAGTAGACCCTCCTCGGCTGAAGCCTCAAAGGCAATCCAATACACCCCTTTAAGGTTATATTGATGGTTGCGATATTCGGTAGCGGACGGAACCGTAGAAGTTGCGATTGCCCAGGTGATGTAGCGGTGATCACTTAGGGATGGCTCATCCAAGACTGCCCAATTAAATATAAGAGGGGCGAGGTCATTGGACACCATGGTGAGGTCGATAAAGCGGAAACGACCACTGTGGAAAAACGTAGAGATGGAGTTGCGGTCATTGCATATATAGAAGTCCGTTTGATTGATAAACTCTATCACAGAGTCCCCACGGATATCAGTCGTCGGGGAACCCCAAAGAGAATGTTTAGCGTTGAAATCGCCACAAATGCATTGCCTAAAAGTGACATAAGATTTGGTAAGTTCAGTCAGTTTGTCCAAGATCGGACCAATGTCCTCAGACGGCGGACAGTAAACACTATGTACAATGAGAGTGGTAACCCCCGGTTGCAATGTGGGCAACATAAATATGTTCATCAGTGTAGAGGACCACTACGTCAAAAGCAGGGTTAAAGATTGCTATACCACATTTGGTTACGGGTGCATTACAGAGGCGGCAGGCCAGGGGGGAAGCCCAAGACCTTCGAGTCTCTGACCATTGGTTCCTGGAAAACCAGGATATAAATTTTCTTATTGAGTACGAACTCCCGAGCTGCTGCTGTTGCAGCTCGACAGTGCGCCAAGTTGAGCTGGGCGCAAGAAATCACGGGGAATGGAGCCACCTATACGGGGGGTTGTCCATAGTCAGTGCGCAATTTACGGAGTTCTGCCTCACGTTTAAATAGTGGGCAGTTAGAATCGATGGACTGATGCGGAATTTCGTACCATTCTGGGCGTTGTGGTCCGTGCAAGCACGGCAACACTTTGTTTTGGACTTACAGTCCTTGTAGGAGTGTTCCTCTCCAAAGTTAGGGCAAAATTGGGTTACAGAACCCATCGGGGGACAGTCTTTTTGCTGATGACCGACCAAGCATCATTTAAAACATTTAGGTACGTAAATGTACACTTTAATTGGACAGTTGGTCCAACCGATAAAGAGTTTGCCCTTTTCTAAGAGGGCCTTGTAGACTGCAGGAGTAGCTTCCAGTATACAATTGTTAGAACGTTTACCCTTTCCGTAGAGAGGGTATTTAGCAGTCAGATCCTGGGGATCAATGTTTAGTTCTGGGTTTTGTTCGATCAAAGAAGGAACAATCTCCGGAAGTGGAATGCTGCTTTCTACTCCGAGGAGCAGAAGTTTAGGTTTAGCCAAACTAGGTTTACGAAGTTTGTCTACATGTTTGAGTGCATTGGATCTCTCCACGGAGTCCTTAAATTTAATGGCGTCTTTTGCTGTGAAGCATTGGACGACTAATCCATTGCGGCCCTTGCGGACCGACCAATATGAGCTTTACGTGGGTCGAGCTCTTAACACAGAAACAGCGGCATCCATGTGAGAGACCATAATGACATGGTCATTTTGGGCCGAGCGTGGAATGGGCTTCAGCAGGCGGGGGGCACTGCCGGAATCCAGTTGCTTGGGAGCGGTGTGTTGAGTGGGTTCCGCGCCACGTTGGGCAACAGCAGCAAAGTTGGTCAGACATCTCTTCAACACGGGCTTTCAGTTCAGAAATTTGGCACTGTTGGTTGTCGATGATCTCCCGAAGGACGTTGAACTGATCACGCAATTCCTTTCGCTGTTTGCGTTGGCAAACACCGCCTCAATGGTGTCCGAAACACCACTGACAGCTGCTAGAACAGCCGGGTTGAGTGGGAACTCTTCCGCGGCTGGGTTGCCCGAAGGCTGGTTTTGAGGAGTTGATTCATGCATGGTGAAAGTGTTAATTTTCGTCCGCCTCGTCCCTCACCCACCATGGAGCCCAACAAGGGGACCTCATATTTGAGGCCAAGGGTACTCGACGAATATACCCGGACCCGACCAACGCGAGGCAGCCGGAGCCCAGTTGACCTGACCTAAGAAGGTGAGCCGATTGATTACTACCGGTCAGTAGAAACCACGTGACTACCCCAGACGCAGGGGTCAAAGCGACGTATTGTATTAGAAAAGCTGGGCCTAGAGCGACTGCAGTCTAAATCCGCAACTCAGCCACCAGAACACCCTTTACCCGAGCTACAGGACGCCACCTACGCTTGCAATGAAACAACTGGCCGCAGCACGCAGCATGGCCCCAGCGATGACATGGGCCGAGCCCCGCCTGACTAGAGGAATCGAACCGCCGCATAAATCACCCGGAGAATGGAAGAGTAAGGCAGCGGAAATCCAGGTGATCCCCATCTCGAACATCGTTGGCGGGGCGCCAGGACACTGGATGTTGAAATTGAAAACACAAGTAGACTTGAAATTGTTCCGTGCGTATTTTTTTTTGCTGGGTGGTAATTTATATTTTTCCAAAAAAGCAATAAAATTTTTTGTGGGAAAAATTCTTCGGGAACCCATCCATCAGTATTCCGGGGTAATGTTAAGGTGATGTGCGTTGCGAAAAATCGAGAATTTTCAAAGTTGAAAAATAAATTCTCCGGGCAAAAACACGGCAGCCCTCAACCGGTTGAAATTAGTCTGACGTCCATAGTGGCCTGTCTGCCTTGGGTGGCCCTACCAGGAAAGGAGCTCCGGACAGCGTAGCCCACTATTTAAGGACGCACGCAAGCCGCCTAACCTAGACAAGGTATCAACCGTGAGGGGGGATACGTGGGGACAGGGGTTGGGAGACCCGTGGCGGAAGTATTCCGACCACCCGTTGGGGGATTGGTGGTCGTCCTCACACAGCCATCCACAAACTCTGCCTCCCAGACGCTTGGGATTACAGGAGTACGCCACTACTCCCGGCCCGTTAAAGGATGTTTATATAAAATTTTCTTGGTATTAGACATAATAAAAGACTAAATTCGGTCCCTAAATTCTCGCTTTAAAACGTGTTAAGTTTGGACTATTTTTCCGAATAACTTATTTTCCTCATCACTTCAGACAAATGCATATCCAAACGGGAATTCCAGTATATCATTAAACAATCGTGCTGTCTTTGCGACGGTTGTCAACTTTACAGCCCATGCATTGTGTAATAACGTAATCCGTGATTTATCTCAATACAGTTTCTTTATTAGCTTTAAACACCCGTTCCACTTCGCTATGGTAAATCATCACTTCATAGTATCTCTCCATCATGGTCTTCCAAGGGTACCGCGTTACTGTGAGTCGTTATTTCGTCCCGTACTTCGTTCCTGATCCAAGTACGATTTATCTGACGTCGACCACACTCCAGTTTTGAAAGATACAAAGCTTGACTCGTCTCGTTTCGGATCCTGCGAGAACCATGTAGATTTGAAATAGAATCGTTCTCAAAGAACTAAGTTCTTTGTTCGATGACTCTCCATAGTGGCTAAAAATGGCTTTCCGTCAATGAGATGATGAAACTTTGGTCCAAAACTCCGATGTTGTGATTACACTCAGGAGTTACAAGGATTCCTTTCGTGGTAGAAATGTGGAAAACCTTACTGGTATTACTAAAAGTTTCGAAGTCATTAGTAAATTTAAAAAAATATCAGGGTACTAAGACAATGTTGCATACATACATTTTATTAGTGTTCCAAGACGTCAGAGTCTAAAAACTACACATCGTTAATATTTTTGAAGGAACGGAAACGCGTTTATACCGTAAATTTTGTGCGTTTTGTACTTACGTTTTCTTAACAACCATGATATATATTTATCTACCCTTAATTGTAATCTCGTTAGCGGTCAAACCATCCAAGCCCATAACGAATTTTAGACACCACAAAAATGATACCCCATTTTTATACCCTATTGGGTATATCGATCCTCTCCAGCCATTTACGTCTCTCGCAGCGAAATTCCGGCTAAAACTTCCTTCGCGTACTTAAACAATACCTCTGCTTTTCTAAATAGATTTTGGCTGGCTTCTTTTCGCTTGTAAATTCCCTGCAAGTGAATACGTCAATGCCGAGTCGGTACTTATTTCAGAAACCGTGAAAAATTATACCTCGTGTTATACCCTTTTGGGGATACTTACCGACGACTGTCGCGCCGTAAGGGAAGAACGAGCGGAAAAGAAAACCAAAAAAAATAAACTTCTTTCGGAAATTTCATTCAGCTGCTAGGTCTCGATTCCGTGTCTGGTAATGAGACTCCCGCTGTTGTTCGCTCCCCGTACCTTAGGAATAGCGACGTTGAATTATAGACAAAAAAGAATCATTACCCGTGTATTCTCTATTGAGTTAATACCCATGTAAACCCTATTCGGTATATATACCGCATTCATTCTCTTATTTTGATACTACTCGTGTAATGGCACCTAAGTTAGACGGCACCTATCTATTCTGTGGCGGAACGGGTTAAAGGGCGCGCCTAAATGGCCTGCTACGCAGATTCGGAATTATTTGACAATGACATAGCGTTCTCGTGATGCGCATACGACGAAGCGAATTCACATTCGGAATAGAACATGGGAAAGACTCGTTTCTTCAACGCTACAAAGTACTGTGTTATCCAAATTATACCAGAACTTTCGCAGGGTTCGTGTGAATGTGGCTACATGGTTATCAAAATTGTAATTAAAAAAATTGGTACGATAGAAAGACTTATTTCGAAATATATTTTTGTTTTTCGAAACTTTTTCGATGTTTGTAAAGGTGTACTTTTCGTTCAGTTCTAGCGCGCACAGATTAGAAAGTTCAATCTAGACCAAGATTCCAGTGACTTAAAGTTGAAAACATTTTTTCATTTTTATTTATTCGCCCTTTCTCGTGATGATTTAACTTGTTTGCTGAATAACACTAGAAACGTAAAAATTAAAAAAATATTTAACTTACATTGAATTTTAATGATACAGCAAAATAATCGTCCGTTCCAATGTAACCTAGTTTGTTTCTCAAATTCTCTTCGCTGACGTATTGAAGACTAAAAATACCAAAGTTTTAGGTATCAAGGTAAAATCACATAAAGCGCCACAAAATACCAAGGTAAAAATTATAATTGATTTGACTATAAAGCTAAATGTGCTTTTCTTAAAAACCCATTGCACGTTTTCTGCGGCTGGCTAACTCTACAATTTCTTTTTAATGGATTGATTAACAAATAACAATTAGCTAGGCTAATACCCAAGTCACCACTACTGGCCTTAGTCAACTTGCGACTTATAGGGCCTTTTAACAAGTCGCCGGGTTAAACAGTGTAGGAGGGTGGTGACCAGCGCTTCACGCCAAGCGAGCTAACCAACAGCTCCCTACAACTACTATTACCGACTAAATTTTTTTTGCGAAGGGGAAACCGAAGATCTCGGTAAAAAATCCCGGTAACCAGTTGAGAGATAACATGCAGAAGGAGTGGTCCCGGATTTCCACCCAGTGCCACAAGCTGGGATGAAACCCGGCTCATCTTGCTGCGAGGCGAAAGTGCTAACCACACCACCACCCCACAAGCGTCTTTCTCCAAACGTATTCGGTCTAGAGTAAAAACCTTCACATGATGTATTTAGGCCTAACGAAATACTTAGGATTGTGAGTTTTCTGAAAAATCGCGAAAAGTTTTGAAAAGAAATTCATTGGTAGGTTTCACACCAAATTAAATCGAAAACGTAAAAATATAATAGATTCTGTTGATAAAGATTAATTTTCAACGGAGTTAGAAAAGTGAACAAGCTGAACCCAATAGCCTTTAACGTACAAGAACGTAAATGAAAGAAAACCAGTCGGTAGTACGATAATTTTCGTGATTTTAGGATGAAAACGCTTTGATTGATCAAATTGTAAGTACCTGTACCTACATCTATCACCTTAAACTAAATGACGTATGTTTGATTTTAAAGATAATTTCTTTTAATGATTGTCTCTGTTTAACAAAATCGGCATTTAATCTAAATAGAAGGTACACCGTTGAGTTTTTTTTTAAAGTTTTTTTCAAAATATCTCGAAACCTATAAGAGTTAAATAGATGAAACCAATGGCGATTGTTATTTTTTTACTAATGTCTATCCTATGGGATGGCTACCTTTTACCGAAATTCCAAAGTTTCACTGGAAATGTTAAAAGAAATGTATGACAAGTTTTCAAATACTGGTGCTACGCCACTGTGACTTGCATTTTCGGATTCACCATGGTCGATTCATATTTAGAAAGTGCCACTTTTATCTCTCTACGACCAATCGTTGAGGAGATAGCGCCTTTCAAACGTTCCAGCTGAATTCGGCTGATGCTAAAATGCAAAGCTAGGCATTCGTGTTAATCCACATTTGATCCCACATCGTTCAAACAACCATCAATATAAACTATAGTTAGAGCAGGATACAGGATTGCAATTTTCGAAACCTTTTAAGTCACCAAAGTTTTTCTATTTAAGAAACATTACGGGATGATGCATTTAAGCTTGAGTAACACGGGGCAACGTTTACACCCACCGCCTTAGGAAATCCACCTACAGAATCTGGAATTCTCTGCAGCGCTTCCACTTCCAAAACATCATTTTACCCAGACATAAACTGAAAAACAGCTTTTTGAGAAGGGACCTCGGCGCGAGAGACGACGCATCGAAAACTACCCTCAGTTTTGAAGTACCGGATTTTACATACAATCTTAAGGATTTGTGTGTATTAGTCACACGCACAGTGTATAGCCGTTGCCGATGGCGCCTTGTCGCGCTTATCTCTTCAACGGTTAGGGCTAGAAGAGTAAATGATATCTCGTTCTAGTATAAATAGATCGCCCATGATAACCTTTCATAAGTTTTTGAAATCGAAACCCAAGAAGTTGGGCATTCGCCCAATTTACCGTTCCCGATAGTTTGGCTTTGTGTGGTTGATATTTTTTTTTTAAATGAAGTCCGATAACGAAAAAAAAATATTATTGGTTAGGTTAGGATTCAATGGACCTAAAACTTCGGTTATATCAGTTAATATTAAATTAAAGTTTAGTTTTCCGGGTAATTTACGGCACCCCAATTTTCGTGGTTTTATATTTTCGCCTAAAAATCTACATACAGTTATATTTTTGAAAAGCTGTGGTTTACATATATCTTAGAATTTCAAATACGTTTAGTGAGGTTTTTTGGGCAGCGTATACGGACCCCGGCAATTTCCGCGTTTTTATAGAGGTCTACGAACCCGTTTCCCTCTGGCGTTTTTCAAGGCCGTTCAGAGTGCGCCACGCTTTCAACGTATGACCAGAGCTAAAGACAGGCTCCATTTCTAACAATCTATTCATATGCGTATGCATTACTATGTCTTTATCTTTAAATCTTGTTTTAAGATCTTAACCGCTTCGTTATATGACCTATCTGTCTCAAATAATAACCCTCCTAACGCTAATTTAGCCTCGCCTTCTAAACAAGATAACAGATAGTTGAATTTCTCGACCTTCCTTAAACCTTCGTCGTTGTGAATGGCCGCCTTGTACTGATTCCAAAAGCTGCTCCAACGAGTGATGTCTCCGTTGAACTTTCCGATGATTAGCTTCTGGAGCTTAGTTCTGTTCCGACGAGTCGGTTCCACGACGAGAAGAGTGATGATCGTGCCGTCATAGTTGACGCGTTGGAGTGCACCGGTGTTTCACTTCGATTCCGCCGCTGTAGTTGATGCTTGAGAACCGTGATCTTCTCCCTGTATTTTTCGTACGATTCAATGGTGTCCTTTTCCAGTTCGGCTTCATCTCTGATGAGCGCCTAAATTCTGTTGTCGTATAAAATTAAGTCCTTCTCCTTCTGTTGTAGAACCACTAGTTCCGTCTCGATGTCCTCTAACGATGGATCAGTTGTCATTAGCAGGTCAACCATGTTGATATGTTTAGTTGATAATGACTGCATTGTTTTCCGTGCCACCTTCAGCATGGGCAGCTCCGTAGGAGGGTTCATGGCTGATTTGTTGACTGAGGTTTCCTTTGGGTCCGCCGCCGATGGTTTGATTCTTTGTAGCCCGTTGCCCTGGGCGTTTGAGTCCGTTGACCAGCTCTTGTTGCCGTCGCCACCATTCATAGGTTAATTCTGATTGTCCGATATTCGACCGAACGTTTTTCCAAAAGCTTATCCGTAATTTCCGCTTAATCCCGGGTTTCGGCACTATATAGAATTGTTACTGTTTCAACCGGGGTTAGGAGAGCTATGCCTACGTTCGTTACCGAATGAAAAAATAACAAACCGGCCTCTTCGGGAAAACTGAATGCTCGGCGAATGTGATGTTGAGTTAAAGAAATGCAAAGTCTATATGCTCGTTTTGTTGTGAGCCCGATTCCGGTCCGTTTGATCTGAACGTTTTCTTGGTTGTGTCGCAATTTTTTTCCATTCACCTCTATGATGCCGGAATCGCCAATATCCGGCGGGATTTTCGAAATGGAAAATCCTAGGTCTCACAATAAAACACATATTTTACAATACAACGGAAAATATACAGCTTTTATATACATTTACACACAATATTCTCGTTAATTATTACAATTTTTATACACTTTTAACTTACATAATTAAATTTATACGCGAAATAACGACATTAATTTGATTTTCTAATTTTAATTGAGTTTACACATGATTTTAATAATAATTTAACAATAATTGCCCTGCACATACTGCACGAGGAGCAAATTGATGTCATTGAATGGCCGCCTTATTCCCCAGACTTGAATCCCATTTTAAACATTTGGGCCACGATCGTTTTTAATATGGAAAAACGAATTCCAAATACTTTGCTAGAATTAAAAGACATGGTGGTGACCGCATTTCATAGTTTGACCGCAAGATTCAAACGAAACTTAAGGAATTATTTTCGTCAAAGACTAAGGCAATGCGTACGAAGAAGGGGGACGCTAAACCCTATTAGATTTAGTTGTTCGTTTTCCTAGTTATTTAAATGTTTTAATTGGCAATACAAGTAATTAATGTTAACTCCTTTTGCAACTACTGTCCTTTTAACTATAAGACTGTTGGCAGATTTTGTTATACTTGAGGTTTTCGTTAAGAAAAGGTCGATAGCTTTTTAATGTTAAGCAAATTATAGTTTAAGAATAAAATCACGTTTAAGATTTAATTCGTAGGGGAAAAGGGTTGCAGCTTTATGCAAACTTTATGCTGGGCAGAGAGACGCATTGAGTTACGCGCGAGACTCAATGCTTCAGTTTTCAACCAAATACACAAAACTTCCATTACGTGGTTTCGCTTTAAATTATGTTCCTCGATATAATCCTAAGACTGTGGCGAACTAGTAATATTTTACCTAGCACTACAAGTAAAATAATACCCTTCAAGTGTGACGCTTCTTAAATTCACGAAGCCTTTTCTCAAATTATAAATGTTTCGCCATTAACAATACGATCGGCACCCCAGCCAAGGTGGTTCATATTATTAGGTGTTGCTGATACTAACATCTAGTTTCGGTAGTCTTAGAGAAAAACTCAGCGTTGCCATACAGTTATTTCGTAACAGTTTCCAATATGTGTCGTGATAAGGACTTGGTAGGGCGCACCGTCGAATTATTTTGTTTGATCGTTTTCGCGTCTCATGTAGCGACAGTGGCGTAGCAGATAATTCAAAGCCCCCCCTCCGCAAGCAATTCTCAATTACGCCCCTTATGTTACATATTTTAAGGTTAGCGGGGCCCCTTGAAGCTCTAAATATTCGGATCAGGTATAACAACCGAGCGCTATAATCCGACTCATTAAGGCTCGTTATTAAATGTTCAAAGGAGAGCGCATTAAAGAAAAAATATGCTTTTGGCCGTAAGTACCATAATAATTTTAAGTATGACACTGTCCAATTGATGTTTAAATGATTATTTTCCGGCACCGAAAGGCTTACGTCACTTCTTGCATGTGTAGCGTCTGCTAGCAGGGGTGCTCCAGACAAATATTTTGCGGGGGCACCGTCGTAGATTTTTTCAAGAGATAAAAAACAGACATTTGTGCATTTGTATACCCATGAACCGTTATACTACTTACAGTACTAAAAAGTAGTGTAGGGGTAAGAGGAATACTGGGCCTTGATTTAGGTCAAGACAATATACCCATGGCACTTTAGATATTAGTGCGCCATACGCATTCTATAAAACCATAAAATTTGAAAAAGGTTTTAGACATTTTTAGAATATTTTTATAAGAAAGCCCTTGCAATTGATATTCTAAAGTTCCCATAAAACTTATCGGTTGTCCCTTATATATACTAGGTTTATCTTCGACGAAAATTACGACGTCATCTTTGAACGCTTGCACTACACCCGTAATTCCATAAAAAGGCTTACTAAAATATTTTATCACTAAGATACTTGTGACTTACCATAATCGCATACGTGCACCCAAACAAATTGAAGCAGCGACAAAAACGAGGTTTTTGTGTAGTTATAAATTTTAATTATAAAGTAACAATAACATTTCCTGAAGTTAAATAAAAAAACACACAATGTATCATACATTTTCTATTGGCCTGGCTCGCACCCTTGCCTCCTCTAGCAGAAGGAAAGGCCTTGAAATTTAGCCCCGAATACGGGTCTCGATTTTCCATAAGTGAGTCAGTGACTCGGCCAGCAGCTGCAAGAGCTTAAGCATATAGGTGACGGTCGAAGTTCCGCTGTTAAAACTCTGGCAAATTTATATCCGTAGACAGGCTGAGCAATAAGGATTTTTTTTAAAACTGGACCGGTGGCCAGTAGAGCCTAGGTAGTTAAATTAAAAAACTGGCCACTGGCTACTTACCATTTTAACTTTGAAAATCAGGCTTTCATAATTTATGGTCAAATTATCTATTCTTGACAATGTGCTAGGGCATAGGCTTAGTAGGTTAGTTATTATTGGTTTTTATTACAATGCAGCAGGCGCCCGAAGCCCCGAACCTCGACTGAGTCGGCGACTCGGCTCCCGAGGCCGAGGTCAATTCGGGCTGCACGAGCCATAAGGGAGTTGGAACTCCATGTTATCTTCCCAAAGACGCTAATACAGTCAAAGGCTTCTTCTATACTGTGTGTAGAGTGTAGAATAGACAGACTTACAAAACCCAGTTGCCCACCCATAAACACAATTGAAACAAGGCCAAGCACACAGCATAGAAGTAGAGGCCAAACAATTTTAGGATAGAACTATAGTATTTTTTTAATGAACCAAGAACGTATATATGAATAAGAACGTTAAACGGTCAAGTTGGCACCTGGTGCCATGATTCAATCGGTTGCAGAAAAACTCAGCGAAAAACCGCATGCGGCGCGCGCTAAAGGTTAAAACCGTTTCAAGTTGAAGCGCGCGCCGCACGCGGATTTTAGGGCGGAGTTAATCTGAAACCGATTGCATCAGGACCCAAGCGATGCCTTTTGTTCAACGTTTTTATACATATATACGTTCTTGAATTAACTGAAATCTTGAAGGGAAAAACTTTGAAATAATTAAGGGGTCACCAGGGCCACTGACACCCCAAGTATTTCATTTTAAAACTGGTCCAGCTAATTTTTAAACTGGCGATTGGCCTGTGATAGTGCCTTATTTCTCACACTGTCCGCAGGTACAGACTTGGAAATAGTGGTATTTTTAACAGGGGTCCTACGGGCTACCGCCCCCATAAATTTATTTTTATTGAGAACCACTGGCCCAAGGGGGTTCAGAAAAGGCGCACGATATTTAAATATTTTTTATTTAATTTGGGGGCCACGGTGGCCCGCAACCCCCGTTCGAATGATTAACTTTAAGGGCCACCTGATTTTTTTAAGAGCCATTGGCCCCAAGAATCCCGCGAATTCCAAGACTGTGCAGGTAAACGTTGCGTAGCTCTTCTGTAGCTGCAGTATCTCTTGCATGCAAAAGACCGTGACGGCATGTACACAGTAAGCTTTATTGAACTAATCGTAAATATCAACTGCCTGCTAGAATGGAATATGCGCAAAATTCGGAGTCAATGCTGTTCCGTGTTGTATTGTAATAATAAAGCAGGTAATTTCACAAGGAAAAAAATACGTTTCATACATTTCCGCGTCAGTTTTAAAACTTTGATTGTCAGTATAGTCTGCTAATGCGTGGCTTCTTATTCTTTTTGCCTGTCGCTAAAGTGGTCGTCTGTAGTTTTCCGTCGCCAATAAAGATAATTCCGAGGTGGAATAACTACTACACTAACAAGTGTAAGTAGGATTTTAGCCTAGGTTCTCATAGGGTTAATGGAGCCAGATAAAGATAATATTCCCATGGGTGGTATAGGTTAGAGAGGCTCCAAATATTGAACTTACCTATAACGGCCTTTAAAGAGTGGTCCATTAATTTACTTTCATGAATTTCCCTAATGAGCAGTGGCGCTGCGACGGTGGGGAAGAGAGCAGCCAATCCGTGCGACACACATTAGCGGGTGCCAAAATATCTTTGACGACCTTTTTGTCAAAGTTATGATTAGGATATGTTTAGCGCAAAAGGTTCGTCATGCAAGAGTTTAGCCGTGGGCGTGACAAACCCTTGCAACGCCACTGCTAGTGAGGAACTAGTGCACTTTATTTTGAAACATTTCCATGATTGGAAATTTAATTGGGCTGCGTATTTTTTTGTCCATAGCCATATTATCTATTCTGCAGGTGGATTTCTGGAGGCGGTGGGTTAAAACGTAACCACGTGTTACTCAAGCTCAAACGCAACATCTCGTAATTTTTCTTAGATAGAAAAACTTTGGTGGCTTTATAAGGTTTCGAAAATCGCACTTCTGTATCCCCCTCTTACTATAGTTAATTTTGATGGTTGTTCGAATGATATGGAATCAAATGTGGACTTACACGATGTCTAGCTTTGCAATTTAGCATCAGCCGTACTTAGCTGGAACTTTAAAATGGCGCTATCTCCTCAACGATTGGTCGTAGAGAGATAAAATTGACACTTTCTAAATATGAATCGACAATGGTGAATCCAAAAATGCAAGTCGCAGTGGCGTAACACCCGTATTTGAAAACTTGTCAAAAATTACTTTTGCTATTTCCAGTGAAACTTTGAAATGTCGGTTAAAGGTAACCATCCCATATTATAGACCTTGGTAAAAGAATAACATTCGCCTTGGGTTTCATCTATCAAGCTCTAATAGGTTTCGAGATATTTGGAAAAAACTGCAAAATTATCAACGGTTGAAGACTTATTTAAAAGAGTGTACTCATTTTTAAATATGTAGCCGCCTTCTTAGATCTGGGGGTCAACACGGTGATTCCCCTCACATTTGACCTTGACCTTTACCTGTGACCTTGAACCAATTGTTGACAACTATGACGTCACCAAGTTCGACCATAATCGGACTAAAGTATAACCCCAGATTGAAAAATGCTCAACCTACACTTATATAAATAACATTTAGCTTTATTTACTTTTGAAAGTAGTTACTTACGCTCATTTAAATTTGGTACTCTTAATTTACTCTTAATATATGTTAAAAATTACTAGCCTTCTGATTGGTTGTTTTCAGCGGAATTTTTTTTAATAATTCGGAAACATAATTAAAAAATACTTTGAAAAATAAACAAATGTGTTCAGTCCCCGACAAAAGTTTCCGGCCGTTTTCATTTGGCAGCCATTTTGATTCTGTCTGACGTAAAGCGCTGCTTGAAGTCTTGTTGGAAATTAAACGCACACATAATAATTATCCAATTAAAATTATTTTGATTTCTCTTACAGGGAAAAGAAATATCGAAATTACGAAAACACAATTAAGCCCATTTGACGCACAATGTCACGCCGAATCCAAATCTGTCTTTGGATTTTAATTCGGTTCAATATTGCCAAAGTTGTGAATAAAATAACAACGGTTTAAAAATGGAAAATTAAACTTAATCGAATATGTAGGTCAACTTAAGTCGGAAGCAGGTGGTAAAGCGGGGAAAACAATTGCGTTCAAGATCACTGGATTTTCCTCTTCACCTTGAGTTGTTAGCCTTAAATTAAAATTACTAAATTGGATTATGACCAGAATTAATTCTCTGAAAATTTTATTTCAATCACCTCAAAGAATGATATAATATTAAAAAAATAGGAAATTTGACGGTTTCTTCAGATTACCACTTTACGACACTTAATAATAAATGCAATAACCACATTTGTCAACAACCTCTCACATTCTCTTGGGCATGGATTCGTGATAGGCTCGAAAAAGTTCTTCGTTGAGCTTCAGATCTCGCCAAGCATTTCGTACCGCCTTCAGAAGGTGTTGAACATTTCGTCAGGGGCGTGTTAAGGCATGTGCCAAGTTTGCCAAGGCACAGAGGCCCATGAGGTTAAGGTCAACATTATTTTCAAGGCCGCTAACTTTATTATAAGGATGAAAAAATTAGCGAATAAGTAGATACGTCCATTAAGAACAGGGATATAAAAACTAAACCCTAAACAAATTTAAAGAAATTTAAAAACTTACCAATAGCTCGTACCGATAGGTCTTCGGGCAAACCAAAAAACGCGAAACTCGGACCAAATAGATCTTCGAGTGCAAAACTGAATCAAATTAAATACATTATCAAGAAATTCCAACGGCAGTCCACAGGTGGTTCCTTTTAACTTTATTAGAACTTTAAGGTCCCATAGTTTTTGTATAGGGCCCCTCACAGTGTTTATATATTCGACCCTTCATTTCGTACGTTAGTATGATCGTTATGACGAACTATTTTGGCCCACAGTCTTTATACGGGGTTCATGTCAGATCCTTCGGCAGGCCTATTCCTAATCTAAAAAGATGAAGTTGATGAACGGAAAATAAGTGGTTAGAAACCATAATTTAAAAAAATTCGAAAGTTTAATTCTAGATTATTACCCTTATGAACTTTACCCTTTATCCGTAATGAGTGCGAGAGTGGAATTGGACCAGTCAAGAAAATTCGAACAGCTATAAATTTAGAATTTTTAATTTTAATTCAATTATGGTTTTACACAACTTATTTTTCGTTCTCATATTTAATTTATAAATTGGCCTGTCAATGGATGCGATTTGAACCCCATGGAAAACCTGTGAGCCGAAATAGTTCGTCATATTGATTACTCAAACGTACGAAATGCAGAGTCGGACAAACACTGTTGGAGGCCCTGTGGACCAATTGGGGCCCTAAAAATGCTATTAAAATTAGGGACCCTAAAAAGTAAAATGTCAATTTGGAGGCCGAAAAATAATATTACATTTAGGGACATTTTTTTTAATGTTAAAATTAAGGGGTCGTAAAATAAAAATGTCAAAATTAGGGCCATAAAATAATATCAAATTTAGAGACCCTAAAAATAGTATTATTAAAAAACAGAAAAAAAATATTTAAAAAAGACGAGCTGCGGTCTTCTATGTTGACCTTAACCTCGCGGCCCCTGGGCCATGGCAAACTTGGCACATGCTTTAATACGTCCCTGAAGAAATGTTGACCACCTTCTGGAGGCGATACGAAATGCGAAAAACAGTTTTGAGCATATCACGAATCGATGCCCAAGAGAATGCGTGAGGTTGTTGACAAACGGGGTAAATGGACTTATTTAAAGTGGTAATCTGATTAAATTCCTCTGAAACTGTATTATTAAATTAGGTCATTGATTGTGATGATTGAAATAAAATTTTCAGTGATTTAGTTCTGGTCATAATCCTATTTAGTGCTTTTATTTTAACGCTAAAAACTCATGGTGAAGGGCAAAATCCAGTGGTCTTGAACGCAATTGATATCCTTGCTTTACCACCTTCTTCAATTTTAATTTGACCTCTTTGAAAAATATTTCGAATAGGCTTAGTTTTCCAGGTTTAAACCGTTCTTATTTTATTCATAACTTTGGCAATATTGATAAGATTTAAAACTGCACGGGCGTTTTCTCTCCAACTTCTTCTTATTGACTTTTGGGACGGACCGAGTGCTGAGTGTTTTGCAACCTCACAACGTCCAATAGCAGGGTTTGCACCAATTGATCACGGTATTCGTCTTAGTGTCAATTTGCTGCGTGCACGAGATTTACTCTAACCACTGAGTCACCGACGCTTGTTAACCTACGGTGTTTTTCTATAAAACAGCTTTGGCGAATGTCCTTTACGAAGTTATAATGTTAGGTACTATAATTTATTCTACATAATTTTCAATATTTATAAATTATATTAATCTTATATTTAATGAAATATTTATAAATTATATAAATCTTATATTTAATGAAATATTAATAAATTATATAAATCTTATATTTATCTTATATTTAATGAAATATTTATGAAATATTTATAAATGATATTAATCTTATATTTAATGAAATATTTATAAATTATATTAATCTTATATTTAATGAAATATTTATAAATTATATTAATCTTATATTTAATGAAATATTTATAAATTATATTAATCTTATATTTAATGAAATATTTATAAATTATTTATAAATTATATTAATCTTATATTTAATGAAATATTTATAAATTATTTATAAATTATATTAATCTTATATTTAATGAAATATTTATAAATTATTTATAAATTATATTAATCTTATATTTAATGAAATATTAATAAATTATATTAATGTAAAATTTTATCGTGATCAGGAATTGAACTCGGGTCGCATTTTTACCATGCGGATAGTTCACCGCCAAGCCATTGACTTCCTTAGGGTACATATTTAAATAAAGGAACCATTATGATAAGGCGGTTTTTTTTACTAAACGGGTAAGGGTGGTCGGGCCTTTTTTAAAAGCCCGGCTCTTTTGCAAATTGGCCCAGCCCGACCCGGTCCATTGAGTACTAAAATATAAAAAACTTGGCCCGACCCGGACCCTATTGAAAATTCGCCCGACCCGGCCCGACCCAAAATTTTCAAAAATTAAATTTGCCCGACCCGACCCGACCCGTGAAAATTTAAATTTATTTCTGCATAAAAAGCCCGACTCAATCGGGGCCAAACTCGTCTCTAGAAATCAGATGTAAAGGGGAAGGAAATTCAAGGGGTTCACTCCAGGTTACAAAACCCATCGCCAGTGCAATTATATCATTATAATTATAAAACGCCATGAGCTATGAGAAAATTGAAACGCTCTTTCCTCTGCTTTTATTCGGTACTTATCATTCAGAGGCTTCCCCCTAAAGAAAATATATTTATCGCCTACGACTGCGCTATCGCCGTCTAATGGAGCGTATCTAAGATAAAAACGTAAATAAAAACCGGAAAATATAATTTTTTATTAATTTATATCTTTTCTGTAGAGTTTTTAATAAATACGGAATAAGTTTGATATGTTTATAAATGTTGAAACAATAATAACAATTGAATTAAAATAAAATAATGATGGCTTAAGTGTGAGATTATAAGGCGTTTCAACTGATAATTAAAATTGAAATCTTAAGTCAATCTTCTAGAATCGTGATACTAAAATGTTAAGCTTAATTAAAAAATTCTAAAAGGTTAACCGAATATCGCCCATATCAAGAAAGAATATCGAAATTTTAGCTCCAAGAAACAAAATCATTCTAAAACACAACACATGACCAGAAACTTGAATCAAAAATTACATAAAGCGCCACATTCATCTGCAGTCATCGTTCCTCAAATGAGCTTCGAAAATATTTAACATTCCCCTTACTTTATTCGAAATTTACGATATAACAAAAGAATTTTGAGTGCGACCTATGAAAGACTATATTGAGAAAATATAGATAGCGATTAAACCCTTCACCGTTTATTATTTAAATGACTTGGTAAGAAGTTTAGGTCTTTCTCATTTTTCTTCGAAACGTCTTTGGCTAATATCTCTTGAACGAATTCGTCGAATTGAATAATTTCAACACTTTTCAAGTATAAATCCACCACGAAGAAAGCGAAAATCGGGTTAAAATTGACCTAAGATCTAAAGGAAAAAGTTTACACTCACAGTTTTAGGCCAAAATTGGCCAAATTATAAGGCAATTCAAAAATTAATTTTTGCCCATTTGTAGCTAAGCACTTCGTTTAAATATTCCTGGAACTAAAAATGTTCGAAATTTCCCACGGGCAAAGACTTTTAGAACAGTGTACATATCGGAATTATCGAAACCATTTTTGAAATATAAGTGCGGTTAAAGTTTCTACTAACCTTGTGTTCGGCAGATTGTGTACAATGAAATGAAGCAGTCTAAATAATTTATGTACATTCGGATAGAAGCGGTTAGCGCTGAACCCCTGAATTTGTTGTGGCCTTATCTTAAAAATTAAAGTTTTGTTAAAGGAACCTTCAGTGTTTGGGCTTGTTAGTTTTCATAATATACTCGAAAACGTGATTTTTCTAGAAAATGTTAATTTTTATCGAACGTTATCCATAACGGAGGACACTAGTTAGCGAAATTTGATCGAAATCGTTAAACATTTTCACTTTTTTTTTTAATAATTTTCCAGCGCTAGGTGTTACATGAACATAATCAACGAAAAACTTGTAGAGCTTTATCGAAAACGTAGAAATATTGCTGGCGAGAAATAAAATGACCTTTTCACCGAAAAACACGACTTGAAGAAGGGACCAGTTGGGCTAGCTAAAATAAGTTCTAAATTTCCATAAGTAAAGTAGGATAACTTTATGAAAGTCCGAAGATCAAATTTTGGGTCAATTTAATAAACAGCATAGCAAAATGGAGGAGACAATGGCGAAATGAGGTATTAAGCTTAGATAATTTAATTTACGTAAATTGGAAAAGTATTAGAATTTTCAGGAAAACCGCCAACGTTTATTTAATAATTTGCAAAATGACAAACGAAATTCCAAGGTGATGTTCGAATCTTCCGCCATTAACTACGATGCAGGCTTAAACGCGCACAATGATGTTGTCAAAAGCAACTTGAATCAATTCCGGCAAGCGTTAATAATTCGTTGACGTAGTTCTTCTAGCGATTCAACAGGAGTGGCGTATACTCTTTCTTTAATAAAACCCCAAATAAAAAGTCCAATGGCGTCAGATTTGGTGACCTTGCTTGCCAGCATACCCTACCTTTACTCCCTTCCATCGTTGTTGAAATTAATTGTCCAGGAAGAATTTTACGTCTCGGTAGTAATAAGTGAGGCGCCGTCTTGTTGAAACCACAGTCTTGGCTAGTGGCAGTTCGCCAAGATGATGTTGCAGTTCGTTTCGTAAGAAATCTACCTAACTTTAGATTTCGAAGGAAAAATACTGGAATATTTAGTCGGTTTCCTACAATTAGTGACGGTGTTCAAAACTGAAGTGTGGGTTTTCGTCTTGCCAAAAGTTATTATTTTGCTGTTTGTAAGGCCCTTCTCTTGAAGAGCAAGATTTATCCGAAAATAACAGGTTACGGATAAATTAAGGGTTCTCAACCACTGAATTAAGCAGCCAGGGGAAAAAGTCGAGCCGTCTTTCATCTTCTCCATCTTCTAAACCTTGGTATGGATGGTACTTATTCCTTTTTAATACTTTCCAGGCGCGAGTATTACTGCAACCCAAATCCGTACTTGCCGTGGTACAATTATTTCAAGGGTACGCGGCAAAATAGGCTAACACTATTTTCAAGGTCGAAATGACGCTGACCAAGTCCACGAAACCTAGGTTAAACATTACCATACTGCTGAAATTCATTCACAGCTCGCCTCACTGTCAATTGAGTCAGTGTTGCAAATTTGGATACACGTTTAGGAAATGAAAAAAATTATGTTTAAAACAACTAAAATATTTGAAATTGAGAAAACGTCTTTTAGTTTGCCCAACTTGTCACTTTTTTTCGCGCCAGCAATATTTCTACTCTTTCGATGACGCTTTGCTAGTTTCTCATTGACAATTTTCATGTAACACCTAACCGTGAAAAATTAAATTTAAACAAAAGACGACTTCGATGAAATTTCGCTACCGAGTGTCCCAGCTAAGGATTTCAACTTTCTACATGACATAGTTTAAGAAAAAAATCACTTTTCCCAGAAAAAAAAACACCCTGTATAACCAAACACTTATTACTAGACAGTGTTCAGCCATTTAGAATCTAGGTAAAAATATAGGGTAAAAATATATTTCAATCTAAGGATAATATATCGGTTGTATCTGTTAGTGGGAAGATACTTTTATCTTGTTCGCCGTGAAATATTTAAACGTACACTCTGTTCAAAAAGTCTTTGGCCGTTTCAATTTTTGAAGTTTATTAGAAATATCTCAAAAAGTATTTTACACTCTTAAAGAAAGGGTGTATTTTCGAACCTTTAAGGATTTTGTTCTTGTCCCATATTTAACACCTTAACAGGTTTATAAAGGATGTTATTCTACACCTTAAAAAGCAGTTTTCCTGCTAGGGTGTTTATTTACACTGTTTGGGATGCTTATGTCCTCCGTTTTGGTTCCTTTGTTAACAGTTTGTGTCATAAAACTATTCCCTTCAGGGTTATTATCTTCTCCCTCTAAGGTACAAGACAACTCCTTTTAGGGTACCAAACGACTCCCTTCAGGGTGTTACACTACCCCCTTAAGGGTTCTACAATACTCCCTTAAGCGTTCTTTAATACTCCCTTTAAACTTTTAAGCTACTACTGTCTTAAGGGTGCTACAACACTCCCTTTAAAGTGTTAAAATACTCCTTTTAGGGTACTAAACTACTGCCTTAAGGGTGTTACACCCTTACCAGGTGGTAAATCACTCAATATACGGGGTAATATAAAACCCTTTATACACCTTTTCAAGTTTTTAATTTGGGACAATAAAAATCCCTTTACGGCGTTTAAATTAACATTAAAGAGTGTTTTTTAAAGATATTACACCCTTAATATACCATTAAAAACCCTTTTTTTAAGAGTGTAGGTAGAAAAATAAAACCAACTGCCTACCTTAACTATTTTTAAAGGTCTATCAGATGCAACGGTCACATTTTTCGTAAATTTTAAAATTTCACCGGAAATGACGAAAGTCGTTTTTGACAACTTTTAAAAAAATAGGGTAACGCCACTGAAAATGGAATTTTTAGATTCACAAGGGTCGATTCTTATTATAAAAATGGCCTTTTGAGCCTTTTACGACCAACGGTTAGGGACGTATTCGCATTTGAAAGTTTTGGGAAACTTCGTTAAATCCTAAGCTGCTGACCTTTTAAAACTATCATATCCGGATAAGGATTAGATAATTTCTTCAACATTTACGATATTTATAATCGTAGCTACAGCTTGAAAAAATATCGCAGAGTTTTCGAACTTCGCAAGGAATGGAGACGTTTCCAAGGATACTGCTGGCATCTCTCTCGCACTCTCCTTCTTACACACAGCGCAACTCCTAAAAGAAATGAAAGTAAACGATGGGAAAAGTTGGCTTCAGAATAGAACCTGCCCCTATGAGCCCGATCGCATTAACGCAAACTGATAATATAGGTTAATATAGCTCTGCAAATATTTTCCCAACATATCAGTAAATATCGCATGTTATCGGGTTTCGATAAATCGCTAAAATCGCGATATCACCACCAGCTACCGATATCATTTCGGTTTGGACCCGTAACTAGGGTTATCAAAGTAAAATAGTTTCAAGTTCGCATCAACTTCTTAAATAAGTAGCAGTCCCAATTAAATAAATAATTAAAGCCAAAAAGTGTTTTCATTTGTTTTTCTGAAATGGTAGAGTAATAAACAAAAAAATCTACTTCTTGTTTTCTACCAAAGGAAGTTCAATTGGAAAGCTGTTTATTTTGTTTAAAATGATTGAAATTATTTTTTTCGAGCCGTAGCTACGATCAATAATAGCGCAAATGTTTATGAAATTCTCTGAATATCGGATTTGATAGTTTTAAAAGGTCAGCAGCTTAGGATTTAACGAATTTTCTCAAAACGTTCACAAGTGAATATCTTGTAACGGGGAGCTGTTACGGGAAGCCTCGGTGGGGTTTGTTTACGTTTATAGTACCCTCAGGAATGAAGAGATGGCGGCGGTCGGCCTTATCTAGGGTTCAACGGTCAGCGACGGCGGGCTCTTTCGGATGCAATATAAGGAGCGTGTCGAGGAGGCTGGGTGGCACTTCTACCTTGGGTCCAGACTGGCAACGAGCCATCGGGAGGTCACTTCTGCCTTGCGGTTTTACAGTATGTTATCGGCTGGCTAAAATAAAGACTTTTTCCTAAGAACGTGTTTCTAATTCAATTCGATTTAACAAATAACTCAGTGGCGAAACCTTGGTCTCACGTACCCCTACAATCTATCCTACCCTTTGGTCGTAGAAAGATCAAAATGAGACTTTCTTAAGATGAATCGATCCTTGTGAACTGGAAAATGAAATTTTCAGTGGCGTAACCGCATTATTTAAAAGTTGTCAAAAACGATGTTCGTCATTTCCCGTAAAATTGTAAAATTTACGGAAAATGTGGCCATTGCATCTGATAGACTTTTAAAAATATTTTAGTTTCCCAATTGGTTGTATTTTTTTACCTAAAATACTTTTTGATACATTTCCAATAAACTTCAAAAATTGCAACGGCCGAAGACTTTTTGAACAGTGTACTGTACTGTTTTTCTTCTGATAAATATTCGACAGTTATTTTCGCGTATCTGATATGAACTCGAATATCTACTAACTTAAGAAATAGTATCCAGTAAAAAGGAATTTTATCGAAAGATCCAAATATCTATATTTAGATGAAAGATACACTCTGTTCGAAAAGTCGTCAACAGGTGCAATTTTTCCTTTTAAATTCATTTATCTCGAAAACGGAAAAGGGTAGCGCGATGTAACCAACTGTATTGTTTTCAGTTCAAAATAATTTCTCATTTGACTTGCCCAGGGTTAGAAAAACCAAACCAATGGCGATAATAATTTAAATTCCTTTGAACTAACCGGTGAAACTGCCGTGAAACCAGCATTTTGGGATTCCTCGACCTCAATTCATATTTGGAAATGGCAATTTTTATCACCCCAGTGGCAATGGTTGTCAAGAAACTGCCGTTTGAAGATTTTGCAAAAAATCAAAAAGTTCTAAAAGGCGGAAAATTAAATCCAGAATTGTAATTTTCCATCCCCTTTATTTCCACAACTTTGTAAAAAAGTCTTTTTCCGCTTTATTTTGGTTTAGGCCATAAAAGAATGAGTAGATTTAGGCTGAGGTAATGAAATTTAAGGGATAAATTATTTAAAATAAGTAAAATATGACCACGGGTGACATGAGCGATCTAGCAATTTAAAAAAATATTAGGTGTTCTCAGATGTAAGAACACGCTTTGCGAAATGACTACACATTTTTAAGACATTAAATACAGACGTCTTGCCGAGATTGAAATGAAATAAATTCGCGATGTTAAAAAGATCTCGAGGAAACAAATAATTTAACCACCAAAATTTCGCTAAAACACAGATTGTCAGTAAATGGGTAATTTATGGATATTATTCGAGGCTCTGTAACGAATAAAATTAAATCACTTTGTTAGGCAATGAGGCCGTCAAGGGGTAGGCAATGGCCATTTTGAAATTTCAAATCGGAACTCCAAACTCATAGTAAAAGAAATCAAAATTAATATTTACAACGACAATTGGTGCTGCATTTTTAAAATTAAAAATATTTATACTGCATTTCTATAAGAGGAAACAAATAAATCGAGATTATGAAGGTGCAACACCATATTTCGCTAGATTTCGGAAGATAAGAGTTCGAAGGAAATAAAATTTGAGGATTTACCGTAACACCTAGCGGTGTCAGAGTTGTGGAGAACACCTTCGGAATAAACCGGAACACTTGGCACCAGGGGCGTTCCGTAGATCGAACTTTAGTCTTAGGTTATCGCTCACGTTACCTGTGGCAATTTTTAATTCTTCTAAACAAATGTTCCTTTAAATATTCGTTACCTCGGCCTAAATCTACTAATTCTTTTAAGGCCTTAACCGTTAGAAAGCGGCAAGAATACTTTTTATATATTTGTGGAAATAAGGTGGATGTTACAATTCTAGATTTGGTTTTCTGCCTTTTAAAACTTCGTGATTTTTTGCAAAATCTTCAAAAGGCAGTTTCTCGACAAACATTGACCATAGAGTGATAAAAATTGCATTTTCTAAATATGAATCGACGCCGAGGTATCCAAAAGTGCTGTTTTCACGACATAGCATCATTATTTCGGTAAGTTTCAAATTTGAATTTAAATTATTCCCGCCAAAGATTCGGTTTTTTCTAAAACCCAGCTAAGCCGAATGATAGATTATTTTGAACTGAAAACAATACAGTTGGTTTCATCGCACTACTTTTTTTCGTTTACGAGATAAACGAATTTAAAAGTAAAAATGTCAGTTGCCGAAGACTTTTCGAACCGAGTGTACAAAAAATTGTTTTTGCATAGAAGAGAGATATCGATTCCTACGTACTGCGAGCATTTCAAAGCAGAGTTGGCACAAACCAAATTGTAACAAAGCTAACTCAAGAATTTTAGTCGAGGTGGATTTAGAAAACCAGTGGGTAGCCACTTGAAGTGTAGTTCAACTTTCCCTACGTCATAACGTCTTTGCGTTGTCGTCATTCCTTATGTTTCGATAGTAGGAACAGATGACTTTATAGTGTAAGGGAAGTTGGTTTCCATTTTATTGGGGTACAGTGGCTTAACCAAACTTATTGGCACCCGGGGCTAAAAACCAATGAAGCCCCTATAATGTAGTATTTAATTTAAAACTTTAATTAAGCTAATATAAATACTTACGTTTGTTTATTTTAAAATTAACTAGTATGACAAGAATTTTCCGAAATGCACAGAAAATATCGTCAAGATTATTGGTAAATTTACATTAAAAGAGCCAAAATGCGCCCCCAATAATTTTCACCTGGGCCAGTCGCCCCCTTTGCCCCCTGGTTGATACGCTACTGGAGGTAGGACCAAATCCCCTCGTTCACTTAAGGAATTGACCTATTTATGCAAAGAAGGCTCAGGACGTTCTATGTAGTCAAGAATGGAAACGTCGTGCCTATATCTTCTGCAGCACGTGGTTAAAACTAAGTTTAGCGGACCCATTCAGGAGGGCGTGTAGAAATTTTACAGAGGTTCATAGGCGCCTTTAGGGAGTGCAAACGGAGAAACTGCACCCTTTCATGAGCTTTCCGCCGTAGAAAGTATCTCCGACTGGGCCAGGTTACCATAGAAACGGTTAAAAATTTACCTTACAAACAATACCAAAATATGACATTCCTCCCGGCCTTCCTCCCTTGGAGAAATTTCAGGCGGAGAATCCTTTAAACTTTTAGTGTAAAGTTAAATTCAGCAGCCTCATGTTTTTTGTTTGGTTTTGGCGGATAATGTAGAGCATGTGTAGATAACGAGGGTATTTTTATTTCGGCCGCAAATGAAGTTTTCAGTGCTTAATTTTATTTTAAAATTTTGGAAAATTTTGGAATTTAGATACGTTTTTTACCATTTTTGGGTGTAATTATCTTTTGATCGCCTACGTGGTGGTTTGTTACCAACTTTTTGTTTCGTTTAGGCTTTGTTTCTGTTTTGGTAAAGCACACATGTTAGTTTTGAGTACGTGTTAGATTAAAATAAAAATTAATTAAGCATGTCTTCAATTGAAGACCAGTCACTTAAAATTGTGGTGTTGGTCCATTTGATTGAAAAATATCTGATCGACAGTCGATCATTATACGTTGCAATTGATCGAAATTCCATTTGATCGAATCCCATTTGTCATTTGTTTCATAAGATCGAACCTTCAAATGATCGAACACTATTTGATCGAATTCAAAAGTATTTATAGTACCAGTCGGTATGTTTTTATTTTACCGAATGTCAATATGAAGTGCAGAAGGAATAATGATGGAATAATTCATTGCTTAAGTGCAGAAGGAATAATGATGGAATAATTCATTGCTAGAACTGTATTAAGCCACAAAGATGAAGATAATTTTACTTTATACACTATATGATGGATTTTTTTATGACATCGACGATAACGGCCCGTTGTTTTTGATATTTATAAAAAGGGTCAGGTTAGGTTAGGTTAGGTTGATGTACGCGCGCCGTAGGAGCGTATGCACCGTTGTATAAGAGGGGTCTGACCACATTAACGGCCCTTCTTTTGCTAAAAATTAGGTACAGAGTTCGTTTTTTAATAGGTATTTCTATTAATTATGTCCGAGATAATATTTTGTTTTCTACATCACTGCGCCGAGGTTTTTTTTCTGTATATTATTTTTTGAATTTTGGTTGTTTTTTAGTTGTATTATAAATATAGCGGAGAATAGTTTGAATCTGTTGGTATAGGTTGTTACTATGGCATCTAACTATCGTGTTTAAAGAAATAATTATTATTCATAGAGTCTATTGTATCTCATTCTGACTAGATGTTGCCTTTTCGATTTACTCCCAAAAACTAGTAGTTTTACCCTACAGCAGCTTTCGATCAAATTTCGTTCAATCAAATGCAATTTGATAAAATGGGACCCGTTCGATCATTTGGGAATCGATCAATTAGACTCAAACCCAAAATTGTTAGTGTAAGTGATTCTACTGATGAATCGACGGACGAAAGTGAATTTTTTACACTATTCGAATTGGATCGGCTATCGTGTAATACCGCTCAAATTATTGAATGGCTTCCTTTATATTAAATGCTTTAAAACTGTTTTTAATATTTCTTGCTAATTCAGTTGGTACAATTTCACTATTTACGATGCCACTAGGTACGATTTCAGCTGGCCCCTAGCTCGAGAGCGTTGCCGAACGTGTAGCGCCGTCAGGCACCAAAATATTTGATAAAAGACAGGTATCGGTTGATGAAGCGATTTGCAACAAAAACATTTAAAAAATAAATTAATTAAAAAAATACCTTTGTAATCTCCGCGTCAGCTCTAAATTATCCGCAAAATAACAAGAAAAACTTAAGGCAGGTTTAGTTTAATTTTGCCAAATTTAATTATTGTAAGCTCCAAAAGTAATTAATACGAAAACAAACTAAATACATAGTTACGTTCGTTTACGTTTACGATTTTAGGGTTAATAGCCAAGGCACCACTACAGGCCTAGATTTCCTTGCAACTTTTAAGTCTTTAAGACCAGTGAACGTATTATTTAGCGTAGGAGGGTGGTGTGGCACGCCCTTCATGCCACGTGAGCTTACCGTCAGCTCCCTACCCTAATATTAATAATAACCTCAGCAAGTTATTATGCGAAGGTGAAAGCGAAGATCTCGGCGTAAAACCCCTTTAACCAGTGGGGAAAGAACTTGAAAAAGGAATGGTTCCGGATTTTCACTCAGTGCCACTAGTTGGAATTGAACCTGTCTCCTCTTGCTGCGAGGCGATAGTGCTAGCCACTTTGTACCTGGTTTATCTTTTTTAATGAATTAAAAAATACGTACTAATAACAAGAAAGATAAAGACAAGAATCATCTTAGTTATAGTCCTTTAAAATAGATATCAAAGGGCAATAAAATAGATGCCTAAGATACGTTAAAAGCCAAATGATTGAACAACATTTGATCGACAGGGATCCAAGTGAACGCACGCCATTTGATTGATATATTTTCCATAATATTGCTCTTTACATTTAAGCTTAGTTTAATAATCAGCTAGGCTAGTACCTAAGGAACCAACCACCTTAGGCCTACCAAAGTGTAAAAAACCGAAAAAATACATACATTTATTTATTTTGTAATGGGATAATTTTTATCCCATTAACACTTTATTGTTACTCCAGGTACTCGCATAACTGACACTATCGGGGTTAGCGAGTTAATAATTTTTACTTGGCTGAAAAATCATAGGGATGTGTTTCGGCTTAACTACGAAGCTAATAAAACTATTCATTGACAATTGCCATAGGTAAAATTTAATAGTGAGTTCAGAAATTTAATTTGATTCAACAACAAAAAAAGAAATGGCGCAAAGGCTGTGAAAAGGTTATACCCTGAGATACATAACAAATTAACCGTAGGGTTAATGTCAGAGGCGTATAAAAATGGTAACTTGACCAAGATACTAAAATAGCATAATTGCTACAGCTACACTAACAATGTTCTACGCCAGAAGGCCATTGAAAGTTTTTGGGAGCCGTATTATCGGCTTAAACCCCGATTACACACCGCTAACCATAGTTTGTGGTTAACGCGGAAGTAGCGAGTATTCGCCATTATGAGTTAAAATTATACTCAAGTGAAATTAAAGGCAGAGTCCAACGACGTAGTCCGTTGAGATGGAGGATCGCTGGCTCCAGTTATCGTGGACCGCACATAGTCAAAGTTGGCGTCGAGGAACCGCTACCGAGAAGCACCCGTGAACACTTCGAGGTCTTTATTTTAACTCTATTTTGAAGCGGTTGGTCGGTCTCTCTTGGAGAGAGAGAGAGAGAGAGAGAGAGAGAGAGAGAAACTCCAACTTCAGTTCTAGTTGTCGTTCTGTACTTCTAAATAACTGATTTCTGGTTTTAATCAAAAGGGGGCCGTGACCTATTTCATCCGGGTCGGATATAGTGTCACTTGGACCCAAAAACCTCTTGGCATCCATATTTAAATTTCCCAATAGGCCGAGGTGGGATGTGCCAAGTCTAATGGCCAAGGGGACACTTAGTCTTGATTACCCCCAGGGTCAGAGGTCGCGACACTTTCGCTGGAAGTCGGTAAGGCCCGCACAACTCGCGCAAGATCCAAGGTCAGAAACCATAAATAAAAATAAATAACCACTTTAATTTTGACACATTCAATTTTTAAAAGCAATATAACAAAAAAATACTTTAACATGAAAGCATCTATACCGATGCACACATTACTGGTTTTATGGCAATTCTCAATTCTTGGAATAAGAGTTCGAAATGAATAATGAAACTAAGAAACTTTATGGGACTGACATTTGGGAACGGGCGGCTTATGACAATGCCTCAAAAGAAAAACAGGGGAAGAACTATCGGACCAAGGACAAAAAAGGGGTCGGGGAATAGAGACTATGCGCACTAGTCTTCTAAACCAATTTAGTGACGACTCTGCTACAGTGCCTGGGGGAACCTTCGCGGAGGCCAATTGAGAATATAACAATCGTCAGAAAGAACGGCCAGCATTCAAACTCAGGAAAGATATTTTAAACTAAACTTAAGAGGGGAGAAGCGTGAGAGGGATAATTGTTACTAAGAAAACTTAACGAAAGAGCAATATATTCAAAAACTTAATATTTGGGCATTACATCTTATTGTTTTTATATGGTTCTTACCTCATCATCTAGTTTTAAATGTGTAGATAAATATCTGGTTTCGTTTTTTGTTCTGCTTTTATCTAGTTAATATCGGTCATTTCTTATCACAATTAAGGTGTTGATCAAAAGGGTTTCTATGATTGGGACCCCTGTCGATCAAATGCCATTCGATCATTTGGCCCCATATCGTAAGATAAATCGTTGGAAACCAGTTCGAGAGAAGAAATATGTGTAAGAGATTTGGTATTTATCTGTGTCCGCCTGGAAATAGTTAGTACCTTTAACCTACAGTTGTATCTTAAAACGTAGCTAGATCCATGTCTAGATATGGTGTATATCGCTGAACACTGTTACTAGAAATTAAAAACAAGGCATGTTAAAAACCCCAAGTAAAAAAACATAACCAAATGTTGTTCCTTATATCTTAAAAACTGTTGTTCAAGGAATAATATTTAAATTACTAATATCAAGTTACTTTTCTCCTGAAAATTTCATTAATTTCTACAAAACAAACTATTAAAGCGTAGAGATCTATATTGGAAAAATACAACATCGAATCTTGTACACTTTTTGTTCATTTGCAAAATATTTTATCGGTGTATAGTTTATTTAAAGTCGATAAATTATTTAAATTTTACTTTTATTAATAATTATTTTTATTAAGAACAAGTAAGCAAATTGTAAATACTTACATTCGACCCAGTCCACCTTATTATTACTTGACGGGAGTAGTTCATGGCTCTTTAAACGACCAAAAAGGATAATTTTAATTCTTGGTAAGTTAATAATAGGAAGTGATGCTTGTTTATTTTAATTTATTGAGCTAATGATCAAATAATGCTGCATACACCTACTGGCTTTGGTAGAGTTTCTGTCCCCCTTGTTGTTGAGCCTAAATTAAGCACCGTAGATAAACCATCTTAACATTGTGTTTAATTTGTCAATAGAAGAACGTTTAAACTGACTCCTGTCACTTGCACATATCTAGTATTGAATTGAGTTAGAACCCATTGAAAACGGTGATGATCGAACATGTTTATGATAGATATAATTATGATAGTATAAAAGGGCGAACGTAACTTTCTCATTGGCGGGTGAAGAAATTTAAACCAACGAAACCACCTAAAAAGACCTTAGTAGGAAATTTTCATTTTGTGCTCAAACATGATAGAAACGATTAAAAGATTCAAAATTATACGTATATTTCAACCGGTGCCATTCTAAGCATGGTAATTTTAAGGGTTATTCAAATAAAACATATTTAAGACCGGAGAGAGGGTGGGATGTAGTTGTTTTTCTAGTTTTTAGGAAGGGATAGCTGTATGACATGTTTGTGGTAAAACGTTTATTGTTCATCTCTGTATACGAACCATTTGGAACTTTATGGGGAAGTTTGTTAAGTGTAGTGAAAGATAAATGACGCAACATAAAGTCCTCGATCTCAGTACGCGTATAAGCCCCGTTAATTTTTATTCCGTGGAAAAGATTGTGAGCTGTATTTCTAACAATTACACTTGTAAAAACTATTGATTTCCCCTCCAGTTTGGGAACTTGGAACGATTATATGTGCGCTATATATCCAACCAGGTCATGTAGATATTTTAATGGTAACTAGATACAATATCGGAGGACAATCGAGGGTACAGTCGCGTCGCGATAAACTTATTTTGGGCGATCTAGTCGAGGCTATTAATTTCCACTTGATGAATATTAGCGAACTGTGACGGCTGATAAAATTTATACTTATGGAAAATATTCACTCAGTTACATTTTTTATAGAAATATCTCAAAAAGTATTTTAGATTGAAAAAAAAATGCAATTGCAAACCTTATTAATTTTAAAAAGTCAATTAGATGTAACGGTCACATTTTTCGTAAATTTTTAAGTTTGACCGAAAATGAAGAATGTTGTTTTTGACAACTATTTAAATAATGGCGTTACGCAACTGAAAATTTAATTTGTAGATTTTTGCCCCTTGAAGATGATTTTCGGGCAAATCCGATAGAGGTTCCACGTAAAACAGTTGAGTTCGACTTTTTTTTTACGTACGAAATGTTAGGATATATTTGGTAACAATTTGGTCTATCGCTATTCGTAAAAAGCTTGGTAAAAATGCCTTTTTGCCCCTTAAAGTTGATTTTCCGTCAAAAACGACCAGGGTACGGCATCAATCTTGGTTTTTAAAGGGGTTTCTGTACTTTTAAAGCAATATATAAAGAATGTCCTGAACATAAAACACCCATCTTTTATTATAATCTGTTGAATTATTACGTTTTTATATCAACTTTGACACCCTCTAAAGGTCAAACGGTAGTTGTTAGAAAGTTGAGCCCTAAGAAACATTGACCAGCCCCGTGAGAAGAATATCATTCCTAAATTTGGAGACATTTCACCGAGAACGCTACGGATTGTTAAACGTGCCATGTCCATTTCAAAAAACGTGAAAATATATTACGATTTCGGTCAAATTCTGCTAACGGGTGTTCCTCGCTATGGATAACGTACGCTAAAAATTTCAACTTTCTAGATAACATAGTTTTTGAGAAAAAAAACACACCCTGTAAAAACTACGTAAATAAACACTACTTTAATCCACGCTAAAATAATTTTTTTTTCAAAACTTTCAAAGCGAATATCTTTTTATCTGTTGGTCGAAGAATGATCGAATTCACATTATATAAATACAAGTTGTCCCTGGTGATCGTCCCAGTAGCGTTAATGTTGTCAAAAACGACATTGAACATTTCCATTGAAATTAAAAAAAATTACAAATATGTGACAATTTAATCTAATAGGCTTTTAATAATAATAAGGGTTGCAAATGGTTTTATTTTCTACCTAAAATACTTTTGGAGATATTTCTAATAAATACCAAAAATTGGAAAAGACAAACCTTTGAGATCGCGAAAGCTAACAGTTTCGAGATCCACTTTCAATTCAAATACTTATTATTATAAACTTAAGCGGATTTGTTGATTTCGTACATGGATACAGTAATAAATTACACCAAAATAGACGTTCTCTTAATTGTCATTTTTATACATACTCAAAAGTTATTGATTTTGCACGTTACGATACATTTGTTCGTTCGTCGGAAGAAAAGTCATTTAACGCACCGGTAATAAATATTTAGTACTTTCAAGAATATATTTACACTCAGGGAGAATGAATATGTCGAGATTATTTTTAGCGTTTCTCCAAATCCACCCGTTGGGGCCCCGGTATGCTCCTCCGCTTTAATAAATTTAAATAATACTGCAATCTCATTGGTTCTTAAAAATTACGTTTTTGGTGTGAGGGAGCAAAAAATAAGCTCGCCTCCCCCCCCTTAGCGTGACGGGGTTAGGACCTCCACGTGTTCGTCGATAGTTTCGACATATTCTGTATCCCTGAGTAAAATTAAACACATTCTTGGTTGTAAATCGGTCACCTGAATTAATGGCTTCAAAAGTCGCTTGATGACTTAGGCCTAAGGTGGTGCCTTGGGTATTAGCCTAGCTGATTATTATTTTAATCGTTAATAATGCAAAATTATCAACAAACGTTCTCTACACTGTTTTCAAATACAAATGGGTTGTCATGGTAGTAAATGAGTTGCCATAAAATAAATATTCGACTATGGTAAATGATGTTCACTCTGTTTACAGCGGCCATTCTTTAAAATGTATAAAAATATGTTCGCTATAGAATAGGCATATACCACTTTGGAAATATTTCTGTATGAATCAGGTAGCGAATGATGGTACTGACTGTTAACAATGTTTTGGCCCGTGGGATTTGTTTCTCTGAGGAAGTGACATGTGTAAAATACGGTTTTGTTCTTAAGTAAATCATAACGTTTTGCATCGCAATGCAAAAAGTCCGAAAGTGCACGTGCTGAAAATAGGTAAAAAATAATCAAAACACTTTTCAATGGGCCAACATTTGAAAGAGATATGGCAATGGGACCACCACCATTGGAAAGATCATCCTCGACTTATAGAGGGTGTTTTTTTGCTCGGAAAAGTGTTTTTATTTTTACAAAACTATGTTATCTAGAAATTATTTGCGTACGTTATCCATAGCGGGGAAAATTTAGTTTTTTACCGTTAGGTGTTACATGAAAATTGTCAATAAGAAACTTATAGAGCGTCATCGAAAACGTAGAAATGTCGCTGGCGCGAAAACAAAATAAAATATTTTTCACCAAACACGACTTGAAAAAGTGAAACGTTGGGCAAGCTAAAAGACCTTTTCTCAAATTCCAATATTTTTTCATTTCCTACGTTTATCCTTTAAGGGCCCTAAAAATTGTTTTATTACAATATAGAAGAAAAAATATTTCGAAGAGGTGGGCTGGAGTCCCCTATGTTAGCCTTAACCTCGGGGGCTGCTGTACCATGGAACACTTAACACGACCCTGATAGCAGGAAGTGCACCATTATGACAGTCATATCCTCCTTTGAAGGGAAATGTTTAACTTCACCTTTAAACAAGTCATCCTCCCAACGATTTTCGGTTCGCGGACGGGTACAAATTAAACCAACAAGAAAATGGTCCAAATATAGCACGTATGACAATTCGCTTTCCGATCCGGTCTGATCGAGAGCTTTTTTCAAGGTTTTATCAACTTACGTACTTATTCTTCATTTCAATTTTGTTAAGTGATTTTTTTAATCATTGTCGATAAAATGAGCATTTACCTTATTTGAGTTTATTGTAAATTTTAGGTTACACGAAGAGACCAAAAGATTGTATATCAGTTATGGGGACACTACCATGTAGGTGTGAAATTGCTTTTTTACTCTATTATTGGAACTATTCATTGTGAAAGATCAAATTTGTGCCCAAGAACTAAAAACAAATTTGCTCAAATTAGTTTTAAAATTGAAATAAATTATAATATTTGAACCTTATCATCCCTTTTTATTTCTCAAATTATTTCATTTGGTAACTTTTACTTTTTAATAAATATTTTTAATAGCGCGTGTGGCCACTATTATTCGCTAAGCAAGCTCTTAATCGTTTTGGAAACGAAACTGTTAAACTAAGTATGGTTTGAAGTGCACAGTTTCTTCCTGCTATTCATAAATTATCGTATTTACTCAGGTAAAAAACAAGGGGAATTTCCCTCAACGGGATGGATTTTCAAAGCACCGTAACTTTGGAATGGGTTGGTTTAGAATGAAACGGTTTGCACCTTACAAATATAAGTCGAGGACGATCTTTCCAATGGTGGTGGTCCCAATGCCGTATCTTTTCAAATGCTGGCCACATTGAAAAGTGTTTTTGCCAATTTTTGGCATGTGCACTTTAAGACTTTTTGCATTGCGATGCAAAAAGTTATGAGTTGCATAGGAACAAAACCATATTTTACACACGTCACTTCTGTAGAGAATACAATTGGAAAAACCGAAACAAATCCCACGGACAAAAACGTTTTTAACATTCTGTACCACTCTGAAATACCGAGATTATTTTAATAGAGAACACCAGTAGAATCGTCTTCACAAACTAGGTGTCTAAAAATAATCTAAATTATAATTTCAAACCATTAATAGCGTCTTGTATTGTTTTAAATATTTATTTATGACCACTTCATTAGGTTTTAAATATTAAAAATAACTTACCGCACTTGTACATAAACTAATGAAGATTAATAAATTGCAAAAACCACTTCTTCTACAATAATTTATTGTTGTATTGTACACTCTGTTCGAAAAGTCTTCGACAGCTGAATTGTTTACATTTTACTTTGTTTATCTAGAAAACGTAAAAAAGGAGCGCGATGAAACCAAATGAATAGTTTTTAGTATAAAATTGTCGATAATTCGACTTGCCTGACTCTTAGAAAAAACCGAACCATTGGCGGGAATTATTTAAATTACTATTTTTAACTTACCGAAATAACGGTGCTCCGACCGCGGTACCAAAATTTTTGGATTCCTTGATGTCGATTTACATTTGGAAAATGCAATTTTTATCTCTCTGAGGTCAATGGTTTTCGAGAAACTGCCGTTTGAAGATTTTTCCAAAAATCGCCAAGCTCTAATAGGCAGAAAACAATATCCAACACTATAATCTAACATTCATTTAATTTCCACAACTATATAAAAAGTCGTCTGCTCAGCGGAAGTTACTCGGGGCGTAGACGACAACTTAAAACAAAATATTTATTAATATTTAAGCTATAAAGCTTCTCAGGGGTCGGTTCGCAAATACAGGGGTTAGGGAATTTTTCTAACTCTATTAGCAACTGTCTCCAGGGGGAGGGTTGCGATAAATTTTCAAGAGAGGTCTTATACAAATTGCAAAGTGGGCCTTAATTTTCCAACCCTCTCATTCATTTTATCAGGGGAATAAATAAGGACTCACAGACCGCGCGGGGGGGTGGGCATGACAAACTAGAGGCCCTTTTGGTTTAAGTAGGGGACCATCGAAGGGGGGAGCAAATCATGATATAAAGGGACCTTTTGATATCCTGGGGGGGGAATATGTCGTTTCGCCCCTGCATTTTCGGAGAGGGTCCCTCCTCCAGTCCCTACAACGGAACACCCCTGATGCAAAGTGCTCCGGTTGATTCCAAAGGTGTTCTACACAACACTGGCACCGCTAGGTGTTTCGGCAAATCCTCAATTTTTATTTACCTCGAACTCTTAATTTCCGAAATCTAGAAATATGGTGTTGCACCTTCATAATCTCGATTTATTTGTTTCCTCTTATAGAAATGCAATATAAATATTTTTAACTTTCACCTTTACTAGGAGTTTGAAGTTAAGATTTGAAATTTAAAAAAGGCCATTGCGTACCCCCTGACGCCCTCATTGCCTGACCAACGAATTTTATTTCATTCGATACACTTTTTTGCATATGGAATCGCTTTAAAGCGGAGAATAATATAATATCCATAAATAAAAATTGAACTGTTTGTGTTTCATCAAACTTTTGCGGTTAAATTATCTTCTCCCCGAGCTCTTCTTAACACCGCGAATTTATTGCATTCGCAATCTCGAGAAGACATCTTTTTACTGTCTTAAAATTCGTGGTCATTTCGCAAAGTTTGTTTTCCTTGATATTTTAATTGTTCGATCGCTTACTTCACCTGTGACCACATTTTACTTCTTTTTTTTTCATAAATATTGGTTACCTCGGTCGGAATCTTCTCTTTCTTTTATGGCCTAAGTAATTAGAAAGCAACAAGAAGACTTTTTGTATAGTTGTGGAAATTAATTGAAAGTTAGATTATAATTGATGATTTGGTTTTCTTCTTATAAAGCTTCGCAATTTTTTGCAAAAGTTTCAAACGGCAGTTTCTCGAAAACTATTGACCCTAGAGCGATTAAAACTGCATTTTCTAAATATGAAACGATATCGAGTAATCCAAATAGCTGGTTTCACGGCAAAGCACCGTTATTACGGTAAGTTTAACTTTGAATTTAAATTATTCCCGCCAATGGTTCGGTTTTTTCTAAGAGTCAGGCAAGTCGAATGATGGACAATTTTATACTAAACACTATGCATTTGGTTTCATCGCGCTACTTTTTTTGTTTTCGAGATAAACGAAGTAATATGTAAAAAATTCACCTGTCGAAGTTTTTTCGAATAGATAGTACAAGAAATTGTGCATTTTTTTAAATCTTCATTTAAATTTTTAATTTAATCAAATCACCTGAATCCGTTGCAATCTATTAAGCATTAAAAATATATGTAAACGTAAACCCATAACCCTTATCAGCATATTTTCAGAAGTTTCTTTAAATGTAAATGGATCCGGATTTTTAACAGTTCAGAGCTCTTAGATGAAGTAAGGCAGCCATTAGTCACTAAGTTACCCAGTTACATTAAAAACACCAATGACGCACTTGGAAAGTTCTCGTCTTTTTCATTCAAGGGACCTGATCGCTGGCTCGTGGCTTTAGACATTAAATCTCTCTACACAGTTATCCCACACAATGATGGTTTAAAAGCACTTCAACATTATCTGAGCCGTCGCCATGATCTTTATCCACCTACTGATACTCGGGTTCGGTTGGCCGAACTTGTTTTAACTCTCAATGCGTTTTCTTTCAATGGAAAATTTTATAAACAAGTGAACGGCGTGGCGATGGGTAAGAAAATGGGCCCAAGTTACGCTAACCTTTTCATTGGTTGGGCGGAAGAACGTGTCTACTAAAGTTACGCGGGTCCCATTCCCGATTTACATGGACGATTTATTGATGATGTTGCGCAATTCTTCTCGTGCACTCGCCAGGATCTGGACTCGTTTCTCGACGCTTTGGGTGCAGTGCATCCCGCGCTTGAATACACCGCGAGTGTTTCTGACGAATCCATTCAGCCTACAGACAGCCGTTCATACCTATTACCGTTTTCTTCTCACCCGCAACACACGACATGTTCAATATCGTATTCGCAGTTTCTGGGCTTACGACGTATTTGCTCCTCCGACGCTGATTTCAAGACCAAATCAATTGAAATGCGAGACAGTTTTATCACCAGAGGATACTCGGAGAGTGTCTTAACGTCGGCGCTCATTACGGTTTCTCGTGTGCCAAGAAATCAAGCACTGGAAAAGAAAAAGAACTCTGACTCTACAGGTACCTCCACAGTTGTGATGACTTTTCATCCACAACTACAAAAGGTAGAAAAGGTACTTCGTGACAACTTCAAGATCCTTCAGCTTGACCCGGAAACTCGAGATATATTCCCAGACCCACTTAGATTTTGCTATCGACGGGACCAGAATATAAAATCTCTCCTGATGTCAAGTTCGCTACCTGATGACGAATCAGTCGTGAAACATTCTGGGACTTCGAAATGCAATCGCCCGCGTTGTAATAACTGCGCTCACGTTAGTTACCACTTGAATGTTGTGACCCCGAAGTCGAAATATTCCATCAAGGGTTCTTTTTCTTGCACGACAACCAACTTGATTTACGCTTTGTCTTGCAGAGTCTGTAATAAGCTTTACATCAGCGAAACCGGTCGTCGTCTCGGTGATCGCTTTAGAGAACATTTACTTGATATAAGGAGCCACAGCGACAAGAATCAAGTAACTCGACATTTTAACAACGTTCATACCATCAAGGCTTTATCGGTCCGCGTTTTGAAGACACTAAACGGCGATCGGAAGTACAGAGTTCCCGAAGAAAATCGACTCATCTTCAAGTTCGGAACGGAATTTCCCTTCGGTCTAAACGATAAATTATCTTGGATTTTCCCCATCGTCAGCCCCGCTCGTTATATATAAAAAAATGTCAATCCTTGTTAATTTAAAAATTTAAAAATTTACTGTTCTCTACAATATATATTTTGTACGTTTTTTAGTTTCCGTTTATATCCCCTCCCCCCTTTGTCCATTTCATAAGCTTTTGTTTTAAACGCGTTTTCCTCTTCGTTTTTACTCGCGTACGCTGTTTCAAATTCGTCAAACCTTTAATTGTTAGTTTTCTTCTCGCCTCAAAGGCATATGTGCCGAAGAACCGCGTTAATTCCCATTAAATAACGATCTTTTATACCTTTGTCGTGGTTTATTCGGAACACTAGTATTAGTCGGTGAGCGACTATGGGTTACTGGGATTATTTTAAGACGAAAATGTTCTATGATAATTGTTCGATTTAGGCCTCCGTTTCGGAGTTACGAAGCGATTCATTTTGGGATGACCCCTTAATTTGACATCATTTAAAAATACCTAATAAACGTAAAATTAGCTATTTCATTCATTTCTTTCAGCACGTTAACAAATTAAAAACCCCTTCTCCGTGAGAAGCGCGTGAATTTTTTATGAATGGAAAGAATTTTCCTTTTGAAATCGAATGTTTGTGGCGTGTGGTCGCGCGCCTTGGATAAATAACTGATAATTGAAAATCTTGCATAAGATAGAGACCTCTAGTGGCGGCGCTTTGCGTCCTCCCAAAGGTAAATATTATCCAATTAAAAGTTTTTCTCATAGCGTTATCCATGTTTTAGTTAAGTTTTAACAATGAGTTATGCAAATTAAAAATTGTTAATAAATAGGGAAAACTAGTTCAACGACTTCAGAAATGCTCGGAAAACGAACCATTATCATCTTGAAGTAAGCAAATAAACAATTTTCACCTAATAAATTCCATGACAATAGGGTGAGTTGGCGATGTTACTTAAGCCTCGACGGAGTAGGCGGTAATTTTGAAAGCAGACAGCAGAACGCAAAAATAAAATTTTGACGTTTTGCTGTCTGCTTAACCCGCGTTTTTGAAACAAAATGTACAGTTCCACCAAGGCTTCCACTTGTCAGTATGGTGAAATTTCAAATTTTTCTGGGTATGTTTAAATAAAATTTGTGTTTCATAATTAATATACTGATATATTTTATTTCTAGGTTAATTGGGTCTCCTTTGAGAGTAATTCAAGATTACGAGTTAAATTGTCAACCCAAAGGACAATGGACAAAACTTTTAAGAGATTTTCCACTCTCCTTTTCAGAAAGTGATATTGATTTTTATCAAGGGCAAACTAAAGCGGAAAAACATAATAAATCGGGGTATCAAATGTATAAAAGTAATAAGGCAGGAAATGTTTTGTTACATTATGGAGAGTCTATAGTATCAATTAAAGCTGATGTAGAAGCATCATTTACTTTACTAAATATACAAAGTATTTATCAAATTAAACTATCTTGCAAAAATTTTAGATGGCTACTGTGAATGTGTAGCAGAAAATGGGGGTAGATGTAAGAATATTGTTGCTCTACTATGGTTTTTGATTGATAATGTTAGGATGGGTAACACCTATCTAATTAATGATGTTTCCTGTACTGAAAAAGAGCGTGGATGGGGTGTCCCACACCTGACACCAGCTGATAAGTAAATTTTGATGAATTGACATTTGTCAAACATAGACCAGGGAAATCTGACGAAAGGCAGAAAAGTATAATCTCAAAGCGCCGGGGAAAATATCAACTATCAAGTACTATTGTTTCACTATCAGCTTTAATAAATCTCTACGAAACATCAAATAATTTTTCAAAATCAAGTTTTTTTATAGATGTATTATCAAATTGCAATTTTCAACCAGTAATGCCAACTTCAAATTCTGCAATAAGAATAGAAGATTCTGAAAATATAGTTCAAAGCTGTTTAGAAAATATAACACCTCGAAATTTGCCAGTTAAATTATGCGATGAAAGTTTTAAAACCAAACTACCTGTGATATTAATTTTAACTACGGAAGAAGCTTGGGCCTTAGAAGAGAGAACAAGAACCCAATCAGAATGCCTTGAACGGAAAGTTGAAAGAAAATTAAGGATAACAGCTTCACAGTTCAAGGAGATCATTCAAAGGAGAAAGGAAGTAAATAAAGGCTTTGTTAAAAGATTGAAGAGTGAGAAAACTGTAGCAACTAAGTTTATGAAGGATGGACTAAGTTGTGAAAATGAAGCTGTGGCTCAGTACCTTGAGATTCAGAATGCTGTGAAACATGTCTACCCATTAGTATTTTGCGTAAATCCAGAACTACCTTTTCTGGGAGCTAGCCCTGACCGTCTAGTATACGATACAAGTATCCAAGAATGTTGTCTTTTGAAAGTAAAGACTTTGGCAAAGGGCAGAGATTTGAAATTTACTCTTGAAGAATGTTTTGAAAAACTCAAACCTGATAATTTAAAAAAACAAGATGGAAAATGTATTTTAAAAAGGTCTCACAATTTTTATTTTAAATGTAGGGGCAACTTGCAATTTCTCAACTTAAATGGTGCGACTTCTTTGTTTTCATTGGTGAAGGTTATATTTCAGAAAGAATAGAATTTGAACCAGAGTTATGGATAAACAACTGTCAACCAAAATTAACTGAGTTTTATTTTAATCATTATATAAATTAGAAAAATACATTTTAAACCATACTGTGATACCTTTTAAACTAGTTATATATCAAATGTTTTGACAATTTAATCTCATATGAATAATCTACCACACACATTTATGTATTGTCACTGGTCCATATTATACAATTATTATTTACTATAACTAGTCCACACTATATATAACCCAACCACCTGTAATGGCATTTAAGGTCGCTGGCGGATGGTAGTGCCTAGCTAAAAATTATTTTTATTATAACCAGTTCCTACTATATTTACATATTTATTATAACTAGTTCCTACTATATTTACATATTTATTATAACCAGTTCCTACTATATTTACTTATTTATTATAACCAGTTCCTACTATATTTACATATTTATTATAACTAGTTCCTACTATATTTACATATTTATTATAACCAGTTCCTACTATATTTACATATTTACTATAACCAGTTTTTACTATATTTACATATTTATTATATCCAGTACACTCTACATAGACTTTATTTGAGCAATTCAGTAAAATAAAATGTACCGCAATCTTTTGAATAAAAAAAATTATCTGTGTAACATTTCAATGTTTTTTTTAAATATAACTTTAAAGGAATTGTATGATTTTTATTTTTAACATTTATCTATCTAGTAAGGGATCACGAGATAAATTGCACAAATAACAACACATTTTCCGTATTTTACTCATTTTATCACTCATAGAGTTTGGGAATGTATATTTTAAAATTCGAAAGGTTTTGATTTCTCGTGTTGCACGCTCTACGTGTATTCTTACACTTGCAATTTATCTAGTCATGTTTTCTTCTTTTACATTTAATTGGTTTTTTTTTCATGCAGAAATGGTGGAATATTTAAATTTATTCCCCTCTCATTTAACTCTTCTTTAATTAAAAACCTATGATCTGCCATTACGGAATCCCCTTTTCCCAGCATACGAATCACACCACTTTGTACTGTGATTACTTTATCCGAAAGCCTTCCAAGTTCCAAGTCAGAAACAAAAGAAATCCAACCATTGGGTGCAATACCTATAAGGCCCTTCGCTGTATTATGAGACTTGTATGTTGAGTAAGTTTGACTCTGCACTCTGAAATCTGATGGAGTTTCAATTAAAATCTCAGAACAATCTAAGATAATTCTGGTTGTTCGATCAAGATTTTTGAAAGAATGGGGCATGTGTTTGTTAACTGTTTTTCGACTGGGCCAAATAGGAAGTTGAATAATCCGATTGAAGAGAAAATCTACCCAGAAAGACCAAATATTGCTTATTGTAGCCTCTGAAACTGCAGTTCGGAATGCAATGTCCGCTTCAAAAAGACCAACTTATAGTCTGCTTAAAACTAAAAATAGTTAATTCATTGGACTAACCAGCGGCTTTTGTTTTTTATCAGTTTTTCTTGACTTGTCCAACTTCGTCAATCTTGTCCCAGCTTCTTCACAGCCTTCAAAGGCAAACTCGTAAAATGCCAAGAATCTCTCCTTGCTGTCAAAACCCGTGTAAAAATGTAGGGCACTTCAGTAGTAGTGTAGTGTATGTACTGTCACTGGGGAAGGCAGGGGGAGGCGGGGGAGGTAGGGGGAGGTAAATAAAATACCTATCCTAGTGTAAATTTAAAATTTTTCAAGTTTACGATTATTTTTACCTATCTTAAGGTTATTTTCAAGGGGAGCCAAGGGTAAACCAAAAGTTCACGTACCTATCCTAGGGTTATTTTCGATTTTTTTAAAGGGAGTAAAATATCGGTACTTTGAGGTCAGAGAACTGAACTTTGAAGGTATATGGACACTTAGAGGACGGAGAACTGAAAGTATATAAGACATCGTTCTTCGAAGGCTCCGCAACCAAACGTATCGAGATGTCTACTTATCAAGACCGACGAGTGTTGGACATCCGCGAGATCGTCCCTGGAACTGGCAAGAACTACGGAATGCTCTTCCCAACGAAGAAAGGGTTTAACGTGGGGCTTGAGCTGTGGACGAGCATATTTGAGAAGTACGAAAATGTAATGATAATCTTAGGGGAGACTATACGGGTTCGAGATCTGATCGCGGATAACGTAATTTCCCAACTTCGTGAATCAATTCGATTAAATTGTAACGGGTGTGAGTATTCCCTCCCGTCACAATTGGAACATGACTGTTTAGTTCAGGATTGGTCCGAGAGAGTAGACTTTGCTTACCCGAATGCCGTAAAGTCTCTCTATATCAATGTTACATATAATGTGTTTTTAAATAAGACATTTCTTAGTCACGAATTTTGTAAAGAAATTTTAACTGATATCATTTGTACTTCGAAAAAATGCTTTTATAAATAAAGTAACTTTGTTCATTAAATATCATTCGTTCTCTGTTTCTCGACATTGTTAGTCATGGAAATAGACCTAAGCCTAAAGCACCCTTTTAACGGAAAAATTAGCGGCGCTACCAATCAGGAAAGTCCGTGTTTGTGGCAAACCAAATTAAAAACGTAAAAGCGTGTATTTACCCAGTTCCCGAGAGAGTAATATGGTGTTACACCGAATATCAATTTACTTTGTTTAATTCCGTTCTGAATTACTCGCCAGCGGTGGAATTTCTCGAAGGACTTTTAGACGTAAATATTCTCGATCCAAATATAAAGAATTTAGTAATACTTGATGATTTGCTATGCGAGATTGCCAATAACATAGATGTAACAAATCTCTTCGTTGGAGTCAGCCATCATCGTAATACCTCAATCCTGATTCTAATGCAAAACTTATTTTACCCCGGCAAGGAGATACTAACTTTGAACCTGAATGCGCACCATTTAGTTATTTTTAATCGGCACGTGACCAGTCGGCAATAAACCATCTTGCAAAACAAATATCACCTGGAAATAGCAAGTTTGTCATAGACGCGTTCAAACAAGCCGTAGCTGAACCGTACGGTTACATATTAGTTGATCTGAAACCGAATACACATGACAAACATAGACTACGAACTGGAATTATACCAGGAGAGCAAGCGGCAATCTATTTACCCAAATAATTGATCGTGGAAAATTTTAATTACAACATAGTAATAATTCGATGAGAAATTCCATTTCGAAATGAACCGATTAGATTAATTTGTGAAAATTGATTTGGGGGTAAACCAATCGACATTGTACTATACTTATCATGTTTTTATCTTGGTCGTGGGAAAGTTTAATTACAACATAGTAATAATTCAATGTGAAATTCCATTTCGAAATTAACGATTTGATTAATTTGAGAAAATTGATTTGAGTGTAAAGCAATCGACATTGTACTCTACTTACCGCAATTAAAAACGCCAGTAATGAGGAGTTAAAAACTTTAGCTGAATGCTGTATAAATGTTTTACGTGGTTCAGTTAAAATTTCAGACGACCACAAGAAACGGTTGAAGAAACGTCGTAGTGTTCTTCGTAAATTTGATCAAAAGTTATCGCCGCCAAAGAAAAGAAAGATCCTTAATCAAACAGCTGGATTTTTACCTATTTTATTGGCCCCGATCCTATCAATTCTCAGCTCCGTGGCAGGCGCCGCTATTAGCAAAGTAATGAAGTGATGGCCCGGAAAATGATGCTAGTTTCGGAAGACGTTTTTAGAAGACTACAAAGTTCGCAAGTGGAGAAAAATAGCGAACCGATACCGAAAGTTGATACTCTCCTCGAACTACATATTGATCCCAATAACGTTATGGAACATAAAAAATTAAGAAAAACTGAAAAGCTAAATATTTTTATCACAAATTACAACAGCGCCTCAACAAAGTGGTGAGAGAAAATAAAAACACTTCGGTTAAAAACTGAAAAATGCAAATCGCCTCTGTTATTCCGGACTATTATATTGATCAGTGTTTGGCGTTGTACAAATGGATAGAGACATCTACAAATATGAAATTTAATGACAATGGTGAATTAATATATCGCAGTGATGCGATTTTCGGTTCACATATTATAGATCTTCTGGCGTATTGGGCGGTAAATTCTAGAAAAAATAAAATCGTTCCCGGAGTTGATGAGTTTTACTATTGTTTAGTAAAAGAAAATGTACCTAAATCATAATTTAGAGAAATAATAGTTAGTAAATTAAAAATAAACGTAAAATGGAAGATACTGTTAATTTAAAATCTGACAATAATGATGGTAATATGATTGGAAACGGGTTTCAATATTGGATTGTCTTGTAACGTTTTCAATAAAATTTGATTAAATATGAAAACTGCAACGAAATTTTTGAATTAAATAGAGTTATTGAAATAAGAGTCCTAATTTTATACGGGGAGGTAAAATAGTAGAATAACCCCTCCCTACGTTTGAGATAAAGTGGTGTGGGGCCCATTTCTTGGAACCCGCTCGGTCGGCGTAGATAAGAATCGCCTTTTTTGGTCGCCGTCCTAAGTGCTCCCCCGTCCCCCACGTAATTGCCGCCAGGGAGCCCCCAACCTTTCTTTTTAATCCTTTCTTCAAAAAAAAAATACCGTGCCGATGGTCAAATCGCCAAACGTCCGAGTTTCTCGGGAAAAATATTTCACCTTTCGTGTTGACGAATTTATGACTTTGTTTTGAAAGTGTACGCTTAGGTTTTTGTGGGAATATTTTTACTTGTCAGGGGATTTTACTTTTTATATAATTTATTAGTGTATTTTGGTGGGTTAGTAATTGGGGTAATTGCCAAGCCAACTGCCAAGCCATGATGAATAAGCCATAAAGCCATAAAGCCATCTTCCGAATAACTTTTAAAATTTCTTAGTATCAGTTGTAAATCACAAATAATTGTAGAACTCTATTGTAACAACTCGTAATTTTTGGATTGGGTAGTATAAACTCCACCCATGGTCAGCGATTGGGTCACCCACACGTGACCCAAGATTCCCGGATGAACCTTGACATCAAAACCAGGGAACTCTGTGGAAAATTATTATTATTATCTTTACTTGTCTCTCAATCCGGAATCTCAACTTAAAACTCAACTTACAGTGTTTCGTAAAATTAAAACCCTAGTATGGGGCTTGGACCTAAGGGTCAAATGTGCGTTTAAAAGAGTTCGTAGTTGAACCATATAAATATCAGTTTTTTCGCTCGTTAGTCGCGCTATGTGCGAACACCACCTGTCTCGTTGTCGGAGCCATCGTTCGTCGCTTCTATCTTCAATCGTCTAGTCTTCCTCTGTGGCCAACTGTACTCAACTCTTCAAATTCCGTTTCCGAAGGTGACGCATCGGCGGTCGGTACCGACCATTGTGATAAGTACAATTATAAATAATACATGGCTGGCTTGGCAAATAGTTTTTATAAGATTTTACTAGTATCGGTTTAATGATTTTGTATAGTAGTAGCGTCGGGGTTTATTTTAATGAGGGGTTGGAATGATGATGCATGTGGGTTGGGATTGTCGGGGATTTGCACGTTATTTGTCGATAGTGATTGAAATGGTTTAGGTGCTTAATATTGTATTTGTTTAAGAGTTTAATTGGTATAATAAATGACCATTGGCATGGTAATTTCTCGTAGTCATTTACCTCTTAACATTAGATAATTCGTGATCGTCGATTAAATGACAGCGGTTAGCGTGGCGTACCGAGAGAGGTGAGTTTAAACCGTTGCATTTTTGGGGGCCCAGCCGGGATCGTCTCCCAATGTTAGAAACACTTTCACGGGGACGATTCATAAAGAGTCAGTGTGTAGAATGAGTCGAGATTAAAAAAAAATAGTCGAAAGTCGGTGTTACTTAGTCCCTGCATGGAACATAACTGCTTGCCCGCACTCGGTAAAGATTATAGTTGTAGAGACTGTTTGGTAGCCTACCAGAAACGAGCACGCGAAGATAGATATCGCGGCCGTTTGATAGTAGCTGGAAATATGGATACGGAACAGGTTCGCGTAACTGGGGGTGAGAATATTGTTGATATCACCAACGATGTATTAGTTTCTAGTTTGAATGGAAGCCAGCATAACGGGGTAGGTAGCAGTAGATTAGAGCCATCAGGCGGGAGTGACACTGGCTTAGCTAACGATTCAAGTAAATCCACACAGAATAGAGAACCAATGGAATACGTTCCATCGTCCATTTTGGTCGCTTTGCAAAAGCAAATTTCAAAATTGGAAGCGCAGGTAAAAACATTAGAATCCCAGAGTAACAATGTCGTTCCTAGTAATGGTGGCACGACTAGTACGATTATTACCCAGGTACAACCACAAATTAGTAGTCCGCAAAATGTAGTAACTAGTTTATCTTCGCAAATTTCAAACTGCACCCAAATTCCTTACTGTACTGCTAGTTCGCTAGTTAATACCCAGAATCAAATTATTCCGATTAGTGGAAACCAAACTCTTCCGATTAGTGGAACCCAAACTCTTCCGATTAGTGGAAATCAATTTATTCCAAGTAGCGGAAATCAATTTATTCCGAATAGTGGAAATCAATTTTTTTCGAATAGCGGAGGTCAAAACATTACGAATAGTACTCCCCAAAATTTTACGAACAACCCCTTGTCGTCGGCAAGTAATTGTTATACTGGCGGGGCCGGAGGAAATCCTACCGTCTCGTCGCAGGGTTCAATCATGTCCACGGGGGGCCCCTTTGGGGTCGCGCATCACTCCACGCCAAGTTTTCAATTGCCCAAATCAACCTTACCCGTTTTCTCGGGGAAACATACCGATATCAGCGCGAAAGAGTTTTTAGCTAAAGCCCGGAAAATAAAAGAGTCAATGGGGGTGCCGGATGATATTTTTCTCCGGCGATGGATCCCGCCACTGTTGACGGGTCAGGCGTGCGACTGGTGGCTAAATTTGCCCGTAAAGCCCACTTCGTTTGACGGGTTTCAGGTTCTTTTAAAAGAAGAATTCGCGTACCAAATAAATGACGCGTATTTACACGAGCAGTTAATTAATCACCGTCAAAAATACAACGAGAGCGTCAGCGACTACGTAGACAGTATGCGTGGATTAATAAACCAATTAGACGTCCCAATGACTCCCCAGGCCCAGGTTCAGTGTGTTTTTAGAAATCTTCGCCAGGACTTTAAGGTGCAATTAGCGACACACGAATATCAGAACATTAGAGAACTTTTGAGACATACTTCGCGATTAGAATTAATAAAGGGACAAGGGAACGACCAGCGAGCTAATAATGGCCAGGCTAGACCGCCGACAGGGTTTGTGAGAAATAACACTGTTTCTGATCCCAGTAGTGGAATTGGGAACCTGGCTGATAGACAATGCTTCCACTGCGGAAAAAAGGGCCACCTGTCACCTTTTTGCCCAGATATAGTCTGTAATCAGTGCAATAAAAAAGGTCACTTGAAAAGGAATTGTCCGTATAAAAGTACTAATTCGGGAAACGGGGGAGTGGGAGGGAAAGCCGAAGGAAAACCCCTCCCGAAAAAGTAGAAACGACTTGTAGGCTTAAGTGCGATCCTTTCGACGACTCTTGCTTAACTATTAGTGATTTAAAAAATAAAAATAAGGGTATTATAGAACTTTCGATTGGTGGTATACCCACCACTGCTTTAATTGATTCAGGTAGTTCGGTAACTTTAATTAATAATGACTTAAACAACATTTTTAAACAGTTAAAATTAGAACCAAATAAACTTAATCTAAAACTACGCACAGTGAACGGTAAGAGTTGTTCAGCAAAGGAAAGTTATTTGCTGAATTTTCATTTGCAAGGAAAATATATTAATCACGAGGCGCTTGTTCTTAAGGATATATCGTATCCATGTATATTGGGGATGGACTTCTTAAATAAGTCAGGGATGATAGTTAATTGTAGTGAAATGTCATATAGTTTTAAAGACAATCCAGATACTTGTTTTTATTTTCGTGGGGTGGGTCACAACTTCGATTTATATGAGTGTAACCTTTTTGAGGACGAAGACTTCGATGAGGAGGTGATTGACCAGGCAATATTAGACGCGCCCGTCAGTGAAGACGAACGCGTACGCCTGCGAGCCTTAGTTTGGAAGTTTAAGAGCGTTTTTTCCAAAACCCCAGGTCACACCACTTCGGTAGAGCACTATGTCGATACCGGAGACAGCCCCCCTATCGCGTGCCCCCCCTATAGATATTCCCCATATAAAAAAGAAATTATAGACGAAATAGTGCAAGAAATGTTAAATTTAAATTTAATTGAGCCCTGCCATAGTCCTTGGAGTGCTCCTACTCTATTGGTCAAAAAGCCTGATGGGAAGCACCGTCTTTGCATCGATTATAGAAAGCTTAACAACGTAACACGCAAAGACGCGTATCCGCTCCCCAGAATGGAGGACATCCTCGAGTCGATTAGAGAACCCGACTTCATTACAGTTTTGGACATGCGCTCGGGATACTGGCAGGTACCATTACACAAGGGCTGCCGTGACACTTGCGCCTTTGTCACCAATAAGGGAATTTTTAGGCCTAATGTTCTGATGTTTGGCCTAACCGGAGCCCCTAGCACCTTCCAGCGAATGGTTAATGACCTCTTCGGTAGCTTAGCCAGAGAAGGTGTATTTGTATATAGTGTCGGACACTTTTGAACAGCACTTAGATAGTTTAGAGAGAGTCCTAGAAATATTAAAAGGAGAGGGTCTCACCGTGAAATCATCGAAAACTCAGTTTTGCCGTAAGAGGGCTAGCATTCTGGGTCACGTCGTATCCAAGGAAGGGATAGAAGTAGATCCGTCAAAGGTAGAAGCGATTGCGTTGTATCCCGCGCCGCGTACGGTTAGGCAGCTGAGGCGATTTTTGGGAATGGCTGGATTCTATCGGCGCTTCATACCTAACTTCGCTAAGATAGCCGCCCCTCTGCATCATCTAACGCACGACAACGTAAGTTGGGATTGGGGGCCGGAGCAGGTAACCGCTTTTGAGATTCTTAAGGATTTGTTGTCCAACGCGCCCGTTATAGCGTCCCCCGACTTCGAAAAACCCTTTATTCTAGAGACCGACGCGTCGAATGTAGGGGTGGGGGCCGTTCTTCTTCAAAAGATAGATGGCGTTAAGAGAGTAGTGCAGTATGCAAGCCGAACTCTCAATCAAGCCGAGAGAAACTACTCCGTTACCGAGAGAGAGTGTCTGGCTATTGTGTGGGCAGTAGAGAAGTTCCGCGTGTATTTGGAGGGTAAGCCCTTTGAGGTCTACACTGACCATAAGTCGCTCGAGTGGCTAAAAAACGCGAAAGACCCCACAGGGAAATTTACGCGCTGGAGCACACGCCTACAACCATTTCAGTTTAAAATAGTATACATGCCCGGTAAGGACAATGTCATCGCCGACGCTTTATCACGTATCCCAGAAACTCACGAAGGGACCGATGAGAGGGTGCCAGTAGTAAACGGGACAGATGCGGTACAAAGAGCGCAAAATACCACATCACATTTAGAGGGAAAGACTGTAGATAAAATATTTGATGATGTTCGAGAGGTAAATTTAGTTGATACCGGTGACTTGATTGTGTTAGATCGAGAGTCGATTATAGAGGCTCAGAATAAAGACGCGAAAATTTGTCGATTAGTGACGTTCATTAAAAGCGGATCTTTTGGTAATAGTGACAAGATCGGTAAGTGGGTGAAAAACGTTGGACCCTCTTGCACCCTTATCGATGGTATGGTTTATCGAACCTTGATAGTAGACCGCGATAAGGAGGGTGGGGATGAAGTTTCCCGAATAGTTGTGCCCCGTAGTCTAGTAAGAGTTGTAGCGTCAGCGTGTCACGATCTAAAAGCAGCCTGTCATCAGGGAATTAGTAAGACATTGGATAGAGCGAGAAAATACTATACGTGGAATGGAATGTCCCGAGACATTACCCGATACGTTAGGTCTTGTCGAATTTGTCAGGCAAACAAAAGTCCGCCCATTAAACAGGCGGGATTAATGAAATCCGCTGAACCTTCAGAGCCATGGGAAGTGATAGCGGTTGACCTAAAGGGGGAGTACCCCAGGAGCAAAAAGGGCAGCCGATATATTCTGGTTGTTACGGATTACGCCACTAAATGGGTTGAGGCATTTCCGCTAAAAAAAGCCACAAGTAAAAATATTGCCAGTCGTCTGATTGACGATGTCTTTAGTCGTTTTGGAATCCCAAAGAAAATAGTTAGTGATAATGGAACCCAGTTTACGTCCAAATTAATGCAGGAAGTATGCAAATACTATGGGATCAAACAAAGATTCACTTCGTTCTATAGCCCCCAGGGTAACCCGGTAGAGAACATTAACCGAACATTAGGAACGGGATTAAGATGTTACGTCGAGAAGAGCCACCAGTATTGGGATGAGGGCCTTCAACAACTCGTGATGGCGTTGCGTACAGGGACAAATGATTCCAGGGGTTATTCGCCCGCCTATTTAAATTTTGGTCGCGAAATTCGTGAACCCGCTGTGATGAATGTGGACAACAATGTTAATGTCGAATTGTGTAAACAACTAACCCCAATAGCTAGAGCCACACTTATCCGAGCTGCGGTTAGCAAGGCCCGGGAACGGGTTAAGCAATCGCAAGAAAAAAATGCTAAATATTACAACATGAAAAAGCGTGATTTTGAGTTCAATGAAGGGGATATCGTCGCCAAAAAGACGCACCACCAGTCGTCTGCGGGGAAATATTTCTCTGCTAAGCTAGCCCCACTTTGGGAGGGCCCGTTAAAAATTGCTGAAAAACTGTCGAAACACACGTATAGGTTGTGCACGGAAAAGGGGAAGGTATTAAAGTTAACTTTTAATTTGCGAGAGCTAAAGACCTACGTCGAACGCCCGCAAAGCGAAGCCGCAGAAAAGCCCGTCGAAATACCCAATACAATCCCAACCACTTCGATTATTCGGCCTCCAGCCGATGATACCTTTCACATGGTTTTGAGACCTAGAAAATCTAACCCCGCCTAATTAATGCTTATGGACGTTCGGAGGGAGTAAGAGAAAGTTTTCTCGTGCGAGTTTGTAGGGCTAGTGTTATGGTACCAACGTTACTTTACAGTGTCATTCTCGTCCGCCTCTCATCTGGGTTAGATAATACATTTTGTAAGTACCTGTACAAATACTTCCATGTTAATGTAAATAATAATTTCCTTTAAGTTTTTAAAGCACGCGTATTATAGGTGGGAGTTCCTCTTTTTTATGGGCCGTTCGGGGTCGATCGGCTCTTGGAGGGGAGGGAATGCAACGAAATTTTTGAATTAAATAGAGTTATTGAAATAAGAGTCCTAATTTTATACGGGGAGGTAAAATAGTAGAATAACCCCTCCCTACGTTTGAGATAAAGTGGTGTGGGGCCCATTTCTTGGAACCCGCTCGGTCGGCGTAGATAAGAATCGCCTTTTTTGGTCGCCGTCCTAAGTGCTCCCCCGTCCCCCACGTAATTGCCGCCAGGGAGCCCCCAACCTTTCTTTTTAATCCTTTCTTCAAAAAAAAAATACCGTGCCGATGGTCAAATCGCCAAACGTCCGAGTTTCTCGGGAAAAATATTTCACCTTTCGTGTTGACGAATTTATGACTTTGTTTTGAAAGTGTACGCTTAGGTTTTTGTGGGAATATTTTTACTTGTCAGGGGATTTTACTTTTTATATAATTTATTAGTGTATTTTGGTGGGTTAGTAATTGGGGTAATTGCCAAGCCAACTGCCAAGCCATGATGAATAAGCCATAAAGCCATAAAGCCATCTTCCGAATAACTTTTAAAATTTCTTAGTATCAGTTGTAAATCACAAATAATTGTAGAACTCTATTGTAACAACTCGTAATTTTTGGATTGGGTAGTATAAACTCCACCCATGGTCAGCGATTGGGTCACCCACACGTGACCCAAGATTCCCGGATGAACCTTGACATCAAAACCAGGGAACTCTGTGGAAAATTATTATTATTATCTTTACTTGTCTCTCAATCCGGAATCTCAACTTAAAACTCAACTTACAGTGTTTCGTAAAATTAAAACCCTAGTATGGGGCTTGGACCTAAGGGTCAAATGTGCGTTTAAAAGAGTTCGTAGTTGAACCATATAAATATCAGTTTTTTCGCTCGTTAGTCGCGCTATGTGCGAACACCACCTGTCTCGTTGTCGGAGCCATCGTTCGTCGCTTCTATCTTCAATCGTCTAGTCTTCCTCTGTGGCCAACTGTACTCAACTCTTCAAATTCCGTTTCCGAAGGTGACGCATCGGCGGTCGGTACCGACCATTGTGATAAGTACAATTATAAATAATACATGGCTGGCTTGGCAAATAGTTTTTATAAGATTTTACTAGTATCGGTTTAATGATTTTGTATAGTAGTAGCGTCGGGGTTTATTTTAATGAGGGGTTGGAATGATGATGCATGTGGGTTGGGATTGTCGGGGATTTGCACGTTATTTGTCGATAGTGATTGAAATGGTTTAGGTGCTTAATATTGTATTTGTTTAAGAGTTTAATTGGTATAATAAATGACCATTGGCATGGTAATTTCTCGTAGTCATTTACCTATTAACATTAGATAATTCGTGATCGTCGATTAAATGACAGCGGTTAGCGTGGCGTACCGAGAGAGGTGAGTTTAAACCGTTGCAAAACAATTCTACTTTTTATTCATTTCAAACCTAACCACCATAATCGACAGTAGTGCGATGGAAGCGGCTGTTGTAACCAGTCTTACTCATTCGTTTTTTAAATATCCGAAAGTACTGACCGCGGTCTTAATCTTAGCTGTAATTATTATCTTCGAAGTATCAGAGTTGGCGTTTCATGACGCGCGAACTGTACACGGAACGGATAGACTAAAGGATATTGTCAGCGTAGAAAATAAGGACATAAATTTGCGAGTTCATGATGAATATTTATTTACAGTCAAAAGGTTACAGGGATGAATGTTTAGTTACAATGAAAATATAAAAGTAATAATACAAGAACTTATGTACACGCGCAAGGGTCTCAGCCGAACTTGTGTCTCACGGGAGGCTCCCGTAACCTAGGACAGGCTTTTTCAGCCTAATGCTTCCCAGGTCAAGTGAGCGGCTCTTTAGCGGGCTTGGCTTTTCAGCCTTAATATTTCCCACTAAGAGAGCTGAGTCTTCTCTCCGGCTGGCGTTGAAGCTTCTTTTATACCCCGGGCCCCATTGTTCGCCAGTGACGCTTGGGTTTTTTCCGAACTTTCCATTCTGCCCCTCGCTTGCGGTGGCGGTCCTACTAGATCCCTCTCTTGGTCCGTCTGTTGATTCGTCCGTCCAAGAAGCTCCCTGGTCCGTTGTAGCGACAATATATACTTCAATGCGCGGGAGTCCGGCTCCTTTGGAGGTATCAAAGGGCTCTATCACGCGGGTGAATCGAAAGGTGTAAAAGTAACGTTGATGGAAGTTAAAAATTCCTTATACACCAAGATACATACACGTTGCACAAACCGGTTAGGCGTGTATTTCAGAGGAATAGAACTATTGTGTACGGTATAGACGACCAATGGCAAGTTGATTTGGCCGATCTACAAAGTTTATCCCGTGAAAATAAGGGGTATATTTATTTACTTTGCTGTATCGATGTCTTCAGTAAGTTCGCGTTTGTAGTAGCGGTAAAAAATAAAAAAGGACAGACAATGGTGGAGGCTTTTAAAAATATCCTAACGTCGGGACGTCGACCGACAAGAGTCCAGGAGCTCGATTCTGAGGCTATCGTTAAGCTAGCGACAAAAATTCTAGCGATAGGCGAAACGACAATCTGTAAGCGACAATTTCTTAACGGGAATGAAATTGGTATTCTAAGACGTGTCTCGTTACGGCAGTGTTTTGAGAGAGAGGCTAACGACAGAAATTTTTAGTCACGTGCTATCGCTCTAGCTAGAGCCAATAGCGACGCGTCGTTTTATCAGTTGTTTCGTTCATATTTAATAGCAGCAGACGGTATTAATGTTTTATTCTACAGAGGTTAGGCTTAAGTTGTAAGCCTCGTTTAACACTAGCGCGCGCGACGACGCGTTTCTTTGTTTTGACACAAGCATAACGTTTTCACACGCGTAAAGAAAAATACATTATGATGAAGAAGAAAAAGTGTTCATTGTGAATAATAAACGTACAAAAAATTCCTAGTTGAGTATTTGGTAAATATTTTCCTCTTACTTCACCAAAATTCATTGGAACCGATGCTTTTAAAAACATAATCAAATGGTAAAAGTAACTGTTTGTTGTTATTACACCCGAGGGGAATAATTTATTAGTGTTATAATTTACTTGACTATGGTATTTTTAAATATATTAATCTAGTAAGTTAATAATAGTTTTTAATATTCACTGGTATTGCCAGTGTATTGAGTAGAAGGAAAGTGAGGGCGAGACGCCGATCCCAGGATCGAGGATCCAGGATTTAAGGGGTGAAATGGGGGTAAAATCGTCGAAAAGTCAATGTATTTATGATATTTCTCGCGACGATTTGTTTTCCCACATATCAACATATTGTGTTCAGGCCAGCTTGTTCATTTATCTCTGCTTATCTTGAAAGACACTTGAACGTATATCTTATCGCGTTTTATCGTACGGAATAAGTTGAAATGATGTAAAAAGTGATAACCTAGGCGGCCCGCGCGGATTACCCGGGGGACGCGGTTAATTTGAATTTAAGAGTGTTTTGACGTCATGGAATATTCGTTGTTAAAGTAGAATGTAAAATTTTTTTAACTTCATTTTAATATCATTGTAGTACGCTTGGCACTTGAACCTATCTCACGAGTATTTCACTGGGTGAGAGATAACGCGCGCGTGCGTGGATTACCCGGGGTGTGGTTTTCGCGGCGCGGTTAATTTGAATTTAAAACACGGATTTGAGTGTTTTAACGTCATGGAATATTCGTTGTTAAAATGACGTAGAATGGAAATATTTTTACACTTCATTTTAATATTATTAGCACGTAAGTTTTAAATTTGAGTATCATATTTTTATACCTATATTTTGAAAATTGTTACGCATACATGGTTCAGATTCTACTCTTCCATATGACAATTTTATATTTATCTATTTTTTTATTTACCCAGTGAAAACGCTTATAAAGCTAGTGATGGCTTTTATACGAGCTTCAATACAAAAATAATGGTAACAATCATTTATCCAAATTTTTGCAAACTCAATATTGGTATACTTTATATAACTCCTCAACATTTTAATTAGGGTCTAACGGTGGTACTTCGGAGGTAAATAGATAGCCTACTTCGAAACGTTAATAGTGAATTGATTCTAATCGGTGACACAAATTGTAATCTTTCTGCAAACCCTTAAGCAATAAAAAATAAACTATTAAGAGAACGATTCTAGATTAAAAAAAACTTACAACTTCGTATACTAGAATGAAAAGGCTGACGCCTTGGGACGGGAGGGTGCAAGAGCTGGGTTTAGTGGGCCTGTATTTGCCCTTCCCATCCCCCGGATTTTCAACTCAAGCTTTGGCTTGAGATGAATGGTCAAAGGCAGGCCAAGGAGTTTATCCCTGGCCCCTCTAGGCAGAGAGCAAAAGAGCTACTCTCGCTCATTAAGACGAATATAAGGTTGGTAACTGGCCTATTTACAGGCCATTGCTGAAATGTATTGAGCAAAAGATGGCGCTATCTCTACCGCATCCAAACCTCCTGGGTTTACTCGAACCTTCGCGAGCAGCGATGATGAACAGAATGACCGGGCGATGTAGAGAGTAGCTATGCAATTACTATTGTTATACCAATAATTATTTTTATTTGTTATATAACGTATTCGTTTAAATTAATTATAATAACTTATAGTAAGTCAACCTTGTTGTCTTTATTGAACGCCTAGACGAAACATAATAATTGCTAACTTAACAGACACCTAAATCTTATTGGAGTCAGTGATGACCCAATTTGTAAGGCTTGTCTAACCGAGGAGGAAACTGCCTATCACATTCTTTGTAGCTGTGACTATTATGCGGCTCAAAGGTTTGAGCATCTTGGTATGCATCGGTTGGAGACGCATGACTTCTTCAACATCCCGGCCCAACAGATTCTTAACTTTGTGTCGGAAATAGGACTTTTTTTTACCTAAAGTCACAGGCTGGGGTTGTACAATGGACCTAAGGTCGAAGTGCGAGGCTTTCCACCCCTTCAATAATAATAATTAGTAGGGGCCGGGTGGTTGGGTCAAGCGCAACCCTGCACTTCGACCAGAGGTCCATTGTGCAGCTACAGCCTTTTAGACTACATGTACATGGAAAAGCCCAGTGTCTGAAACGCAGCGCAAAATTTGCTTCGCCAAGGTATTGGAAAGATCGCTCGTTTAAAGCCTGTGAATACCAAAATACTTTCATGGTACGAGTGTTTTTGCATTAATGCTGTGTCATTGAGAAGTTGAATTAGCAAAATCAAAAGATCTTATGTGTTTTCTAAAGTGAAAGGTTTTTGTTACAGGAATCAATTTGCAATTGAAGAAATCATGGTAGGTTTAAATACATACTTTTAGAAATCTTTGATAAAAGCAGTGATGTCCAGTTATGGGCATGGTAGTTATTTGATTTCACTGTCAACAAGCTTGTAATTTACTTTTGTCTCTTCTAGGTTTAGGAATTTCCTTGTGAAAAATATAAATGCCACCCCTAAAATAAAATAAAAAATATAACATGGTTACTCAGCCTTCCCTGAAATCTGAAAAAAAAAAGGAAACCAAAATCATACCTAGAAGGATTAAAAAATTAAAATTAGCAAAAACTCTTTGGAGGTTTAATTTTAATTACTTAATTTACAAAACTAAGCTACGGTCGCTTTGGCGCCAATACTAGCACCGTTGTCAGGCTAATTAGTACAGAGGTTTTTCTATGGTAAGAGCAATCTATTTTAATTAACCTTTTTTTTAATTTATCATTAAAAACGTATCGTGATTCTCCTTATAAATATTTCCGATTACTTTGCAAACTTTTAAAAGTTTGTTTTGCTCCACTTCAATTATAATTTTTTAGTCTAAAATCACTGTGGCTTAGTATAAGCCCTATTTGCTATAAATTAAGTTATATTTTATTAAATTGTCAGTTTCATTTTACACCTGTCTATCTTCATTATTTTTGTGTTAATTACAGAAAATAAGTTAAACTCTAGGCCTAAAAATTAGATACAACTACCCTTACCAAAAATAAGTTGGTTTTTAGTTGGCTTTTAGTTGGTTTACACATTTTAGTTGAAATAAAGTTGGTTTTAAGTAGGCTCAAGTTGCCAGCATATTTCAAGAAACTAGTTAAAGGGGTAATAAGTTGGTTTTAAGGTGGTTTTAAGTTGGCTGGAAAATACTTCTTTTTTCTAAGTTGGTAATTAGTTTTTAGTGGTCAGAAAATTTCATATTATTTTTAAGTTGGCTTTAAGTTGCCTCCATTAAGCGAAATCAGAGTTGGTTTTAAGTATACTTCTAGTTGGTTTTAAGTAGGTTTAAACTTGGTTTTAAGTTGGTATTTGAGACAAATACCAACTTAAAACCAAGTTTAAATATTGGTTAACCGGAAATCGCCAGTGTTAATTAAGGCAGTGAAATTCTATGGTACTAAAAGGAAAGAAAGTAAGCTTACGCCTCATTATCTTTAAAAAGGAATTTGTTTAATTTTTTAGTTATTTTAACATAACTGTGCTTATTTAAATTACTTACGGCGGCCATTTTAGCTATGCAATTCCATGTCAGAACTTAAAAAGCTATTTGCTTTTTATTTTTAATTTTTGAATTTTAGTCTAGTTAAATGTTTTTTTTTTTTTTAATATTTTCTAACAATATGACATAAAGCTCTCAGCAAGAGTAGCCAGGTTCGATACTAGTTTGTGGCTCTGGGTTAAAAGTTAAAGCAACTACTTCTGTGTTGAGTTTGGAAGTTTCACCCGATATCTTCGGGTTCCCCTTTCTATAAAAACTTGTAAAGGTTAATGGTAATATTAAGTGTAGGGAGCTGTTTTCTCTCGTGGCATGAAGAGATGGCCACCACCCTCCTATGTATTACAACCCGGCAAGAAAGTAAGTTTTGGCCTATACACAAGACTACTTAATTAAATTAAAATTGATTTTAAAGGGACATGTGTTTATTAATGGTTTATGCTTGTGCTTAATATCGGTTGCTAGCCTGAATTTTAACTCCTGACTAGTATTCTTTACATGCATTGCTAATGAAACCAATAACTGGGTTATGACTTTCTAGGCACTGAGTTTTAGCCATAGTTTAGCATTCCAAGATCACATCCCTTACCAAAAAATAAGTTGGATTTCAGTTTATATTCAGTTTGTATACACATTATTAGTTGATATTAACTTGGTATTAAGTAGGCTCAAGTTGTCAGCATATTTCAAGTTACTAGTTGAAGGGTTAATAAGTTGTAATTCAGTTGGTAGGAAAATACTTCTTTTTCTAAGTTTGTAATTAGTTGGTTTTTAGTAGTCAGGAAGTTTCATATTATTTTTAAGTTGGTTTTAAGTAGTTAAATGTAAAAGTTGATTCTGGTTTAGTTGGAAATAAGTTGATTAATAAAGACTATTTAAGTTATTTCTAGTAGGCATTTGTCCCAAATACAAACTGAAAACCAAGTTGAAATACAAGTTGTCGTAAGTGGGTTTTAGCCAACTTATTTTTTGGTAAGGGAGGCGCCTAGTCTTTTAGTATGCGATACCAATAATGTGGAAATAGATAGTTTATTTCTTTATCTTTCTTTTCAACACAAAAGCAAAGTATCATATCGACACTATTAGACTCTTGGACCGACAAGCTTGTCCTCCTAACTAAGTCTTCTGTTATCCTTTTTCCTATCTTGGCTATTTTATTTTTGTTTAATTCAATGATCAATTGCACTTATGGGATGTATTATTGAAATTTGGTACATTCATTTAAAAGTGTGTGGTTTGGCCGTGTACGGGGCATTTCTTCAACATTGTACCAGGTAACAGCAAAATTATTCAAGATAGTAAATTTTAAGTTTGGTCGCATGCTTCTTAGAAGTTCATTGCTAAGAACTAGCGCTCAAGAGTTATTTTGGATTGGTTTTATTTTCATATATGTAAGGTAATTTACGTAGCAATGAAATTTTTGGAACCGTTATCCAGGTCTATTTATGTCTACTTCATAAAACATGTACAGAAATTGCACTATTGGTGCCAACTAGTGTGGGTTAATTTCTTAGGTATAATTAAATAAAATTAGCATAATTAAATTTAGTTTTAACCATTACATCCTAATATGCTTAGAATAAAGTAATTTTTTTAGTTTATGGCTGTTCATTGGACAACAAAATGAAATTGGAAATAAAAATCGTTTTCTTAAATGGCATTATTGAGGCGTCATCAGGAAGAAGTGAATTTGAAGATATAATTTGGTAATGTTCTTAGATTCACATGAAATCTCTTAGGGCACCATAGTCTTCCTTAGATATTTCACGCATATACATATATAGTTTAAAGCTTATACTTAAGTTTCTAATAAACATAAAATGCTCCATGAAAATGTTGTCACTGCTCTGAAAGAAAAGTAATGCTTTACAACTACATATTCAATTGCTATTCCAAGCTTCAAAGCTAAGTGAAACTGTTTATTTGTGATTTTTAACATGGCGAGAAATAAATATAAGTCTTAGACTATATAGCTCCAGGACTGACTTGATAATGGTATATTTTCAGCATAAGAATAACTCTCATTGATGTATTGGAAAGTTATGTTTTCAAAATAGAAAAAGTAATGGATCTATCTCAATGAAGAAATCAAAGAAAATTATTGCCAGCCAATTACCATTACCACTTTTATTGAACACTATGGGTAGTTTGTGGTCCTAGGCTGCTTTGCCCAACTAATATTTCCCCCCTTAATTGTATATTTTCAAGATGATCAATCATTTCTTTTTAAATTCTAAGGTGGAGTCTGTACACAGTTCAGTTGAGGGAACTAATAACTCTCCTTAAGCCAGTGCGTGAGTAGTAACTATTATTAGTTTCTTTTAAGTTTTATGCAAAATAAGTAAATTTAAAGCAGGTCTCTCAATTATTTACAATTGGCCATTGCCAACTTAGTCAGTAACGTTATTAAGGTCCTTGGCGTTCACTAGTTAAATTTGATTTGAAGCCTTTTCTGAACATGTGAGGGTCACATTATTTATTGCACTGAACTTAGCCAACCCTTAGATTTGCCGCTGGCTTTTGGTGAAAAGAGACCACAGATATAGGAATTCATGTTGCCGTGTCACTGGAAAAATAAATTAATAACAAAACAACATGCTGTTGTTGGAATAAAAAGACAAAGCCAATGATATTTGTGTTAAATGTTTAGATACCAAAGTGATATGTAATTTAGTATAACCACAAGACTGTACTTGGTATTTTGATTTGAAAAGTTGGCTCGTGTGAAAAGGTCTTTAGTCATGTTTCCATTGATAATGTGATAATGGATTTGGGGAGCAATTTTTATGTACCATTTGTATTTATTTCAGTTTCATTATATCTGAATGATCATTCCTTTATCACAGACGATCCCTTACCAAAAAATAAGTGGTCTAGGAAATACTTTAAGTTGGTATTTGAGACCGTGAAAAAAATAAACACTTACACAAACTAGAGAAATTCGAAAAACATTTTATACACGTTTCGACTAGTAAGTAAGTTTCAAATTTTAAACAACAAATTACAATTAATAAAATTTTCTGATTATTGTGATAGGTAAATTTAAACAAGTTTTACTATTAGTGGTCAATATATAATTGAGCTAGATTACAGTTATTTATAGTTCCCGTGAGTCGCGAAATTTCGCCCTTTCCAATGGAAAAAAAAAATTAAAATTTCCAATTTCTTCAGTTTCCAGCACTAAATAATATACATTAAATAGTTTAGGCTCACACTAAACGTGTAGAAATAAAAATTAATTTTTTAGAAAATAGTGTTTCAAAATTGACTAAACGCCTGTAAGTTCATTCTTCACGCATTGCATAGGGCCGTACAGTGTAGCTCACCACCAGTGTTTAGCTTAGTATTGCCTTTACTATAGAACCCCTGTAAAGGTCTCACACCGACTGAATTTGGCTGCTCGAGGAGAAGTTGAAATACGTACCTTAGGTGAAAAAACCGTGAAATTTCGCGTAGTTCATGAAAAATACGACTGTCGCCATTTCAGTTCATCTAAAATTATTAATTTGTATTGTGAAAGAAATAATTTAAGTTTCTTAAGAAATTAAAATTATAAAATATCAAATAATTAGTAAACGACTACGAGGTTTTGGTTTGTAGGGCTTAACGTGAAATGAAAATTTACCTTATTTTGCAGTTAATTCATAACGAGTGTAAAACCCAAAATGGTTATTAAATTAATTAAGAATTGTGTGAACTTAAACTTGGAATAACTCGAAAAGGTGATCACGTTTCATATCAGTGGTAAATAACGAAATATTTCATAGTGAAACATTAGATTTGACAGTCTAGCTTTTACATGCATGCTATTAACCCCTGAAATAAAGGGCAGTTTAATTAATAATTGCCAATTTTTTTTTCTAAAATTTTAACTTTATGAATAGTAAAGTGATGTAGAATGGATGCCATATCCAGAAAAATAAGACCCTATAGTGGGCAAAATATATACCAAAAATATTATCTTGCACAAGTTCTACACTTCAGCACAGCTCACTATGATGACAAGCAGACTGGACGACTAGAGACCAACATAAATAAGAAAACTAAGCAGTATCTTTGTGAAACCTAAGTAAAGGATTTCAATTAGCAAAATCTATGTAACAGAATTATGTTGGATTCGGTTAAACATTCAGTATTTTTAGTAAAATAAAATCACATTCAGAGTAATGACATTAAAAATTTAAATGCTTTTCAATTTCTCAGAACTCAAAAATCCTCCAGTCACCTAAAAAAATGTATTAATTAGTAGTACACAGTTTTTATAACTTCTAACAATACAATAAGTCATCTCCGTTTGTTTATTGATTTTCTTCAATAAAGGGATAGTAGCAATTGTTTTTGCTGATAATGCATGTTAGTCAAAGTTGATTTATAACATAGGCCCATATTGAAAATTTATTTGTCCAATTCTCAATAAACAATTTTTTTTCCTTCAAGTGGATTTGATAATTAAAATACAAACAAAACCTCAGATTTATTTTCTTTGAAATACTCTCACCGAAATGAACAGTTGTCAGTGTTTTTAAATAACCAGTTTGCCAAATCAAAGTGCTTAAAACTATTTGTCAAATGTTTGAATTCTTGACCAAATAATTTGATATTTGAAAGTAGCTATAAAATGTGTTTGGTATTTGGTCAAATAGTTCCAAAATCAAATAATTCCAAAATCAAATAATTTGGGGTCTTCAAATAGTATTTGTTGATTTCAAATATTTTATTAATTTCTCAAATAATCAATTAACAGCTAGAAGTTTTCTGGGTTTTCCCGCCAAATATTTTAAAGCTGGCGCGCTTATGCCATTGGCTGAATAGTAAAAAATTGAAAATAGAGAAATGAAAGCGAAAATTAAGCTAAAACTTAAAGGAAGAAGCAATATAAGCTGGACTAGTGTAGAAGAAACTTGGTCTGAGGTCTCTTTACTATTATAATACTATTTAGAAACTAGTTAGTTCAGTGCTTTAGTTAGATTTATTAATTATTTAAATTTATTTATGTTAAACCTCCGAACCCGCATTAAAAATGCTGGTTTAAATGGTTTCATTTAAAAAGTAGACTTAATTTTAAAAAATTCAAGATTAAGACGGATTAAACACAGTGGCGGCGCCAGGATATTACTATGGGTAGGCTACTTAATTCTTTACCTTTGGGCCCCCCTTTACATACACTAACTAAATAAAACTGTGACAAAACCGGTTTATTTTTAATAATTTACAAAATAAATGTACATGACTGTTTAAATGTACTCGAAAGTTATTTTTTTAGTCGATGAGCATAACAATGCACATATGGGCAACATCCTCCAACAGCTTTCTCCATTTTCACTTACAATTGTTGCAAAAACACTTGCCAGTTGCCACCATAGACATAATAAAGAAATAGACCCAGGATTCTACGGGCGGTTAATACGGAGGCGACTCCAAGCAGACAGCCGGTATTTGTTCCGTATTCCTGTGGTACTTCTTTTAAGCGACACCTGTCGATTAGGTTATAAAATAAAAAATCGTCACGTGTTCGTGTTTGTAATCTTTTAGGTAATCTGACGTGATCCTCGAATATTTCGGCTGTGATAATTTAAAATACTGTAAATTTTCATTATAATTTGCAAATAAGTCAATTCATTCTTTCGAAACACAAATAAAAAGCATCAGATGATCTTTTTGTTAAAAATAAAAAAAAATTAATTGATGAAATCATATTTTGACCAAGGCTTAATGTACTTTACATTTACAGGTGTTGTGGTTATGGCTTGTTATGGGAATAATCTGACTATATAATTATGAGTTTCTAAATTGTATGAGGCTATTGTCCTTGAAATAATAATTTTAATAATATTAAAATTAATTTACTGAATCTAACTAAACATGTTTTTTTTCAGGGGCAATAACTTACTAAAAAATCTTTTATTTGAAATATCTGAAGTATATTCATTTTCAACAGTGACCTAATGGAAGTTTCAATTTTTTTGCGGACTGTTTGGTTGGAAAACATTAAACAATAGATACCGAAACTGAATTCTGTTCAACCGAATGTAGAGTTCCGTAGCTATTGATGAGTCCACACAACCCGAAAAAGTAACCGTCAAAGGATCATCTAAATTGATAGAGGTTTGCTCAACTGAAGTAGGAATTCCGCTATTACCAGGAATAACCGTTATTTTGGAGGGTTCCTGAATGGACTCGATAATTTAAAACCGTGCATCATTATCATTTTCACCATAACAGTTCTGTACTAAAGATGTTTCAAATGTATGTATGGTAAAATTTCTAGTTCTTAGACTACATTTCTTTTATAGAGAGAGGAATATCTCTTCATAACAACTTAACCAAATTGGCAAAAAACAAAAGGAGATCCCGCTCAAATTATAATAACATAATTAAACCTACACGAAATGATCCGTGGTCAAAATTTAAAGGTAAGAGGTTAGCATCACCGGTTTTTTCTATTTCACTTTCAAGTGGATGTAATTTCTTTACTTTAAATAAAACAAAAATTATTTAGACTGTTTTTACTTGTTTTAATTTTATAGGAAGAAAACCTGAGTTGGAATGGCTTTTTGCGTGAGCCAGCTTTTGCCATTTACAATTTGTAGATCACGTTCTAAAAAGTGATCACTACAAATGAAATCATGATTTGAAGGTGTCCAGTTTTCGCGATTTAAAGCAATTATCCATTGACAAGTATTGTTGGTTTAGATAAAGGAAACCTATAGTTATATAAAGATTTTAAATAAGAATGAATATTTATCTAAATAATATTATAATTTTATCCTACTTATGGAATGAAACAAATTATTTATTGAGATGAAATATATATCATTATTTTCAATTCAAGTTTCCTTAATGAAACTTTGAAAAACATTTTGTCAGAAGGACACAAGAGTTATTACGTACACAGAAGTGATCGCCAGAAGGCAATAGTTATTTTAAAAACATACTTGAGTGGTATGAAGTCAAGAGTCCAGTAGTTCAACAATCAAATTGATGGACGGTGAAGACAAAGTTTAAGTGCGACACAATTGTTGAAAGTAGAGCGAGAACGAGTGGATCATGCGGATCTCTTTTGATTTACATCTTTGATTAGCTTTTTCGATCCGCGCCCAATTTTAGACTAGGCCGCCGAAGCCGCACATCTCTGTGTATTCAGAGCACTATTTTTGTGAGTTGCTAACCCAAGAAGGGCATGTGGGATCTTTGTCAATTTATGACGGACTCTTGGTTTTAAACCAAAGAGTTAGATGAGTTTCCTTGATCCGGGTCGTTGGTGATGTCCAGAGGACCCAATCACGTCTTGGCGTCCCTTTTATTAAAGCTAATCGGCCACGTTGGGTTGTACCTAGGGTTTATCGCCCAGGGGTACCAGATATTGGTGACCCCCTTTCGGTTAAAGGTTTTGCACAATATTTCAATAACACAGTCATAAATTATCTTTAACCCTTGGTTTAAAGATAGCGAAACTCCGAAGAGTAAAATACAATTAAAATAAGAAATATCAGAAAATATTATTTCTTAGAAGTTATACAAAATAAGCTATTACTTGCATTTTTGGCAATTATCAATTCTTATCTTTAAAATGAAAGTATGGTAAAGAAAACCGTTTGTAAATTAAAACTATTTTGGGATGTATGGTAAAGAAAAGGGGTGAAGCTTCGCGAGCACATACGGAACAAGGTCAAAAGTGACAATACGGGGAATAGTGGGCTATGGCCATTAGACCCTCTCAACCAATATAAGAGCGATCCTGCGAAAATACATTAGGGAAATACTCGCAGAGCGTTTGAAGTAAAACCGTCAACCGACAAAAAGGGAAAGGATGGTCAGCGTCCATACCTGACGATTGATCGGTTTTAAACGAGCATGGGAAGAAAATGAATGTAAAAGTTACTGTCTTCTATTTTGGAGAAAATTCTGTTGGTATTAAAGTTAGGAGTAGAATTATATAAATAATAAATAAATAGAGATTATGTGTAAACGGGAATCAAATCGGAATATTTATAAATTGGAATATTTATTGTTACAAAACGACGAAACGCGAGTAAAAAACATGTAAATAAAACGACGTAACTCTTTTGTCCTTTTCGGTTGTACAGAGGTCCGTCGTAATCGAAACCAGTAACGTTGAATGGAGGCGCGGGAGTGGTTCGGGAAGAGGAGCCATCTTCGCGGCACACGGCTTGGCCCGGAAACGCTTACACACGATGCAACTAGAAACGACCTTTTTGACAAGTTGGCGTGCGCGTGCAATCCAATAGTTTTAACGTAATTCGACGAGCACGTCATTTACCCCGGCGTGATACAAACGCGCGTGACATTGTTGAACGAGTAGTTGGGGAAATCGGTGATTATTCGGTAGAATCCAGGCATGGGTCTCTTTGTACGTTGTAAAATATTACGCGTAATATCTAAAATAAATTGGAAATATCCTATGCTAAAATTAAACTAGTAAATAAAATATTATATTTCGAACAATAAAACAGCTATCTATAAAATGTATATGTAAAACAAAATAGTAAAAAAAAACAAACGTAACGCGCTAAAAATTTTTTTTATAAACGCGAGAAAAGGCGCGTGTTAAAATGTTTAAAAACAAACAAAACGGTTAATATTCTTAAAATTCTTAACGGAAAAGATGAAATAAAAAATGCTGCTTATTTTTCGATTTCTAATGAATCTTTCTTTCAATCAGTAGTCATTTAACTAATCGATAACTAAAAACTCGAACGAGGATAGCCTTTTTCAGTCGGAGTGACTCTTAGCAAAAATAAAGTTAGAACCTTAGCTCTCCCTACAATAAATACAAACCTTAAACCAGAGCCATTTCGCTACATGGTGCCAAAACACGGGATTTGGAAGACCAAATCAACGGATCACCGGAGAATACGCCAAATAAGTGCGCCAGATTAAAGGGCTAAATCTCCAGCTTAAGTGTACAAGATCAAATCAACGGGTAAAGTCGTCGGAAAATACGCCAAATAAGTGCTCCACGTCAAAACCCTGTTATCAAGTCGTCGGAAAATAAGCCAAATATAAGTGCGCCGGACTAAATAGTTCAGCCGTCTCAAGGGATAATTTGCCAATGAAGCACCCCGGACAAAAAAAATGACCGAACATAAAATCGCCGCGGAACAATCACGCCTCAGCGAGATGTTAAAAGCCAAATCAATTAGAAAAATTGCCAGAGGTAACTCAAGTATACGAAATCAAATATACGCTCTTGTTCAGGATGAAGGAACGTCAGTGGAAGAAATCGAGGATCTATTGATCCTGGTTCAATAGAAGGAGGAAATCCTCAAGAAAGTGGACGCCGACATCATCTCGCATTGCGTCATTGAAATCGAGGTAGAGAAAGAAACCATTGAAAGCATGAAATACCAAGAAGACATCGCTTTATCGAGAAAAAAGGCTGAACGTTTCGTCACTAAGAAGCGGAGCGAAGTATCTCAATCAACCGTTATTCCGAACCCAGATGGAACGACAAACACCGTGACCATCATTCGCGATAGTGATGAGCTAAATTACCCGCGATGCAACTCCCCAAATTTAATGGTGATATAACGGAATGGGCTGGTCACAATTTGAAACGTCAGTCGACAAAAAAGAAGGATTTGGTAAGGTCCGAAAATTTAATTACCTATTTTCGTGCATTGAGGGTGACGCCAAAGAATCTATCGTTGGCATTAACTACGATGAAGCAAATAAGATTTTTAAAGAAAAATACGATCGTACAGATCGAAGGATGTAAAAGGCCTACGGTAATTGTATGACGCAATCCAAATCAGTACAAGATGTTTAAAGGCTCTAGGAGTGGAAGCGGCTCTAAGCGGAAACTTTATTTGCCCGGTACTGATAGAATGCTAACCGCCCGACATACGTCTTGATTACAGCAGAGCCCATAACAAAGACGGAGATTTTAACCTGACCGCCTTAGTAGAATTCTTACGTAAAGAAGTAGAGGGCCGTGAGACTTGTACCTTACTTGGTCGTGAGAAATACCAAAACCAAGCTGTCAAACAAACTGATAAATTCGATAGACGCCATCCGTACCAAGCCAGCGCGTCAACGTCAGCTTTATCTACTTCGTTCCAGCCCGCTCAATCCAGAACGGGGTATTGCATTTTTTTGCGAAGATCACTCTCACTCTAGTGTCAATTGTAAAAAGCACAATCTGCAAAGTAAAAATTGGCCGAATCAAATCGATGCCGCGTCTGTTTACGTCAAAATCACCTAACTAAGGACCGTCTATCCAAATTTAAATCCTGCAAAAGTGCTGAAAAAACCACAATTTTGCGTTGTGCGAAGAGAATCCTGTTAATCAGCCACAAACAAAACCGAAAGATTTTACTCAAGAATCGTCAGCCACTGAAGTACAGGTCTTGGCAACGCCAGTCGAATGCGGCAAGACCATACTTCTGCAAACGGCCAAAATCCACGTCCAAAATCCAGAAAGGCCCAGTAAAGTGGTAACCGCAAGATGCTTGTTGGACAGCGGAAGCCAGGGGAGCTTCGTAAGTGAAAATGTCTCGCACCGGCTAAAACTTTCCGTTGTCGGATATAAACAAGTTCAAATTGGAGAATTTGGTAATCGGTTCCCAAAGGATACAGTTCAAAAGAAGATAAAAGTCACGCTTCAAAACACCCACGACCTAACGAAGAAAACAGAGATCGTAGCCCTAGAGGTTCCGTACGTCTGTAGAGCCGTCACCATGATTACCAGCTAGGAAAAAGAAGAATTCACGCAAAAGAGAGGAATTCGCCTTGCAGACGAAGCTATAGCTCGAGCGGCGCAAGTATTACCGACATCGGATTGCTTGTAGGCGCAGACTACTTTTGGGATATCGTAAAAGGGAATAATATAGAAAGATTAGGAGACAAACTGGTAGCCTTGGAAACTTTGTTCGGATCGGCAATCCAAGGACCCGTCGAAAACCCAACTATTGGACTACAAGCCAACCACATCACAGTCACCAAAATCAGCGTGACAGAAGTGGAAATCAACCGTACTCTCAAATATTTCTGGGACCTCGAAGCTATAGGTATCAACCAGGATAAAGAGCAAAATCCTATAAATAACGAAGTCACGAAGAACTTCAAAAAGCAAGTTAAATTCAAGGACGGCCGTTACCAGGTAACCCTACCCTAGGCAACGTCGAAAGAAATCCTTACAAATAAACTCCGTGTCGCAAACAAACGCATGATATCACTGGTAAGAAGGTTCAAACAAGATCCAATCCTCTATCAAGACTATCGTAAGATAATTGAGGATCAGTTGGTGAACGGAATCGTTGAAGAAAAACCGAAAGATGACAGCAGCAAAGTAGGAACCTACTACTTACCCCATCAGCCAGTCCATCGACAAGCTAGTCTAACCACGAAACTGCGTATCGTGTACGACGCCTCGTCAAGCATTCGCGGGGTGCCGTCGCTAAACGCATGTCTGGTTGGCGGAACTAACTTTAACCCAAATTTGCTGCTACTCGTTCTAAAGTTCCGTAAACATCATGTCGCAATTACTTCAGATATCGAGAAAGCTTTCCTGCGAGTCGCATTGTTGCTAGAAGATTAGGAAGATAGATTCTTACGGGTCAACGAAATCAACGGCTTCATACAGGAAGACAACTTTAAAATCTTTCGCATTGCACGGGTACCGTTCGGAATACATCGAGCCCTTTCTTACTCGCGGCCACAATAAAACACCACGTGCAGGGCTACTTTGGAAAGGAACCGGAAGCTGCCAAGGCGCTTAACGAAGATTTGTACGTCGATGACCTTCTAAGGGGCGGAAAAAGTGTTGAAGATGCTCTAAATCTCGCTAAATCCGCCTCAGCTATCTTGAAGGAGGCGGGCATGAACCTAAGAAAATGGTTATCAAATTCAGCCGTGCTAAATGCAAAATTGGGTAATGAAGACTGCCAGGAAAATACCTTAGTCAAATTAGGGGGATAATCTGGAACCCAGAATCAAAAGGTTTTGGGCCTCCTCTGGAACCCAAAAGAAGATTGTTTTACCTTCGATTTGAACAAAATCATCGATATACTAAAAGACGTTAAGAAATCGAAACGATACGTTTTAAGCACTGTCTCGCGTATCTTTGATCCCGTGGGCATTCTCACTCCGTACACTATTAGAGCAAAAATTATCTTCCAAGAGTTTTGGATTGAAAAAGTGACATGGGATCAAGGTTTACCAGAAATAATAAGAAACGAATTTCATCAGTGGTGCGCTGAGTTAAAAGGCATACGTCATATTGCTATCCCAAGATGTTACTTCCAAGATAGCGCGGAAGACATCTTAAATCTCCAACTACATTGTTTTTGTGACGCATCGACGAAGGCCTACGTGGCGGTTGTTTACGTCAGATACCAAACGAGAAATCAAGAAATCAGAGTGAGCCTAATCACCTCTAGAGCGAGAGTAGCGCCGCTTAATCAGAGTAAAAGTGCCTCACGCTTCCCCGTTTGGAATTAATGGGCTGCGTTCTAGGTGCTAGCCTTATCCAAAATGTCAAGAAAATCTTTGAAATCGAATACCCAGAGGTATATTTATGGACTGACTCAACAATAGCGGTTCATTGGATTCGAAGAAAGGATAAATCTTACTTTCGTTGAAAACCGAGCGCAAGAAATTTGACAAATGAGGGATCTAAAATTATGGTCGCATTGTCCAGGAAACACAAATCCAGCCGATATTCCTACAAGAGGGGTGACGGCTGTAGAACTACGAAGAAGCCAGTTATGGTGGCAAGGTGCTCCTTGCACTGATAAAAATAGTGGTTTAAAATGGGTTTAAAATTGGTTTATATTTTTTTGAAAACTACCAATGGTTTACTTGTAAATGTTTAATAGTTGGAAAATGGTTTCGTAATATATTAGACATATACTTATGTATTCCATTTAATCGAGTGATCTTTTATATTCTCAATATAGAACGTTTATAAACCATTATTTTAATGGTTTATTTTCAAACTAGCAAAGTACTTATCATATGATATGTCAAATTTTTCAGTTTTATAGAGATTTATCATGTTTTATGTAAAGACAGGCAAATTGAATAACTTTGGCTAAAGACGAGTTAAGATTTACTATAATAAGTTTAATTTGTTATAGTTCTATTTGCTAATAGTTGTTATTTAATTAAAGTAATTTAAAAAACCACTTTATAAAAAAATATTACAATAAATGTAAGATAAAATATTTTAAAAACGTTTAGATGTTATCTTCATCATCAACAATATAATACATCCAAAAAATTACACATATGAGCACCATTTATTAGTCGAAACTTAATTCAAAATAAACATTTAACCATGGCGCCACCTGTCGTGTATTGGAAAAACTAAATAGTCGTGGGAAAACGAATGGTAGCCAATAAAAATGAAAAAAAGCTAAGTAAAAATAAACAAGTCAGAGCGCTCTGCGGACGTCAGAGCAACTTCCAGAGTGTTCCAAATTAAAAGAAAACGGGACTTTCTTATCGAGTCTCTCATTTATACGCTCTGAAAGTTACTGTGACGTCAGCAGATATCACTGCTCCAATCGAGAGCGCTCTCAGTCTGGGGGCAAATTTAATAATGGCTTCCAAATTATGCCACCTCTGGTTTTTAAACTGATCTAAAAGTAGTTTTGGCCGAGAACTAAAATTTTTTTACACATGAGTAATTTCCTATAGAATGCCCAGGTAGCAAAATGTGGTTAAAAAACCGTTTTAAAACCGTTGATAAATAGTAGGAAATCAAACGTTATAATAACGTAGATCATGTCCGGTGATTTATACTATAAAAAAACCGTTAGAAATACGTTTAGTTAACGTTAGTATTTTTCTAATAGTAACGTTACTTGTGCAACGTAAATAAAACGTTATACAAAAAACCGTTTATTAAACGTGCTATAAACTACCATAAAACGTTTTTCTATCGTTAGTGCTCTAATTGAAACCAACTGTAAATAAACGTATTTTAGGAGTTAAAATAACGTCGTTCTTATACTAGAATGTATGCCTTTTACATACTAATTAAAGCAGGCGTGATCTCCGAAATGGCTCAATTTTTATTTTATGTATCTCTCACATAAAAATTTATTGATAGCCATAAAAATATAAACAGACAATGGAAAAAATTTAAGTTAAGAAAAGAAAGAACTGTACTTTTTATAAAACTTTTGGGTTACAATGCAATATGAACTACTAAAACATATCAGTTAATTAGATCAACACAAATAACTTTTTGGGAAAATAAAAAATTATATCTACTTAAAACTTGAATAAACGTTATTTAAAAATACTTGATTATTTCCAATAATCGAGAATTTTTGAACCTAAAAATTTAATTAACGAATTTTAAATATTAATTACGATGTATACAGCGAATATAATATCTCACGTGTTTCTAAAATATCACAAATCGTTTTTTGCGGAAATATACACGCTATTTATTGCAATACTTAATCTAAAATCTCCATCAGTTTGGTCAAACATCTTAAAAAAGTTTAATCTTACTTGTCGTTACTTCCTAAATATTTAAATCTTATTCAAATTAATAAAAACAAGTTGGCAAGCCAAAATATACCTCTCCTCGGAAGAATTGTCCCTAGTGGTATTAATTTCTCAAGATAACCCTTAAAGATATATCTCCGCAATTTAGAGTTATTTGTTAAAAATATTAACCCATTTCTATTGCAGGCTTTGCTGTTAACATTGGTGTTTAGAAACTCCAATAAAAGTAGACCTTCATGTAACTTGAAAATCCCTTAAAGGGTGGACAAGAATGGGCTTTCGTTTTTCCATGGCAACCAAAAATGTTTTAATAACTTAAATCTGAATATAAATATTTAAACTTTTATCCATGGTTTATTATAAATTGTAAAATTTTAAAAAAGCTGCTACTTCGTGACTTTATTTTAATCGGAGCTTTCGGACCGTCGTCCTTCTTCAGCGAGTGACTGTTACAAGTGATTCCTTAACACGAATACAAAACCAACAAGTTGGCAAGCCAAAATATACCTCTCCTCGGTAGAATTGTCCCTAGTGGTATTAATTTCTCGAGATAACCCTTAAAGATATATCTCCGCAATTTAGAGTTATTTGTTAAAAATATTAACCCATTTCTATCCCGCCCGGTATAAAATTTTAATTATAATTAAAATAATTGAGACGAAACGACCAATTTTAATTTATTCAGAATATCATAAGTTAAGTAGTTACAACAGTAAGTTAGACCTACTATAACAATGCACAATTGAATTAAACCCTTTTACAGAACAAGTTTATCAGTTAAATATAATACGAAGCAAATTTTAATGAAAGAAATATCTACAGAGGCTTTTTGGAATTACTCGCTTACGAAATACTTGCCGCATCTTTAACGCTCATTTTATTTCAACACTCGCCCTTGATGAAGATACCGTAGATATCTGGTAGTGGACGACTCGTTCACTTCCTGTTGACGTTGTGACGCATACCACATGAAAAAGACCAATGCCGTCCAATTTCCAATATCATATAATGACTCGCACACCCAAGAAATCATTGACTGCGTTAGAAATCGTAGATATCCAAATATCCACACCAAATGTATTTACAAGAAGCAAAAACCTTACCATCAACAAAGCACAGAGAGCCACTTGACTAACCGCCAGCTCTTAAAGCAATTAACGTTAAATTATCTCCTTTGAATTAACAGAACTATATATAGGTCGTTAAGAAAGTGGACCACCCACAGGGTCTACCCTTTAACCCTCTAATCTCGGCTGACTGCGCTAAAACAAGATTTAACCTTTAAAAAATACCAGATTAGGCCTTCATAAATTCATTAATAAAAAAAGACTTTATTACCTATTATGCTTACGATGCCTGTCTTAATTTCAGTGAATCTAAGCAGCTATCGGTGGTTCTGTGGTAGAGCGCTCGACTGCCAAGCCGAATGGTCTGGGTTCGAAACCTGGGTGGCGCATTTGTTTTTAATCAATAGAGAAACGCTAAATTAGAATTTCTTCGATGCAATAATTTCAATTTCAATTCTATTTCAATTAAACCAAAATTTCCTACTCTATTAAATACGCTTCCGATAAAGCTGAAGGTCTAATTTTCAATAAGGCGTAACAAGTGTCGGTGGTTCTGTGGTAGAACGTCCGCCTGTCAATCAGGAGGTCTCGGGCGTACCATTAGCTAAGATAAGAGCGAACTTGACCAGCTTATACGAAACGTTTTAGCTTCATTTTCGCGCAAAGTTTTGAATGTTTATCCATTTTACCGACATTTTTATTCAGTTTAAAATACTTTAAAATGATTTAATTTAATTTCAATAATAAAACTTGATATTAAATTGTTTTTACTTCATTTCCGAGTACTTGTCAATGGGCATACCTGCGCTTAGAGGGGCATACTTGCGCCAAAGGGATGGAACTTCATGCAAACGTCCTATTTAAATGTTTTTCTCATTTCCGACTGCTATTCAATGGGCATACCTGCGCTTAGAGGGGGCATACTGGCGCCAAAGGGATGGAACTTCATGCAAACGTCCTATTTAAATGTGTTTTATTCATTTCCGAGTACTTGTCAATGGGCATACCTGCGCCAAAGGGATGGAACTTCATGCAAACGTTATATTTAAATGCTTTTCCTTCATTTCCGACGACTTTTCAACACTGTTAAAAATTACTGTAGCTTCCTGTTAAATTCCTGTTAAATTTTAACAGGTAAATTCCAGTACCAACTTTTACCGTTAGAGTTACTAGATAGTTAATGTACGCAACAGCTATAGTCCTGTTCGTCGATTAACCGTTATATTAACAGTACATTTTCGGTAATACCGTGTAACCGACGGCTTGAGCCCGCCATCTTGTGGAGGTTGCAGTTTTCACTAGTGTAACGGCTTTGCTGTGGTGCAATTGAAGATGATCGTATCACGGAACACAAATTATCATCAAATACAAAATAGTGAGTAGAATTTTAAATTTCATTATTTTAAAGTAATAATTAAGTTAATAATGGGGCCATTTTAGTTAAGTAGATATTTGTATTGTGTATTTGGTCAAGAATGTATTTATTTATGCTTGATTGGTGTAAACAAATCGCCTAGGCTTAACTCAATAACGCGTAAATTTTTAAATTATCCCGTTAAACGCTATAATTTAAAACTTTAATTATGATTCTGAGTGATAAATTTGTATATATTATAGTTATCACTTTGAAGCAAAATAGCAGTTAAAAAACACTTAGCCAACTTAATACTGTAATATATACAAATATTTCACTCAGAATCTCAATTATTGAAACTAAAAATATTTAGCATAGCTATTATATTATATTATATTATATTATTACCCTAGTCAGACTTAGGGAAGGTTGTTTTAAGTTATCATTCAAATGAATTTGGAAAAAATTTGCTATAGCTTTTAAGTATATTTTACACGATGATGGATACCAAAATTTCAAACTTAAATTTAGTAAAAACTGGCTAAATTAAATTTTTTCACTCGTTAACATATTCAGTGGGTGAACAGAAGACTTCGCTGAAGCTTCCATCAGTCCAGTAACTTTACCATATGAAAATTTTTCATCAGGTCAATTGAACCAAAAACATTTTCTACGTTATTAGTACTTTGCACAGCTATTCTGACTTGAACCTGGTTTTTTAATGCTTGTTGGATTGAATGGATAAATTACTTCAGCTTTTATATAAATTATATAGGTAGGATAGAAAAAAATCTTATTCAAAAGCTGAAGTATATTTTTTTATTTAACACCATCACTTAAAAACAACCTTGCCCAAGTCTGATAAGCTGCGTTGGGTAATTTTTCGATTCAATAATTGTAATTCTGGGAAAAAATAGCTTGCAATTAAGTTATCACATTGAAAGAAGCTTCAGTGTTTTCATAGTGAAATGTAAGGGAAGTTGGCTTTAAATATAGTGGAAAATTACCTTTGTTATTCCATGTTCACACATTGAGTATGGTAGCAGATGAAACAAAATTAATTAGCCAAACTAATACTGTAATATATGCAAAGTTTTCACTCAGAATCATAATTATTGAATCTAAAAAATATTTAGCTATTTTATTATTACCCTACAGAGCTAGTCAGACTTAGGGAAGCTTGTTTTCAGATAAGTTAAAAATGAATTTGGAAAAAAAAATTGCTTGAGCTTTTAAATTTACGATACAGATTGGATCACATTTAATGTGATGATTCTGAGTGAAAAATTTGCATAAGTCAAAGTTATTGGATTGCAGGAAACTAGTGTTTTCAGGGTGAAATTTAAGGGAAGTTGCCGTTAAATATAGTTGAAAATTATCTTTTTAAGTCTGTGTTCACCCAATTAATATGTTATGAAGTGAAAAAATTTCATATAGCAAGCTTTTATTAAATTTTATTTTGAAATTTTGGTATCCACCCTTTATCATATATTTAAAAGCTCAAGCATTTTTTTTCCAAATTTGTTTTAACCAAATCTTAAAACAAGCTTCCCTACACATAACTGAACCAAGAAATATTTATTTACGTTATTAGTACTCTACACAACTACTCTGACTTGCACAAGGTTTTTAAAGTGATGGTTAAATTAGAATCAAAAAAATAAATTATTTCAGGTTTTATATAAATGATATAGGATGTATCCAAAAAAAATCTTATTTAAAAGCTGAAGTAATTTTTTTAAATTGAACACCATCACTTAAAAAACAACCATGCCCAAGTCTGAATACCTGTCTTGGGTAATTCAAAGGTGGTTACATATTTTTTTCGATTCAATAATTGTAATTCTGGGGAAAAAAATTGCATATAATAAAGTTATCGCATTGAAAGAATCTTCAGTGTTTTCATAGTGAAATGTAAGGAAAGTTGGCTTTACATAGAATAACAAAAGTAATTTTCCACTATATGTTCACCCATTGAGAATGGTAGCAGGTGAAAATAAAATTAGCCAGCCTAATTCTGTAATATATGCAATATTTTCAATAAGAATCACAATTATTAAACCCAAAAAATATTTCGCTATTTTATTATTACCTTACAAAGCTAGTCAGACTTAGGGAAGCTTGTTTTAAGATATGGTTAAAATTAATTTGAAAAAAAATGCTCGAGCTTAAATTGATTTTAACTTCATTTTCCCGCATGGTTTGGAAAGCTTATCCATTTTACCGACATTTTTATTCAGTTTAAAATAATTTAAAATGATTTAATTTAATTTCAATAATAAAATAATAAATATTAAATTGTTTTTACTTCAATTCCGAGTACTTGTCAATGGGCATACCTGTGCTTAGAGGGGGCATACTTGCGCCAAAGGGATGGAACTTTATGCAAACGTTATATTTAAATGTTTTTCCTTAATTTCCGAGTACTTGTCAATGGGCATACCTGTGCTTAGAGGGGGCATACTTGCGCCAAAGGGATGAAACTCCATGCAAACGTTATATTTAAATATTTTTCCTTTATTTCCGATTACTTGGCAATTTGCATACCTGCGCTTAGAGGGGGCATACTGGCACCAAAGGGATTGAACTTCATGCAAACGTTATATTTAAATGTTTTCCTTCATTTCCGACGACTTTTCAATGGGCATACCTGCGCTTAGAGGGGGCATACTGGCTCCAAGGGGATGGAACTTCATTCAAACGTCCTCGTATCGCTTTCACAAGTTAAGGGGAACCATTGTAAAATTTAAAAAAACGCGACGTATTTGCGCCTGTGTATCTAGAGTTCGATAGCTCAAATTGTTAAGCACTTTTTGGTTTGGTATTCACGAGGTCTTGTTCTATAAGTCCTGCGAACCAAATTTTGATATCGCTAATGGGTATTAAGATAATTGTACCTAAATATGGCTGAAATTGCCATTCAAGCTCACACATAATACTGTTTATCTCGCAAATGGCTAAATTGTACTTGACGCGGAAAATTCGAATAGCACACCAACAAGCCGTCGCGTGGAACTCGTCTCCAAATGTGGTTAGCCAATTTTTAATATTTATAAATATACATTGTACATTTAAATAGCTAATATTTGTTTTCTATTTTAAAGCCATCGACTCTTCTCTCGATCAATGCCTGCTATTCAAGAGACCCCTTCACACTTTTGGTAAGCACCTGACATACTTTCTGCATACACCTGACATACTTTATGCATACACCTGACATACTTTGTGCATACACCTGACATACTTTGTGCATACACCTGACATACTTTGTGCATACACCTGACATACTTTGTGCATACACCTGACATACTTTCTGCATACACCTGACATACTTTCTGCATACACGTGGCATACTTTATGCATACAAGTGGCATACGTTCTGCATACACCTGACATACTTTGTGCATACCCCTGACATACTTTGTCTACATCTTGACAATTTCCTTTCAAATGTTAAAGTTAATCATGATCCGTTTTTAATCATATATTTTTCTACTTCGCCATCTAATCCTTCATCGATAATATTAAACCAATTGACTTTATTTAATTAAGTTCATGATTATTTTATTGAAATCTAAAAATAATATGCGTACTGGAACAGCCAAATAATTTAATTGTTTTGAAAGAAAATAATCACAGCTTTGGGACAATATAAGGTAGAGCAGTTTTTAAGTAGGAACATCAGACTTCTGATATATAACCGAGTCAGAACGGACACGTAAAGGAAGGTAACGAACTATATTTCATTTAAGACGAAACTATGAGTTCCATTTCAAATTTTAATAGGAAAGGTGAATAAGTTTTCAGAGTATTTTTATTCTCCAAACGTAATTTAATCAGCTTAATAGAGATTTAATCTTTTTTACGATTTAACTAAAATGACCGTCTCATTTATGATGTCATTTTAAATTGCTATAACTAATGAATTGTGGTCCTCATCCACGCACGAGCTATCGCTTATGTGGAACTAGCTGAGATTCTCAGCTAGTTGTATTTTTCGAGGCACTCCACCCCAGTAAGCCCCCAACCCCTTTTTTCCCACTCGAGAATTTCCGTGGTACCCTTTTCCCCGCAAAAAAAACCCAAACTCGTAATCGTCCCAAACCCGCCTGTACCCCTTTGAACCCCCTGTATCCAATGGCTGATTTACTGTCATAACGAACAAAAAAATATACGCTCGTCCTTGAGCCCCGATTTCCCTCTGTCCCAAAAAAACAGGCGAGCTTTCTACAAAAGTAAAATAGCGCTAAACAAAAATATTAGGGAGAAAGATTGCAAGCCCCCCTCTCCGGTAGGGTCGGCGCCGAATGCATCGCTTAGGGATACAGGCGTGAGGAGTAATATGGAAGTAATTTTTTTATCTTTCGAATGTTTAAATAATCAATATTTAAACTAATTAGAAAAATTACAATACGGTTAAATTAACTAAAAATAAAAAAAATCTGTATAGATAATAAAAAAAGTGGGTAACGGTCAGATAATGTCGAACTCTAGGTGGGACGAGTAGTTTTTTAACTAAATTCTGCTATGTGAAAGTATTAAAAATAAAGTAACTCGAAGCGAGAAATAGACTCGAAGCGCGCGAAACAGACTCGAAGCGCGCGAAACAGACTCGACGCGCTAAAGAGAAAATCGAAGCGCGCAAATAAATTCGACGCGCAAAACAGAAAATCGAAGCGCGCAAACCTTGGAGGAGGGAAGTATTCTGGAGTGGAAAATCCCATAGCGGTAATAAGAACGTAATTTCCCGCCTATTGCTGTTAGAATTACCCAGACTACCACGGGTTTTGGTCGGACGTCAGCTTTATCTGCCATCATTCTGGCTTGATGACGTCCGACCAAAAAGTGGATGATGGGAATTTTACAAAGCCGCAGGTGGCGCCAGACTTTTCCACTCCAGAATACGTCTCTCCTCCAAGCGCAAACGAAACTCGACGCGCAAAAGAGAAAATCGAAGCGCGCAAAACGAAATTCGATTTTGTCCGGTTTGGCGTTCCATATATTTACCCAAATTTAACCACCTTTGTTAAAATTGTTTTGAATAATTTCATATGGGGGGGGGGCCCTTAGAATATTCGATTTTGCCATGTTAATTTACATAGATAAAAATATTATTTTAGTTGCCTAAAACTTTTGCCATGGTAAAACTAAAGCCCATCGCATTTTTTCCCTTTGGGGTTTTTTTAAGTTACACGAAGGTTTACTTAATCCCTGCATTTAAACCAAATCGATGAGTTACACCTCGGGTAGTCTCCTTGTAAGTGACATAAACAATTGATTTCTTTTTTAAAATACGTATTTATCTTACTTTTAATGGTGTGCCCGGTTATGGCGTCCTAGAAAAATTAGGGGCCCATGGGGGCCACTTAAACCACATTTCCGCTGGCGTTCGTTCTTGCTTTACGCAGAGTGTGTGACTTATTTATCGAATGGCCAGAAGTAACATAAAGGGTGACTCTCACTTATCGAAGCCGTGTATGGCCAGAAGTACCATAAAGGTTGACACTTACTTATCGATGCCGTGTATGGCCAGAAGTAACATAAAGGTTGACACTTACTTATCGAAGCCGTGTATGCCCAGAAGTAACAAATGAGTGTGACAAAAGTCGCATGATGACTTAGGCCTAAGGTGGTGCCTTGGGTATTAGCCTAGCTGATTATTATTATTATTATTAACTTACTTAACGGAGCCGTGTATGGCCAACGCTATTCGCGTGCGATTTGAGGTATAACTTTGAAACTTGATGTAGTTAGTAGGATGGGCATTGCGGATATTTTACCAGGCTTAATTTTAAATTAACGAAGGCTTAGCATTTTTACGCAGTCTTATCATTTTGGATCCGATTGACTTCTAAATTCCGTTTCATTTTTAAACTTTATTACTGCTATACCTCTTCATTGTGTGCACGTTTCAGTTCTGTCAGGTAAACAGGGGGCGCAACAGCCCCCCTTTTCCGATTTTGAGCGTTGATTTACGCAGAGTACGGAAGTTCCCAAAAAGCGTTATTTATAGATTAGTTCCTATTGGATTTGATATCTAGTAAACACCTAGGTTATTCTCCTTCTCAGTCGGTCAGATTACAGTATTGATTACAAACACATTATGGCACAGGTCCAATGTGTTCTATAGTGTCGATTTCAAGAATTGCTGGGTTAAAATATTAACAATTAAACTTAATTACTAGTTCTAACTTTGAAAAAATTTTTATGTTAAATATTTTAAACAATCAAAATTTAAAAACTTATTTTTTAATTATTACCTGTTGCTGTTGGTAATTTTTGTTTATTTGTTTTACTGAAAGGTATATTGCAAAATGGGTGACTCGTTTATCGAACCTGCTAGCGCTTACATGACAAACGTAGACAACGTATTGTCAATGGAAAATGTCTTAGATATAATATCAAAGGTAGAAAGTAATACTTTTGAGGGTAAAATTTTAGAAATCCCACCCCAACTTCCTGAAATACAGGTTGGCCGTGTATTCGTGTATTGCGTTCCGGAAGATAACATAAAAAATACCGATTGTGACCGAATACGATGGAGGCTAGGCAAAAATGCCAGTACCACTGATAATAAAGCTGTGATAAAGTATCGTAGGTACATGAAAACTGGAGATGGAAGAAAAAGTACTTCAATGTTCCGGAAGATTACCCATTTGTAAAGAAATCCACCGGATCGAACTAAAGTAGTAAGTGTGGCCCAATATTTGGGTGACCAAACACTGTGGGAGAAAAGACCACACGGAAACGACTCTAGTCACGATCGCCCCTGGGTTAGAACTCTCCCATCTGTCACAAGGATATTGAAAAATAAAGTTGGGAAAAACACCGAACCTCAACCAGCCTATATGGAAACAATAGTGGAAAATTTAAAGGAATTTGATGGTTCAAATAAAAATATCCCCCCCCCCCCTATTCCGAAGTTGAGGATATATGCGCTAGAAATTCCAAACAAGCTCAAAGTTTTAAGTAAAAATGGGTTATATATTTAATGACTTTGGCTGAAGGTCCATTAAATGGAACTATTCTTAATATCCAATATTGGGAAGAATTCTTTGTCGTTTGGGGTCACCCGGAAGCGTGTGCTTTGGCGAGACGACTTTTAGAGGAATCAAGTCAAAACCCCGATCTTAAACAACTGATCAGTTACGACACGACTTTTGAACTGGGAAAATTCTACGTTTCTGCAGTGGGTATGAAAAATACGGAGATTGAAGCAGATAAAATTTTTCCTATTTCGTTCATTCTACATACCCGAAAGTTCATGAGGACGCACAAATTATTCTGGAAAGAATTCGTAGTTCCGCTACTGAAATTAGATGAATTTGGAGAAAACGTTCCAATCGTGACCAACCGAGAGCAAGGGATAGTGAAAGCGATAATTGAATCTTGCGAAGTCGGGAATAACAACCTTATTTTTTGCCACAATCACATTTTAAGTGACGTAAAGATCTGGTTAAAAAAGCACAACGCGAAGTCCGAAGACATCAGTGCCTACACTAACCATATCATGGACCTATTAAAGAGTGAGTCGGATAAAGAATTTGACGAACAGTACGACGAATTTCGTAAATCCTGGTCAGAGCCCTTTCTATCTTATGCCGATAAACATCTGAAAAATGACTTAAAGGAAAGGGCTATAATTGCAAAGTTCAAAAGGTTTGCCATTTTCCGGGACGGTAATCAAATACCTACCAATAACGTACTGGAAAGTATAAATAAGCAACTCAAATACGCCAGAGGGAAATATGAATTGAAGGAAGATCAAATAGTCATGGTTTTTGTAATATATCAAATGTATCTTTTAAATGAATTTAACAGAGCATACCGAAATAAAGAAAATTATTACGTTAAACCGACACATATAAATGTTCCCGAGCTACAATTACCCGATATCAAACTGTGCGCGGACACCGATATTGTGGATTCTGTTCCATTATTTGATCGAGGAAGAAGAGAGTAATAAACCAAATGAAAGGTTATCCGATCGCGCTATAGCTTCTCTGTGTTTCAGTAACGGAGATGTATTTTATTCAACAGAAGCGCAATGTTATATTGTTAGAAATCCTTTTAAGAAATCGGAAACCTACTCAAGTACAATGAATAAATCTGGCGCGTGGTGTAGATGTAAAGCTAAAAACTGCTACCACATCCAAGCGGTAGAAATACTCTTAGACAACAGGCCGCCGAAACCAAAGACGCCAGAGTATCATCTTTCTGAATTGAGAAAAAAAACATCACACTGGACGGAAAAGACCCAAACGGGGCGACTTTGACTACACATACACTGATGCACCAGACTCAATATACGCTCTTCAATCAACACCAAAGAGAGCGAAATGTGTAACGTACGAAAATGTCGATTTGTCAGCTATTGACCCAAGTCCTTCGAGACAAAAGAAAAAGATACCAAAGCAAACTCCGCAGTAACCCTCGATACTTTTGAAAAGGAAGAAGTCGCTAATGTAGATACCATAGCACCCGAGAACCTGCAAGGACACCCGCAATCCAAAACACCGGAAATTTGGAACGAAAGTTTAAAATGCCAACGTTTTGGTGGTAGGCTAAGCACAAAAGGAAAATCTATTACTAAAGACAAAAGTATCTTATCTAATAATGTGGGTTGCGATTTTAAAGATGTCCCTTATGATGGAATAAAGCTCCATCACTTTGAACTGAACAAAAAACCTAGAACCCTTCTTCCGAAAACCTGGACAGCGAACTTCATTATTGAAGACTGTATTAGAAATTTGATTTCGGAAAAGAATATGGCGAAACACGTCCTTTTCTTAGACAGAAATAACTTTACAAAGTTGTACTTAAGCTTAGAGACCGAAGTTGTAGTAAAATCTATTTCTAGTGTAGGAATATCTCTTTATACTAACGAAGCTTTAAATAAAGATATCCTAGCGATTTTAATACCAGAATACTCAACACAAGGAATTCACTGGTTACTTGGTCTAATACATTTTCAGTCCAAAACCGTGTACGTATTAGATGGATTCCACAAAAGGTTTACTAATCTAAAAATGCACATTAAAATACTATTAACTCTCGTAACGATATCCTACGAAGTTGCTAATATCAAATATGACCTAAGAGAATGGCGCTATGTAACGAGTAACGACTGTCCAAAGCAACCGAAAAACTATGACTGTGGCATTTATGTATCTTACTACATGAATTCTATATTAAATGGTAAAAAACAGTAATAATGTCAAGTGAAAATGGTAGGAAATGGGTACTGTTTGCAAGCCTTAAACAAAACGAACAACCAAATGCTACAAAATCCGTTAAATCTAATGTGCGCGATCCTTCTGTTATCGTCGACAAATACAAAAATTTAAATGTGGACGAAATTTCCAATACAGAAGAGGCCACTGAAGAAATCTGTAGCAAATGGTTTGAAAATTTCGAATTAAATTTCACACTAAAAGACGATTGCAAAGGAAAGAGAAAGGATAAGCAAATACTTTGTATAGCAAAACATCATTGGTATCACGTGACGTGCATTGAGTTAAATAAAAAAAAATTTATTTGAGAAAACTGTAGGAAAAATAAAGTCATCAAGGGTCAAAATGTGGCAATTTGTGATAGAAGAAATATCTAGTTTTCGGCTCTCTTCGATTCTAGTTAAAATTTCTTCACGCTACTTTTCGGTTGTCGTCGATTGTAGCTAAGCCTCGCGGCTATAGAGTGATTCGTCTGCGTCATCAGTCTTGCAGTTTCAAGATGAAGCAAAGGACATTTAAGGAGGAAGCCTCGCGGCTATAAAGTGATTCGTCTGCATCATATAGATCTCGTTTCAAGTGGAAGCGGATTATTCGATTATTATCTAGATTTCGGCTTTCTTCGATTCTAGTTAACATTTCTTCACGCTACTTATCGGTTGTCGTGGATTGTAGCTAAGCTTCGCGGCTATAAAGTGATTCGTCTGCGTCAACAGTCTTGCAGTTTCAAGATGAAGCTTAGGACATTTAAGGAGGAACCCTCGTGGCTATAAAGTGCTTCATCTGCATAATGAAGATCTCGTTTCAAGTGGAAGCGGATTATTCGATTATTAACTAGTTTTAGGCTTTCTTCGATTCTAGTTAACATTTCTTCACGCTACTTTTCGGTTGTCGTCGATTGTAGCCAAGCCTCGCGGCTATAAAGTGATTCAGCTGCATCATATAGATCTAGTTTCAAGTGGAAGCGGATTATTCGAATATTAACTAGTTTTCGGCTTTTTTCAATTCTAGTTAACATTTCTTCACGCTACTTTTCGGCTGTCGTTGATTGTAGCTAAGCTTCGCGGCTATAAAGTGATTCGTCTGCGTCAACAGTCTTGCAGTTTCAAGATGAAGCTTAGGACATTTAAGGAGGAAGCCTCGTGGCTATAAAGTGATTCATCTGCATAATGAAGATCTCGTTTCAAGTGGAAGCGGTTTATTCGATTATTAACTAGTTTTCGGCTTTCTTCGATTCTAGTTAACATTTCTTCACGCTACTTTTCGGTTGTCGTCGATTGTAGCCAAGCCTCGCGGCTATAAAGTGATTCATCTGCATCATATAGATCTAGTTTCAAGTGGAAGCGGATTATTCGATTATTTACTAGTTTTCGGCTTTCTTCAATTCTAGGTAACATTTCTTCACGCTACTTTTCGGTTGTCGTGGATTGTAGCTAAGCTTCGCGGCTATAAAGTGATTCGTCTGCGTCAACAGTCTTGCAGTTTCAAGATGAAGCTTAGGACATTTAAGGAGGAACCCTCGTGGCTATAAAGTGCTTCATCTGCATAATGAAGATCTCGTTTCAAGTGGAAGCGGATTATTCGATTATTAACTAGTTTTAGGCTTTCTTCGATTCTAGTTAACATTTCTTCACGCTACTTTTCGGTTGTCGTCGATTGTAGCCAAGCCTCGCGGCTATAGAGTGATTCGTCTGCGTCATCAGTCTTGCAGTTTCAAGATGAAGCAAAGGACATTTAAGGAGGAACCCTCGTGGCTATAAAGTGCTTCATCTGCATAATGAAGATCTCGTTTCAAGTGGAAGCGGATTATTCGATTATTAACTAGTTTTAGGCTTTCTTCGATTCTAGTTAACATTTCTTCACGCTACTTTTCGGTTGTCGTCGATTGTAGCCAAGCCTCGCGGCTATAAAGTGATTCAGCTGCATCATATAGATCTAGTTTCAAGTGGAAGCGGATTATTCGAATATTAACTAGTTTTCGGCTTTTTTCAATTCTAGTTAACATTTCTTCACGCTACTTTTCGGCTGTCGTTGATTGTAGCTAAGCTTCGCGGCTATAAAGTGATTCGTCTGCGTCAACAGTCTTGCAGTTTCAAGATGAAGCTTAGGACATTTAAGGAGGAAGCCTCGTGGCTATAAAGTGATTCATCTGCATAATGAAGATCTCGTTTCAAGTGGAAGCAGATTATTCGATTATTAAATAGTTTTTGGCTTTCTTCGATTCTAGTTAACATTTCTTCACGCTACTTTTCGGTTGTCGTCGATTGTAGCCAAGCAACGCGGCTATAAAGTGATTCATCTACATCATATAGATCTAGTTTCAAGTTGAAGCGGATTATTGGATTATTAACTAGTTTTCGGCTTTCTTCAATTCTAGTTAACATTTCTTCACGCTACTTTTCGGTTGTCGTGGATTGTAGCTAAGCTTCGCGGCTATAAAGTGATTCGTCTGCGTCAACAGTCTTGCAGTTTCAAGATGAAGCTTAGGACATTTAAGGAGGAACCCTCGTGGCTATAAAGTGCTTCATCTGCATAATGAAGATCTCGTTTCAAGTGGAAGCGGATTATTCGATTATTAACTAGTTTTAGGCTTTCTTCGATTCTAGTTAACATTTCTTCACGCTACTTTTCGGTTGTCGTCGATTGTAGCCAAGCCTCGCGGCTATAAAGTGATTCAGCTGCATCATATAGATCTAGTTTCAAGTGGAAGCGGATTATTCGAATATTAACTAGTTTTCGGCTTTTTTCAATTCTAGTTAACATTTCTTCACGCTACTTTTCGGCTGTCGTTGATTGTAGCTAAGCTTCGCGGCTATAAAGTGATTCGTCTGCGTCAACAGTCTTGCAGTTTCAAGATGAAGCTTAGGACATTTAAGGAGGAAGCCTCGTGGCTATAAAGTGATTCATCTGCATAATGAAGATCTCGTTTCAAGTGGAAGCGGTTTATTCGATTATTAACTAGTTTTCGGCTTTCTTCGATTCTAGTTAACATTTCTTCACGCTACTTTTCGGTTGTCGTCGATTGTAGCCAAGCCTCGCGGCTATAAAGTGATTCATCTGCATCATATAGATCTAGTTTCAAGTGGAAGCGGATTATTCGATTATTTACTAGTTTTCGGCTTTCTTCAATTCTAGGTAACATTTCTTCACGCTACTTTTCGGTTGTCGTTGGATGTTGCTAAGCTTCGCGGCTATAAAATGATTCGTCTGCGTCAACAGTCTTGCAGTGTCAAAATGAAGCTTAGGACATTTAAGGAGGAAGCCTCGCGGCTACAAAGTGATTCATTTGCATCATATAGATCTCGTTTCAAGTGGAAGCGGATTATTCGATTATTAACTAGTTTTCGGCTTTCTTCAATTCTAGTTAACATTTCTTCAGGCTACTTTTCGGTTGTCGTTGATTGTAGCTAAGCTTCGCGGCTATAAAGTGATTCGTCTGCGTCAACAGTCTTGCAGTTTCAAGATGAAGCTTAGGACATTTAAGGAGGAAGCCTCGTGGCTATAAAGTGATTCATCTGCATAATGAAGATCTCGTTTCAAGTGGAAGCGGATTATTCGATTATTAACTAGTTTTCGGCTTTCTTCAATTCTAGTTAACATTTCTTCAGGCTACTTTTCGGTTGTCGTTGATTGTAGCTAAGCTTCGCGGCTATAAAGTGATTCGTCTGCGTCAACAGTCTTGCAGTTTCAAGATGAAGCTTAGGACATTTAAGGAGGAAGCCTCGTGGCTATAAAGTGATTCATCTGCATCATATAGATCTCGTTTCAAGTGGAAGCGGATTATTCGATTATTAACTAGTTTTCGGCTTTCTTCGATTCTAGTTAACATTTCTTCACGCTACTTTTCGGTTGTCGTTGATTGTAGCTAAGCTTCGCGGCTATAAAGTGATTCGTCTGCGTCAACAGTCTTGCAGTTTCAAGATAAAGCTTAGGACATTTAAGGAGGAAGCCTCGCGGCTATAAAGTGATTCATCTGCATCATTTAGGTCTCGTTTCAAGTGGAAGCGGATTATTCGATTATTAACTAGTTTTCGGCTTTCTTCGATTCTAGTTAACATTTCTTCACGCTACTTTTCGGTTGTCGTCATCTGTAGCCAAGCCTCGCGGCTATAAAGTGATTTATCTGCATCATATAGATCTCGTTTCAAGTGGAAGCGGATTATTCGATTATGAACTAGTTTTCGGCTTTCTTCGATTCTAGTTAACATTTCTTCACGCCATTTTTCGGTTGTCGTCGATTACAGCCAAGCCTCGCGCCTATAAAGTGATTCATCTGCATAATGAAGATCTCGTTTCAAGTGGAAGCAGATTATTCGATTATTAACTAGTTTTCGGCTTTCTTCGATTCTAGTTAACATTTCTTCACGCTACTTTTCGGTTGTCGTCGATTGTAGCCAAGCCTCGTGGCTATAAAGTGATTCATCTGCATCATATAGATCTAGTTTCAAGTGGAAGGGGATTATTCGATTATTAACTAGTTTTCGGCTTTCTTCAATTCTAGTTAACATTTCTTCACGCTACTTTTCGGTTGTCGTTGATTGTAGCTAAGCTCCGCGGCTATAAAGTGATTCGTCTGCGTCAACAGTCTTGCAGTTTCAAGATGAAGCTTAGGACATTTAAGGAGGAAGCCTCGCGGCTATAAAGTGATTCATCTGCATCATATAGATCTCGTTTCAAGTGGAAGCGGATTATTCGATTATTAACTAGTTTTCGGCTTTCTTCAATTCTAGTTAACATTTCTTCACGCTACTTTTCAGTTGTCGTTGATTGTAGCTAAGCTTCGCGGCTATAAAGTGATTCGTCTGCGTCAACAGTCTTGCAGTTTCAAGATGAAGCTTAGGACATTTAAGGAGGAAGCCTCGCGGCTATAAAATGATTAATCTGCATCATATAGATCTCGTTTCAAGTGGAAGCGGATTATTCGATTATAAACTAGTTTTCGGCCTTCTTCGATTCTAGTTAACATTTCTTCACGCTACTTTTCGGTTGTCGTCGATTGTAGTAAAGCCTCGCGGCTATAAAGTGATTCGTCAGCATCATATAGATCTCGTTTCAAGTGGAAGCGGATTATTCGATTATTAACTAGTTTTCGGCTTTCTTCAATTCTAGTTAACATCTCTTCACGATACTTTTCGGTTGTCGTTGATTGTAGCTAAGCTTCGCGGCTATAAAGTGATTCGTCTGCGTCAACAGTCTGCAGTTTCAAGATGAAGCTTAGGACATTAAAGGAGGAAGCCTCGTGGCTATAAAGTGATTCATCTGCATCATATAGATATCGTTTCAAGTGGAAGCGGATTATTCGATTATTAACTAGTTTTCGGCTTTCTTCGATTCTAGTTAACATTTCTTCACGCTACTTTTCGGTTGTCGTCGATTGTCGCCAAGCCTCGCGGCTATAAAGTGATTAATCTGCATCATATAGATCTAGTTTCAATTGGAAGCGGATTATTCGATTATTAACTAGTTTTCGGCTTTCTTCGATTATAGTTAACGCGACTTCTTTAGAGGGCGTGATGACATGCCGTCTTACAGAAAATGTCGTGTGGTCTATTCGGGTCACGAAGACCACTTCGCTTCTTAACTGCGGATAGTAACCTTGAACATTCATGAAAGTGTCAGTTGCTGTGTGTGATATTTGGTTTAAAAAGCGAAAAAGTAAAGAGACCAAAAAGTGGGGGAGAAAACTAAGCTTTATTGGGGAAAAATAAAGACAATTTTCCCCTCTAAGCTTAATTTTATCCCCCACTTCTGGGTCTCTTTACTTGTTCGCGTTTTTACTCCTCACTCTCTAGACCATTGGTGGTTCTCGACTTCTCGTGTTTTTGCTCTTGATATTTGGTTTGCCGATACCTATTTTAAACAGCCAAAACATTAAAAAAAGATAGTGATCAAGATGTGCGGGTCGCTTGGTCTTCGTGGTAAAAACTTGGGGTCAATATGGACTAAGCGTAGAGAACGATAGAAGACTCGAGGACGCATGAACCCAGCAATTTCTGGGGGATCCGCTGGTTTGGTTTTCACTATGTCGTGTGATACAGAATCTCCTAGTTGTAGTATCTCGTGTTGTTATTATTGTAACGATGGTGCATCTAATCATGGCGGACACACTTAATATGGAAAGCAATTTATAGTAGTGTAGTGGTTGGCATCTTCCAATTGAAATGTAGGGTTGTAGTGTAATATAGTTGGGGAGGGGGGCATTATATTTGTAATTGTTTAGTTTTTGTTGGGGGTTGATTTCCTTTTTTTTTGTTGGGGTTAATTGATTTGCTTTATTGGGTTGGTAGGGTTGGTTGATAATTCGTCGTGTCGGGGAATGTTTCGTTTTATTGTTATTTTTGAATTAATTGCGTAGTTGTGGTTAATTAATTAATTCGTTGTTGTTTTTTTAAAGTGTTTAGATTGTTTTCTTTTAATTTAAGAGCCCAATATTAACATTGTAATAAATATGAACCTTGGCATGGTACCTCGAGTGATTATCTCTATTCCTTTGACCTTAATTTAAATAGCAGCGCTTGGCACATAGAATCCGATATTTTCAACCCAGTGATATAAATTAACTGAAATTCTCCATTAAAAGCATTTCATAACATCTGCTAGTGGTGAAAGAAATATACCAACGGTGACTATATAAATTCTTTATTGACGTACACTTAAATTACACGAAGGTACACGTAATGAGATAAATAATAATGCCCAATTACACTAATTATTTAACTCCACAAACCAAACTGACTACCATAGTGCGATTGTACAGCAACATTAGTGATTACTATTATGGTTTGTATCGACATGGTTCAAAAATCTTAATGGACATTACCTAGAAAATAAACTTAGCCGGTTTGTCCAAGAGCTAAGCATAATATTAAAATTGCCAATACTCTAAAAATAGAAAGATTTTAACAATAAAAGTTAATCGCCAAAAACGTTAACAAAAAATTGAAAAAATAAATAAATATACACCAAAAAACATTACAAGTGGCACGCGCTATTTTCAGAGTCCCCCCAATACATTAGGGCCAAAAACAAAAGGTGATTATAACCCAAATAAACTCTGAAGAAAAACTTCCACCGAATCAAAACCTATTAGTTGTGACAGATTCGTTCGGCCGTGGCCTAAGCTCGTAGCAATACCCGTTACAATCAGGATAAATCGCGTATCAAGTTGAAGAGGATTGTTCGACTAATAGTTTGTATATATTTTTTTACCTGTCGGATGTTGACGGTTAGAGCAAGACTTTCGGCGTTCAAGCTATTCATTTTCGCCAGCACACTTCAATTTATAAAAATGTGGATTGTATTATAAATAACTTTCATTCCAATAGGCGATACTATAAACTCAAAGGGGGGAGAAAAATAGGTAATCACGTGACTGCTGTACACTAGTCCGACATCTATGATCAGAAATATGTACTATGTTGTTGCTTAATTGTCTTACTCGCTGAACAAAATCTTGATCGTGGTCTAACATTATTTTAAATGTTCTTTGGAGCTAATAATAATCAAACAATATATTAATTCAGGTAGGACATAATTTTTAAAGTAAAAACCACTTTCATTTACTATTGACAGTTAAATTTTGTATACCTTTTCAGAAAATTTCATTATACTTTTTAAGCCTTGGTGAAGTAGGACCATTATTGTTGTTATCACATCACAATAAAACCACCACTATTTGAAAAAACCTTTTTGGTTTAAGCGTTATGGTTCGCCAATGCTGTATTCCTGGGTATAAATCCACCCCTTTAAGAAATCCTTCCATAACATTTAGCCCTTTCCCGAAGGATGAAAATCTTCGCAAAGAATGGATCAGGATAATAGAGATAAATACTTTAAGTATTGTTGAAGATGGTAAAAGAAAACCGTGGAGTACTCCTGTTAGAAAACCACGAGGACGACTACATCGAAATGTGTGTGGCACCCATTTCAATATATCAGGTCGAAGAACCATCTTAGATAAAGTCCCAAGGTATTTTGGAAAGTTAGCGTTGCGCAATGATACTCCTGATTTATCCAATGAATATGGTATAGTAGAAGAAATAATTTCATCTTCGTCTGCTCATGAAGTGGATATTCCTTTACAAAACCATTATATTAATCCAAACGATAACAGCTATGGCTCCGGTAAGTTGTATTAAATTCTAAAAATCTTTGCCAAAAGACTATTTTTAGAAGAAATTTGCATTTATACCAAGGCTGGTTCTGCGCTGTTGAAATGTGGCCTCGGTAGTACAATGGGTGTGACATTTGGATGGAAACCAAAGGTCGTTGATTTGATTCTAGCCCGAGGTGATTGAACTTTATACCATCTGGTTTAGTACGCAATCACTGGAATAGCCTTGATATAAATACGAATTTCTTCTAGACAAATTTGCCTGCGCTATAAAAATACCTATCTCCTCAAATAAATGATTGTGTTATATTTAAAAAGATCATAACTACTGCCTATTTGAAAACTATGAAATGTTAAGAAGGAAAATAATAAATCTTCAATCGGAGTGCCATAAATATAAAACTGGAATTAAAGATCTACAGCTAGAAAATGAACAGCTGAAACAAGAAAACAAGATATTAACGGATGAAAATGTGAAAATGAAAACTTCTATATATAAACTTAATAGTGACTTAAAAAACTTAAAAGAGCTAGAAAAACAAAACCAAAATTTATTTGAGCAAATCCAAGCCAATATTACCATTAATAACGAATGTACAACCAGGATTAACAATTTAGAAAAGCAGTTAGAAGAAAGTTCACGATTTTCTTTAAAAAGCGTAGAGAATTCCCCTTCGAAATTGTACTTTTATACGGGTTGTGAGACCATAGATGGATTCAATGACTTGTTTTCCATGTTTGAGCCCGATTTAAACGAGCTAAAATTGTACAACAATGCTAGAGGTTATAAGCGAAAATTAGGTCGAAAGGAAGAAAAATCAATAGGTCGTCCTATGATATTGCCATTTAAAGAACAACTATTCTTGGTGTTATGTAGATTAAAAGTAGGGCTTTTGGAAGATGACTTAGCTTTTCGATTTTCTGTATCACAGAGTACTGTGTCTAATATCTGTACTACTTGGATTGATTTACTAGAAAAACGTTTAACCCAGTTTATTATTTGGCCTTCACGGGAGTTAGTTAATAGATTTATGCCAGAAGAATTTCAAACCAAATTTAGCAAAACTAGGGTTATTATAGACGCTTCAGAATTATTTATTCAGAAACCCAACGACTTTAAAACGCAAAGTGATACGTGGTCTTCCTACAAGACCCATAACACTGCAAAGGGACTTATTGGTATTACGCCAAATGGATTCGTTAGTTTTGTCTCTAACTTAGTTCCCGGAAGAATGTCTGATGTGGAGCTTACCCAAGAATCAGGTTTAATTGATCTCCTGGAACCAGGGGACTCAGTAATGGCCGATAGGGGTTTTTTAATTTCGGAGTTGCTAAATGAGAAAGGAGTTTCTTTAAACTTGCCTCCCTTTTTAAATGGCAAAGCACAACTTTCGTTAGAAGAAGAGAAATGCACTAGGGAAATCGCAAGTCTGCGCATACATGTCGAAAGGGTAATCAGAGGTGTAAAGGAATACAACATATTGAGCACAGTTTTCCCCAACTCAATGCATAATCAGCTTAACAAAATATGGAAAATATGTAACTATTTAGTCAATTTTTGCAAAGAACCTTTATTAGATAGAAAGAAAGAATAAAAAAAAATTATTTAAAATCATTATTTGTAAATTTAAACTACAAAAATGCGATATAGTAAAAAGACCAAAGAACTGGGGAAAAAGCTAGATCTTATTAGCATTTTCTTCAGCACTTTAGTCTTTTTACTGGTTCGTGTTTTTGTAGTTCACATTCTTCTCCATTGGTCGTTTTTTTTTGCCAGTAAATAAACTATTATTTAGAAGCTCGTCTTATGTTATTTTTACTAAGTAAAATTTTACTTGACTTGAGTTTTCATATCACCAAAAGTTTAAATCCAGGTACTAAGTTAAATTTCAATTATTTAACTTGAGTTTTGCATATCACAAATTTTAAATTCAAAACATCACATTTGCTTTTCGAGATATGGTAAGCCATCATTAATATAAAATGTTAGCAAAATAGGAACTATTTTATCATTAAAAAAAACTTCATCAAAATGAATCCGCTGGTAGAAAGGGTTTTCGTCTCCGATGTCAACTAGGAAGTCGCACCAATTAATGCATATTAAGCCTATTTGACCTTGAACTTGGTAATAAAATGCATGCTTTCGATCTAAAAATATTTCCCCATTTTCATCTTTTTTCAAAAATTTACATGTAGATTCTTTCTTCACAACAGCCTCGTTAATACTCATTCCCTTTTCTTTGCATTTGGCAAGTGTTTTAATCTCGAGAATACCAAAACCATTATTCTCGTGATAGACCAATCTATCAGGCGAGGCACCTAACATAGGTAGGGTAGGATTAACACAGAGACCAACGGAGAAGGTGTTAACCCCTTGGAAAATATTTTGGTATTTTAAAGTAGCAATGTCTTCATTTTGCAACCCTTCTCGTACATACTTCATTCGAGACAGATCTGTACCATTAAAAATTAATTTTAAGAAAGCTTCATTAACTGGTTTTTGTCGTTTACAGATGGCGCCAAATTTGGATGCAGTTATTCGATATTTTCTTTCATTCTTAAAAAGAAGGCAATTTGAATGCTCCCTTGTTTCGACTTCAAGGCTAATAGAAGCATCTAGCGTTAGTTTCAAGGAATCCGGAGTTTTGGCTACAGTTTCAGTAATGAGGTCTTTTAAATGATCTGGAATTTCTAGAACTGCTACTGGAAGGGAGATTCTATTGCATAAAAGTTCTTTCAGTGGCGACCTTGGGCCTTGTCTAGAATTTTCAGTAGTAGATGATTGTCTTTTGGCTGGTTTATAATTATTTTCTTCTTGTATTAGACAAAAAAAGGGACGGCGTTTTCCAATATTTAATCTGTCAGTGACATTTTTGATTCTCTTCCTCACATTATTTTCATCTTCAGGTTTTCCTACGTCATCCAAAGCCGAATATTGTTGTTGGTTTTTTTGTCGCATTTTAAGAGCTTCGCTACATTTACCAACAGAGTGTTTCACGAAATTTAAATCATCTAAATTGAGTTTCCGGTTTTCATTTGGAGCACTCCACGTCCTAGCTTTATCAGTGCATGCGAGGTCGTCCGGGACAAACGTCTTCGCTTCCCTTAAGCAATCCAAAATGTACCAAAGGACTGCGCCAACATGTTTACAAACACCGCAACTACCAGCTTTGCACCCACACCAAGCACTTTCAATCATCCCATTTTCAATACTCATTTTAATAGCAACTTCATACTTTGTAGTTATAGTGAAGGAAGCTTCTACGATACTTTTTATATAAATATATTTTTGAAATGACTCTTCTGTTTGGGATCCTGACTAACCTTACTGGCTTTAAACATTCGGTACCCTAGAGTCAAATGTTTTTTGGCATTCGAGCTGTGATGATGTGAAGTGATATTTGATTCGTTAAAAGAGGAAGGCACTATTTTCAATTGCTTAGTCCAGTTCCCTTTTGGCAAATTGAATTTATTGTTGACTGCTTTTGTTTTATGCTTCATGGAAGTCCTAGAGTAGTAAATTACAAATAATCATTCAACTATGTTAAATAAAAAACGTTCAAGGCTTAGTGTCTTTATATATTATTTCATTCTTACTTTTTTAATTTTATGGCTAGTTCCAGTTCCATAGTGCAGGTAGTTTAAAAACATTGACTACATAGACTAATTAATTCATTAAAATGGATATTTTAATTTTAAACCGTTTCTTTAATCTTTACTCTTTAACACTAACATGAAGAAGCAGACCACCCATTCTCACATTTTGATTCTACCATGCTGTAACACGGCCAACTCGACGAAATTAGTTGGCCGTACCTTGAATATCACGTGGTTTTGTTTTCCCATTTTAACAAGTTGGGCAAGACCGTAAATAGTTTATAGTATCGCCTATTGGTTATGTATTAATACTCGTTCATATGAAGCGTTGTAGCTTAATTTATATTAAGCTGATTTTAAATTAATTATAGTAACGCCTCTTTTAGCTTAGATATTTTGTAGTCCGTTGCCGATTATATATAACTTAAATGAAAAATTCGTTAAATCATTTAAAATTTCCAAAAATTTGAAGTGGTTTATTTTTTGTATGACTAATAATAAAGTTTTGATTCAATTTAAATTATATAGTTTTTATTATTCACTCATGCTATTTAAGCTTTATTTAAAACATCAACTGAGAAGTTTCATATTAGCAATTATTTCTTTTTGTGAAATAATTTTTACTTTCATAATTTCGTTCTTTACTTAACAGTAACTTTGCATATAAAAACCAATTACATAAGCTCGAAGTTCCTAGTCACCGATATTTCATTATCGGATTACACAATGGTATCGAATCCCGTTCGAAAGTATTTTACGACGTCGTTCTCTTGTTGTCATAATTATGGTCGAAATAAATGAATGAAATCGTTCTGTATTTTATTTCGGCTCACTTGTAGTCCCTTGGACGCAGGTATGCCACCGTATGCCCCCTCTAAGCGCAGGTATGGCCATTGAAAATTAGTCGGAAATGAAGTAAAAACATTTAAATTGGACGTTTGGATGAAGTTCCATCCCTTTGGCGCAAGTATGACCCCTTTAAGCGCAGGTATGCCCATTGACAAGTACTCAGAAATGAAGGAAAAACATTTAAATATAACGTTTGCGTGAAGTTCCATCCCTTTGGCGCCAGTATTTCCTATCTAAGCGCAGGTATGCCCATTGAAAAGCAGTCGGAAATGAAGAAAACACATTTAAATAGGACGTTTGCATGAAGTTCCATCCCTTTGGCGCGATTATGCCCCCTCTAAGCGCAGGTATGCCCATTGGAAAGTCGTCGGAAATGAAGGAAAAACATTTAAATATAACGTTTGCATGAAGTTCCATCCCTTTGGCGCAAGTATGCCCCCTCTAAGCGCAGGTATGACCATTGAAAAGTCGTCGGAAATGCAGGAAAAACATTTAAATATAACGTTTGCATGAAGTTCCATCCCTTTGGCGCCAGTATGCCCCCTCTAAGCGCAGGTTTGCCCATTGACAAGTACTCGAAAATGAAGTAAAAACATTTAAATATAACGTTTGCATGAAGTTCCATCCCTTTGGCGCCAGTATGCCCCCTCTAAGCGCAGGTATGCCCATTGAAAAGTCGTCGGAAATGAATGAAAAACATTTAAATATAACGTTTGCATGAAGTTCGAATCCTTTGGCGCCAGTATGCCCCCTCTAAGCGCAGTTTTGCCCATTGACAAGTACTCGAAAATGAATTAAAAACATTTAAATATAACGTTTGCATGAAGTTCCATCCCTTTGGCACCAGTATGCCCCCTCTAAGCGCAGGTATGCCCATTGAAAAGTCGTCGGAAATGAATAAAACACATTTAAATAGGACGTTTGCATGAAGTTCCATCCCTTTGGCGCGATTATGCCCCCTCTAAGCGCAGGTATGCCCATTGAAAAGTCGTCGGAAATGAAGGAAAAACATTTAAATATAACGTTTGCATGAAGTTCCATCCCTTTGGCGCAAGTATGCCCCCTCTAAGCGCAGGTTTGCTCATTGAAAAGTACTCGAAAATGAAGGAAACACATTTAAATATAACGTTTGCATGAAGTTCCATCCCTTTGGCGCCAGTATGCCCCCTCTAAGCGCAGGTATGACCATTGAAAAGTCGTCGGAAATGAATGAAAAACATTTAAATATAACGTTTGCATGAAGTTCCATCCCTTTGGCGCCAGTATGCCCCCTCTAAGCGCAGGTATGCCCATTGGAAAGTCGTCGGAAATGAAGGAAAAACATTTAAATATAACGTTTGCATGAAGTTCCATCCCTTTGGCGCAAGTATGCCCCCTCTAAGCGCAGGTATGACCATTGAAAAGTCGTCGGAAATGCAGGAAAAACATTTAAATATAACGTTTGCATGAAGTTCCATCCCTTTGGCGCCAGTATGCCCCCTCTAAGCGCAGGTTTGCCCATTGACAAGTACTCGAAAATGAAGTAAAAACATTTAAATATAACGTTTGCATGAAGTTCCATCCCTTTGGCGCCAGTATGCCCCCTCTAAGCGCAGGTATGCCCATTGAAAAGTCGTCGGAAATGAATGAAAAACATTTAAATATAACGTTTGCATGAAGTTCGAATCCTTTGGCGCCAGTATGCCCCCTCTAAGCGCAGTTTTGCCCATTGACAAGTACTCGAAAATGAATTAAAAACATTTAAATATAACGTTTGCATGAAGTTCCATCCCTTTGGCGCCAGTATGCCCCCTCTAAGCGCAGGTATGCCCATTGAAAAGTCGTCGGAAATGAATAAAACACATTTAAATAGGACGTTTGCATGAAGTTCCATCCCTTTGGCGCGATTATGCCCCCTCTAAGCGCAGGTATGCCCATTGAAAAGTCGTCGGAAATGAAGGAAAAACATTTAAATATAACGTTTGCATGAAGTTCCATCCCTTTGGCGCAAGTATGCCCCCTCTAAGCGCAGGTTTGCCCATTGAAAAGTACTCGAAAATGAAGGAAACACATTTAAATATAACGTTTGCATGAAGTTCCATCCCTTTGGCGCCAGTATGCCCCCTCTAAGCGCAGGTATGACCATTGAAAAGTCGTCGGAAATGAATGAAAAACATTTAAATATAACGTTTGCATGAAGTTCCATCCCTTTGGCGCCAGTATGCCCCCTCTAAGCGCAGTTTTGCCCATTGACAAGTACTCGAAAATGAAGTAAAAACATTTAAATATAACGTTTGCATGAAGTTCCATCCCTTTGGCGCCAGTATGCCCCCTCTAAGCGCAGGTATGCCCATTGAAAAGTCGTCGGAAATGAATAAAACACATTTAAATAGGACGTTTGCATGAAGTTCCATCCCTTTGGCGCGATTATGCCCCCTCTAAACGCAGGTATGCCCATTGAAAAGTCGTGGGAAATGAATGAAAAACATTTAAATATAACGTTTGCATGAAGTTCCATCCCTTTGGCGCCAGTATGCCCCCTCTAAGCGCAGGTATGCCCATTGAAAAGTCGTCGGAAATGAATAAAACACATTTAAATAGGACGTTTGCATGAAGTTCCATCCCTTTGGCACCAGTATTCCTCCTCTAAGCGCAGGTATGCCCATTGAATAGCAGTCGGAAATGAGTAAAAACATTTAAATAGGACGTTTGCATTAAGGTCCATCCCTTTGGCGCCAGTATGCCCCCTCTAAGCGCAGTTATGCCCATTGAAAAGCAGTCGGAAATGAAGAAAAAACATTTAAATAGGACGTTTGCATGGAGTTCCATCCCTTTGGCGCAAGTATGCCCCCTCTAAGCACAGGTATGCCCATTGACAAGTACTCGGAAATGAAGTTAAAACAATTTAATATCAAGTTTTATTATTGAAATTAAATTAAATCATTCTAAAGTATTTTAAACTGAATAAAAATGTCGGTAAAATGGATAAGTGTTCAAACCATGCGGGAAAATGAAGTTAAAATCAATTTAAACTGAATAAAAATGTCGGGCAAATGGATAAACATTCAAAACTTTGCGCGAAAATGAAGCTAAAACTTTTCGTATAAGCTGGTCAAGTTCGCTCTTATCTTAGCTAATGGTATGCCCGTGCTGTAAAGCATGGGCATACCAACGGGCATACCAATAGCTAAGATAAGAGCGAACAAGGCCGATTTGTATAAGTTGGGAAAATTTCTGGCCAAGTTCACTTCTATCTGGGCTAATAGTATGCGCGGTAAGCCCGGTGTGCCGGTATGCTTTTTAGTAGGGGCCTGTTTTATTTAATCTAGCCTTGCCACAGATTCCATTTTTTACCATAGTTCACAGTTCTTATGTGGCCAATGTCCGAAGGAAAAATAACATTTTCTATACCTAGCTTTGACCACTCCTTCCGCTTAGGCCGACAGACAGAGGCGAATGAAGACGAGCAAAGACCGTTCTTTCTCATATTCTTCCATTCATCGGATTGATCTACAGTTTTTCTCTCCACTTCTGCACATTCCTTCTGGGTTAGCGTGATATTCTGTAATTTGATGATAGTCAGTATTTTTATATTATACTAGATATTAGCAGAAGTAAATGAACCAAAGTTATCAAACCAAGCATGAAAATGGGAGGCATTTTCCTTATGGATTTATCTTAATCACTTAGCTTATGTCTAGTGCTATCGTGTCGCATAGAAAAAACTACTATGGAATTATGGGTAAATTTAAAATAATGTCACACTTTAAAACCACGAAAGAGCGTACGTATTTTCAAAAAATCATTTTATTCCGTAGTAAAATCCCTTGTTTGTCATAAACAGTAATACATTACCAGACTCAGCTAGTTAAAATAATAGAATACGTAAGAAATTGTATATGGCCTAACCAAATACAATTTACTACATTGTGGTCATTTTAGGGTAAATTGGGATACGCGAAACACAATATTGCAATTTTAATTTGAGCGCATAAGGAAAATGCATCCAGTATGGGAAATATAGGAGACTGATAACTTCAACTTCGGTTCATTTACTTCTGAGATTAGAGTTTAAACTTCACCTACTTTAAATAATTCCGATTGAACTTCATTCAAAGGGAACACACAACTCATTGAATTGTAATGATCAATATGATTGACAAATGTTGGAATCTGAACTGATGAGATAAATTTATTCCGCGAATCCAAAAATTGTGGTGCATACTTGGTTAGATTGTGGATAAGATCTGCTGAACTATCTACGTTCGAGCTTTGTTTCTTTCCACCCTTTCATATTGGCTGTGGAATCAATTTCATGAAGTCAAACTTCATTGCCATCTTGGAGACTTCTTCCTCCATTTCTATCTTAGTTCTTACATTTCGGCGAGCTTCGTAGTCTTTGAACACATTTCTTCACTGGGGTATTTTCAACATCATCTCGTGACCTTGCAGATGTTTGAAAATGTAGCACTAGTCTTAACATAGCTTTTAAATGGTTACATGTTCCCGTAGTTCCATATGGGCATTCACAATAACCATCCAGTATAATTCCTTCTACATGCAATGCAGTTACTACCGTATAAGGATCTAGCCTTGATTTTTGGCTTCGGAAGCATTTTACTTTTACGTAGATAATGCATTTGTTTCTGTTAAAAGAAGAAAATAATAAAATGTTTGGACCTAAAATTATAAAGGTAAACCTAAATATGAAGTCCGAGGCTTACCCATCGGTGAACGTCATTATCGTTTTCCTTTCTACGTATTCTTCAATAAAGAAGTTATAACTTCTTTTCAAATGATCTTGCGTATTGTTCCGGGATTTATAATACTCTTGAATATCATTTTCACTAAATTTTGGTATGTTCGATAACGAATGTACATAACCTACGATCGGAAAAATTAAACCATCCGGAACTCCAGCTGCCATAGTTTTCTGTGGAAACTTAAAGGACTCGCGATTGGTTTAAACGAAAATTGATATGAGCGCCATCTGTTACCCATCTCTTGCTAAAAGTTTTTATAGCTAATGAAAGTTCGCCCCTGTGAAAGGTTCTTTGCCTCTGGCAAATGAAGATAGGTGTATACCAAACCATTAGAAAATAACATTTTTATAAACCTAATACTAAAATGATTGACCATAATTTTAATTATTTAAGGGGCAGAATTACATTTAATTATTTATTTGTTACAACTCTCCCACGCGAAGTTTCGAGCGACTGCGCGAGACAAAAAGAAGGTCAGAAGGTTTATTCATTAAATTAAGGCACCAAAATCAAAACATATATCCATTACACCAATAGTGAGCTGCGAAATTTAAAAACATGTGATTTAACAAATGAAAAGACTAGAATAAGAACATGAATTAATGCGCAAAATTTCTATTTACAAGGATCCTCAAAACTTATTACAAAACATACACTTTGGCCAAAGAAATATTAAATAGTTAAATCAAATTTAACACAATTACATAGAACAATGAGCTCATAGATTTAGAAAGAATGACCAAGTAAAATAAACTTCACCAAGTAAGTTAAACATTGGGGTCTACTACCTGATTCGTTAAAATATCCCTTGGCCGTAACCGTCTGCGCATAGGTTGGTCACCATGGTCTAACGTATAGTCGCCGGTCAGGGGAACACTATAAATTTTGTTCGATAGGCCATATCTTAGCAGCCGTTTGAGGTAGCCGGATAACAATGGCACTTTCTATATATGAATCGACCCTTCAGAATCCAAAAATGCAGGTTTCATGGGCGTAACATCATTATTAAAAAAGTTGTCAAAATAATATTTGGGGTTTCCGGCGGATTTGGAAATGCTACACGTGAATCAAGACATAGGTATGAAAGATATTAGTAAAATATTAAAAATAAAATTGGTTTCAACTTGCTATCATTCATAGTTTTTGAGATAATCGCAAATAAGTGCTAAAATCCCAACGGCCGAAGACTTATTTAACAGAGTGTACTTGGCCTGTCTAGCTTGAGCGTCAAATAGATTTTCCTGCGCTACTTCCAATGCCTCCGCAATTTTGGTTTTAATTATACCCGCATGGCTGCGACGATTGCTCTCGCTTAAAGTAACATCAGGATGGACGGTTGGCGTGACGTCAAAACGGGCTCTAAGTTCACGGCCAAAATTAAGGAAGGCCGGCGTGAAACCAGTACTTTCGAGTGGCGCTGTGCGCAAAGCCATAACTAACTGCTGGACACCCAAATCCCAATCTTGGTGATCGGTGGTATAGATAGCTAACCTAGTTGACAGGGTGCGATTGTATCGTTCTGTTTGGTTGCTTTGCGGTCTATAGAAAGAAGTATGGCGCTGTTACGCACCCATTTTACAACAAACTGATTTCATTTTATTGCTCACGAACTGCCTGCCATTATCGCTTACGAAAGTAGAAGTTACGCCAAACCTAGTAAAAAAGTCGTCAACTAATTTAGATACAATTGTTTGAGTGGTCGCGCGCCAAAGCGGAATTTTTTTTACCCATTTCGTCATGTAGTCGACCACTACCAAAAGTTGAGTTGTGCCTCACTTACTAGTTGTTTACGGGCCTTTCAGATCAATACCCACGACCTGCCAGGGGTCAGAAGGGGTAGGCGAGTCGGGGCTGTCGCCTGCAGGAATACGAGAGCGCGTCCGCAACCTCGTTCTGCTTACCCGGAATATGCCTAATGACAAAGTCGTAGGACTGTAATTTAAGACGCAACCATGCTAGCTTGCCCGTAGGGTCGCGTGCGGTGGGTAGCCATTGAAGAGAGCTATGGTCGCAGAATAGTTGGAAAGGAGCACCTTCAAGATAAGGCCTGAATTGTTCTATAGCCCAAATTATGCCCAAACTTTCGCGTTCGGTAGTGGAATAACGCCTTTCGGTCTCGGACAAGGAGCGACTAACGTATCGGATGACAACTTTCCTACCGTCTACAGCTTGTTGAAGCACGGTGCCTAAACCGGTAGCCGATGCGTCAGTCACGACTTCAAAAGCAGCCGATTAATCGGGAGGGGCAACGACAGGCGAGGAAGTCAAAGCTAATTTTAAGGCAACGAAAGTGCTTTGCTGTGGGGCAGCCCACGTCCAAGGAGCGACCTTGTGTAATAGGAAGTTTAGCGGGGCAGCTATTTCGGAAAAACCCTGAATGAAACGACGGTAGTAAGATGCTAAGCCTAGAAAGCTACGTAATTGTTTAAGGTATCACGGGGCTGGGTAGTTTTTGATTGACGCTATTTTTGAAGGATCAACTTTGACACCTTCCTCGGAAATCACGTGTCCTAAAATGACAGCTTCTTTTTGGCAAAATTTAGTTTTACTCGCTTTTATAGTTAGCCCGGCGTTTCGTAAAATAGAAAATTCTTTAGATAGGGTTTTAAGGTGTTGTTCAAACGTAGACGATATTATGATAATATCGTCTAAGTAAGCGCTAACGCCTTCGTTACTAAGGGGGGCGAACAAACGATCAACCATTCTCTAAAATGAAGAGGGGGCCCCCGTTAACCAAACATTAACACTTTCGGACGGAAAATTCCGTGGTGACAAACAAAAGACGCTTTGTCTCTACTTGACTGATCTAATGGCATTTGCAAATGATCGATTTCATGTCCAATGTTGTTATAAATTTCGGGGATTTTAATGAATCTAAATTGGCTTCAATTCTAGGAAGCGGGTATTAATCTTTTCTATTTAAGTCATTTAATTGACGGTAATCCAAACATAGCCTGGGCGAACCATTTTTTTTGTTTACCACAATACAAGGCGAACACCAAGGCGAATTACTGGGTTCAATAATGTCGTTAGCTAACATATCGTCTATGATTTCAACTATCATCACGTTCTTTCTGGGATTATAACGGTAGGGACCGCAAGAGACTGGGCAAGAGTCACCGGTGTCTATAAAATGGGTAGCTTCATTGGTTATTCCCGACGACTTTGCGAATTAACATTTATTTTCAAAAACTATATTTTCTAGCATGGAGCGCTGTTCGGAGGAAATTTGAGCCATTGAAAGGGCACGCTTGAGATCGGCCTCATCAACTTCGGAATTATGCATTGCGAGCGCGAGAGAGGGATCATCATTTGGGGAATTATAATTTCTAAGAAAAAGCCTCTTTATTTTCAGAATCCGGCCAGGTATAGCGCGTAGTGTCATAATCGACGCGCATGCCAGTGCTTGGACAAAGTCCTTACCAAGAATGCAGGGAGATAAAATTTTGCAATAGCGCTTCCGGGGGTGTTAAATCTAGTACGATTAGCTAATTTAATACCAATCCGTAGTCTACCTTTATTCTTTTTGAGGGATGGACTTAATTCTTTAAATCGGTCATCCACCAACGAATGAGTGGAGCCGTTATCTATTAAAGCTACACATGATTTATTATTAATTTTTATGTTCAACTTAGCTAGCGCCGGAAGCTGCCTTGTAATATTTGTCTTTACGGATCTGGAAATTGCGCTCGTGGTAAAAGTGGGTGTTAGTGTCAGATCGCGGGGGTCGTTTGGTTGACCGGAGCCCCCGCTATCGCGTTTCCCTGGTTCTGAGCCGAAAAGGAGGGGGGCGGGCGGAGAGTTGGTTTAAGCGTTGGGCAATCGGGACGAATATGAACGGTGACGCCACACTGGCGGCAAACTATACCACTTCTACTAAACTGTTGGGGTTGGGGCCCATTGTTATTAGGATTAAAACGGCCATTAAAGGAATTTTTATTTCCGTTACCACTACCCTGAAAATTACTTGGGCGCTGAAAACCGTTACCCCCACTCCTATGATGCGAATTAAGGCGGGGAGGGGGGTTTCTTTTAGCCGGACCATGTTTTTGGTAGTGGCCATTTTCGCCGCAAAGGAGACAAATAATACCATGACCCGTTTTGGAATTAGCGGTGGGTTAACTACGGGTAGCCTCGGAAGCCGAAGAACGTTCGTTTCCTTGGCGGGGGGGGGGGGTTACACGCTTGCTCTTCCAAAGTGGCCGCGGTTAATATTTCGTGAACTGAATTAAAAGTGGTAGTTGCTAGGGCCTTACGTAAGTCTTGACATAAGTTACGCCGAATAACTCGAATTTCAGCCCCAAGAGTAAGAGCTTCGGTCAACTTACGCATTAACGATGGCATCGCTTCAACATAATTAGCAGCTTTCCACTGGCGCCTTGCATTCTGTTATCTATACGTTCTAATATTACGTCATCACTGACACTAGATTTAAATTCGGCAATTAAGGCTTTGTATAAATCATTAAAGCTCGCGAACGTGGGCTGCGCCGAAAACCACTCGAAAGCGCTACCCGTTAGCATGATTGGGAGCCAATGTTTAAGAAAGACGCCTAGCTTTTAGCAAAAATTCTTCCGGAAAAAGTAGGAGGCGTTACCGCTGGGACCCAACCATTTGGTAAACCAGTCGGTGGTTGCGGTTGGGGTGCAGGGGGGTTCAAGTGGGCGGCCGCGACTTACTGATTAATGTGCTGCGATAGCTGGCGCACTTGCGCTTGGAGAGCTTGAATTGTGGCCTGATTATTATCGTCCGGCATTGTAGCACTAGGAAGTTCCTTCTTTTCGCTACGACTAGTAAGCCTACTTAACCTGGCACTGGCTTGTAAAGCCTTATTTGAAGAAAAACCATTTTCACAACTATATAAACTACCAAGACGAGGGATACACGATTTGCAGAAATTTTTACTCTTAAAAAAACATAGGGAAATATACTTAAAATAATTTTAGAATTTTAAGAGGTACTCAAACAAATGGATCAATCAAGTGACCATAAACGAGAATATGAGGTTAATTTGATATCCAAAGTTAGTCTTAAAGATAACGTGACCGGCACCAACCGAAACGCACACGATTACTAAGAACTAATTTGGAAACATTTATTTAAAAAAAAATTACTAAGTCATTTAAATTTGAATGTTTAAAAATTAAAATTTTGGGAGAGTTAAATGTGTAAAGGGAGATAAAGTTTTGCCAGTTCGGTTAATTTGCGATCCCGGACGGTCCCCCAAAATGTGACACTTTTTATAATAAGATAAGATATATATATTTATACGATATGAATTTAATTAACGATTTAGGGGAAATAGAGTTAAAAGTAAAAATTAGTTGTCTAGGGGATGCATTTTGGAATATGGATAATTTTAAATAAAAGTGTTAACATTATAAGAAAAACAAATACACAGAACTGGCAATGGTCAAACATTTATTTAAAAAGTTAATTAATAAAAAGAACGCGTACATTATTTACAACCCAATCAAAAACATTTTCTTTTAAAGCTAACTTACATACTAACACAAATAAAATAAAAAGGATTGGCTGGTTTCCAATTTACGACAAACGTTTTTAAGAATACGATCTGCGTTGATATGCGACGGCGAGTCCCAGGACCATGGCGCTGCTCCTGGCTTATGAGGTCCAGCAGCTTGGCTCTTGGCACGGCTTTTCAGAGTTATAAGATGGCGGCAGCACAATTTTTGTAGCCCGTGGCACCAACCGCGACCGTATATATTTTTCTTAGACGACAAAACAAAAGACTTAGCCGCGAGGGCATATTACTTCGCGCTAAAGTTTACGCGCGTAAAACGCAGTGGTCTGGTGGTCCCTGCTTCGAGGACCTTGTTGTTGACGACTCTCTCATATTTTTATCACCAACCCTTTTAAACACCTCTTCAGGAACTGGGGGACTTCCATGACGTAGGAGAAACTGGGGTTTTTGGAAGCGTTCGGACCGAAGCGGCTGATAACGCTTTTTAGAGCGATAGGTCAAACCCGTCTAAAAGTTTTTGAGCACGCCCTGCCGATTGCAGGAGCGAGCATCGCCTTTTTGTCGAGGAAACCAGCATCAAGGGAAAAACCAGCTATCCGATATTTTAAAAATATACAAATACCAAATCATTCGAAAATACCTTTTTTATAAACCTAATACTAAAATGATTGACTATAATTATATTTATTTGAGGGGCAGAATTACATTTAATTATTTATTTGTTACAACTTACTTTGTGAATTTAGTTGTTAAAATATGACCACTCAAAGTTTTCAATCTAACCTAGAATGGCACCAGAGCTCTTCGATAAATTATTGAATATGATTTATGTCAAAATCAATATACATCCGCCAGGAGGAAATACTGTTGAACGAGGAGAAAGGATGGCTTCAACTTTGCGGTAAGATTAATTTATTTTGTAGACTTGAAGTATTCTTAAATTTTATTTTTTCATTGTTTCTTAAAACAGTTGCCTGGTAACAGGCGATATTTATCCATCAATGGCATTTGCATTTCGTGTTGGAGTGCCAACAGTAAAAGTATAGTAAAAGAAACATGTATGGCTATTTGGGAATGTCTTCAACCAATTTATTTACCTGTCATTAAATTAATTGAATTTATTAAGGATCTGAAATAAAACAAAAATTCCATTGGGCACCTGATGAACATACATGGGAAAATGTCGCCCACAATTAAAAAAAACGTTGGAATTACCCTTTGTGTTGCGGTGCGGTTGATGGAAACCACGTCATGATTCAACAGCCTGCAAAGTGAGGAACATTGTACCAAAATTACAGAGTAGTTCTTAAAATTTATTTAAACAATTTTCAAGTGTGTTTTACATGTTTTATTGTCTGTAGTTGATGCAACATACAAAATTTTAATTGTTGTTGTTGGAGCGTATGGCTCGCATTCTGATGGTAGTATTTTCAAGGCTTTACAGTTTGGCCAAGCTCTTCAGAAAAATAAAGCTCATTTGCCGAAACCATCACGCTTGCTAAATAGTGCTTTATATGTTCCTCATGTGCTAGTAGGAGATGAGGCATTCCAGTTACAACCTCAATTTATGCTTCCATACCCAGGAAAAGAGTTGGACACTGATCGTAGAATCTTAAACTACAGTTTTAGCCGGGCAAGGTATGTTAGGTTTTATTCATAACTGCATGGTATATTTTTAATAACTTTTGCTTATTATAATAGCTTATTAATAGCATAAGTAACATAACTTGAAGTATGACAATTAGCATAAATTATCTCCAAAATCATTTTCTGAGTTATTTAGTTCCGCACATAGGTCCTACCAGTGGCGTATACAGGATTTTGTTTCGGGGAGGGCATACAATGAAAAAAAAAACGATTGTATGTACAACCAAAAGTCAATTCCGCTGCAGTTTTGAGACGGAGTTGGGGAAAGAGTGTCAGTGTTGAAAAAGGTTTGGTTACATAACAGTATTAAAACAAATAAGTGTCATACTCTGGGTACGTTACTTATGTTATTAGGTATTCTAAAAATTCTACTTTTGTTACACTAGAAATTTATGTTGTTATTTTGAACTGTTGTATAGGCGGTGTAGTGAAAATATTTGCCTTTGGCATTTTGGCAGCACGCTGGCGAGTATTTCGTAGGCCACTTCTTCTGAAACCAAAGAATGTGGATCATGTAATAAAAGCCTGTGTTATTTGGCACAATTTCCTTTGAAAGAGGAAGAAGGCGTGAAACATAAATATTATTGTCCAATGGGTATGCTGATACAACAGATTCATTGGGGAACGTAATTCCCGGAACATGGCATGAAGAACTATCTAATGAGCCAGCTGAGGCTTTTGTCGCGCCAATGCCAACTTCTGCTAGGAATTTTACTGCTGAGGCCTTTGATGTAAGAAGAGCATTTACTCAATATTTCGTTAGTGAAGCCGGTGAGGTAGAATGGCAGAGGGCTCTGCCAGGTGTTGAAAAGTAATGCCAGAAATGAAATTGTAAATAAGTAGTTTTAGAATAAAAATGTACTTTGTACAATTATGTACTAAAAATAAATGTTCAAAATACAAAGTTTTATTTTTTGCCACCCGCATATGCCATCATTATTCCCAGTATTTTCTTGAGCAGTCGTGTTACATATATCTTCCAAATTCAGAGTCCTCTGTATCCACCTGGCTTAACTTTCTTATAAAAAAGGTTTATACGTTTATTATACCATTATTCTAAAAGGAGTTTTTGTTACCTAGTAATCATTGTGAGCGCTTCTTAAATTTCAGGGGGGCAAGAACTGTTTGAATCTTCATTCGTTTTCTTTTTCTTTGACATACTACCATTTACATTAAAAACTTTTCCACATGTATTTTTACCTATACCTTGGTCATGCAGTTCTTTGTTTACTTTAGCATTTTTACGTGAGACCTTAGAATTTTCTTAAACATCTACATAACATATGCTTTCACAGTCCTTTACGAGTCATCGCCTCTGCCACAATCAAAAGTAGACCCCAAACTTTCTTCCATTTCAAAATTAGAAGATGTACGATAGAGATAAAGAGGAACAAATCATTACACTAATTTTAATGTTTATCGAGATATTACCACTTATTAATTACTCTCTTCTTCCAACAATGTCCTTCAAGATTAAGAGCGATTTGAAGAAAGGCCATTGCACATCTTCAATTAATTCATCATTGAGTTCAGCACAGGGGCGCGTTTAGGTAAATTGGGGCACTAGGCGCAGTTTGATTTGGGGCCCCTTTTTTTTCACAAGGTCATTTAAGTCGAGGGCGTATCCAGGATTCCATTTCGGGAATTTTCAGATAACGTATTGAGTAGCTTAGTATCGGTTGAAAATTTTATTTAATGTTGAAACAAGTGTTGTATGTAAATAAATAATTATTTATTTTTATAAATTTAATTTTATTTTTCGTAATAAATATTTTAAACAAAGCTACTTAGGCACATTTAAATATTTCTAATGGATTTCGGTTTTTCGGCTAAAATGGGACCCCTAGAAATCGGGGCCCCTAGGGCGCGCACCTCGTGCGCCTGTGGCGAAAATCGCCACTGGCTCAGCATCCCTTTTCGTAATGGTAACTGACTGGTTATAGCCCCGGAATTGATCATAAAGAGTTTTCCACAGTTTTTTGCATTCGTCAACTTTAATAAGTAAACTTAAAAAAATAATAACATTTTTAAAACTTTTTGGAAATTATGGTTTACCTGTAATTTCCATTACTATAGCTACTTGTTTCCAAATGACATCATTCAAATTAACATCTCTATAATCTTTCAGAGATCTATTCCACAAAGCTTCTTTTTGCTGAATTATTTGAATCAACTTAAATTTTTTGTTATTAACGGCATCTTTTTTTCATCCAGAACAGTGTTGTGAAATATCAGTCAATAAAGTTTCATTTGCTGAGCTCATTGATATAAAATAATAATATTTTCCTTCAGAAAAATATTTCTATGGTTATCTGGTACATGGTATGGAATTATTATCCATGAGATTGGTTTCCTGGTAAACAATATAGCTGCATCTTCTGAATCTTCCCTTTCCACCAGAGATATGCACAAGTCATTCCCTGAGTCTGCCAGTTTTCTTTGCAGAATATTTTGCAGGTTTGCAAACTAAACATGTGATTTTGTTTTTCTTTGTTTCGAAAACTCCGAAGTCCTTATTTAATGAAGAAAGGCAGATGCCTTGACAAAATTCCACCTCTATTACTTCTGGTACTAATGATTCCTCATTTGAATCTGCAAAAAAATTGAAGTAGTAATAATACAATAAACTACTTCAATACGATAATTAAGTGGAACATAGATACAGTTTTTTTCATCAACACTCAGTAATAACCTTGTTATTGAAGTGAAATCTACTTATAAATAGGTTTTCATTATCATTAAGATATTTAGAGATGAGGCGTTATGCTGCTGTTATGTGACCGCAATAAGATACCAGGTTCATAAAATCGAATTTGAAAAAGAAGTAAAATATTTTAGAGTAACATTTGCAAATTAATCCGTATAAATAATTCTATTTTTTAAGTAATTGAATGAACTTTTATCTGATAAAAATTAGTGTTATTTACAATGGGAATGTTTTTAGTGAAACTTTACACTAGGACATCAGATACTAACACTAGGCAGGACACCTTCTACCTGCGTGCCATCAAGAAATGGAATGCTCCTGCTAAACAGACAGCTCAAATCTTTTTCCCTCCAAAAAAAACTAAACTTTATCAAGAATGTATGTTGAGTGGATTTTTTGTTTTTAACCAATCCCCACCGTAGTCGAAAGATACGCTCCTCTCCTCATGAGTCAATCTAATCAGCGCAGTACCTCATTGGATCTTAAAAATAAACGTTGAAACACACGCCGATGACTGGTGACTTGAAAAAGACCGTTTTTCTCTCATCCCCTTCCAACAGCGAAAATCAAGACCATGGTGTCCACAGTATCTCTCAATAAAGTCCTTCTCCCAAAGTGTAAATAAATACATTCTACATTTTTTCTTATTAGGTAAACATGTATATTAACTATTGTCTAAGTTATATGTATGTACATTTCACGACTGGTGTGATGGTTAAGTCTTTTTCCATGTTAATAAAATTGAAACTACGCCAGGTTCCAAACTGCTCCCCCATGAGTTTGTCGTGTAGGTATCTAAGTGCTTAGAACTTTTGTTTTTATGTATAAATAAAACTCCCGATTTATTTTTGTCTAAAATAACTTCTTAATATTACTTTTAGTCCTTTTGTCCAAGGATACATGTTATCCAAACAAACAGTTTTTCTTTATAATCAGTTAGGTAAGGTGGATAAGTGACTCGCTGTATTAGGCATTGAGTATTAGCTTAACTGGATTTTTTAGTATCCTAATGAAATGGGTCTTAAAATCTATACTGAGATGAAGTATGCGTTTTATTTTTACAGTGAACGTAGTGAGACGAGATCACCATAATAGAAACGCCCAGCTTCCCACAGAGCCTGCAACAGTACTTGATAGACAGTCCATGCCGTTGTACATGATTCTTATAGGATATATGGTCAATGAAGAGGTCTCCACACGTTGGGCAAGTATTGCTTGACCCTGCTGGGTAGGTGAATGCTGCTGCCGATACTCTTCCACTCGCCATTGCACCAGAGAAAACGTTGAGTGCAAGTTGATCGCAGAAAATGAAAGCGAGATAAAGCACAAGTATAAATACTTGGCTGAATGCCTGCTAGCTCTTAGCCTTCCCAATAAAGGGAAGTTTCCGACTCTCACCACGAGTAGGTGTCTAGATCAGGACTTTAAGAGAGTCTTCAGTGTCTGAACCGTCAATAGTGTCCCCTATTATACTTGTGGAAAGTAAAGGTTCGGTTAAATTCTCAAAACGTTTTGCGAAAAAACCTAGCTCTCTCTGAATATCGGAAGAATTCAAGCCAAGTATTTTAGGGACTAAATTGAAGTTAATTTCGTCGTAATTTCCAAGTTTTGTTATCTCTTCGAACCTTGATGGATGAAAATATGATATTTCTTTCATTAATTCAGAGTTTTCCTGGTATCTCGATTTTAACTTTTGAAGTGTTAGGTCACAAATAAATAAAAAGCTGGAAATCCGGTAATTATCCCATTTATTGTCGATTGGTTCGTCTCGAGCTGTTTCCCCAAATTCCTATGCTTGACATATAGTTCGCCTCTTTCGTTTTTCGGGTAACTGTAATTTTAAGATCCTCATCTTCACCTAACGTGTTGTTTATCGAGTCGGCAAACGCTACACATTTAGCCTTCAGTTTTTCGAAATCATTTCTTAAACTTTGCATCTTGTCTACGGAAGTTTGAATTAAATTCCAAGCTGTCATCAAATCTAGTCCCTTTGTTTGTAGGTATTTAGAAGTAGTTCCTAGCTGTTCAAAGATCTTCAAAAATAGGAAAGAAGTCAAAAGCGTTTCCATTTCAGTCCAGTTTCGTAAGAGAGATCCAGCTTCGGATGTTACTTTAGCATCAAAATTTGGACTTGGATGAATATGGTGTAGAAATTTAAGAACTATGGTGTACATTCCTTGTTCTGGTGTACTATAACTGTGGCTACGTTCAGCGGGACTCAGCGGACTCAGCGCTGACCTCAGCGCTGAGCGTTGAGCTTACTGTACGCTTTTTTTACTTCCGGTTTCTACGTCATGTTGCTCAACGAAGTCAGCGGTCGGAGGAGCAGGTTTTTCCGTTGCTCATCGGTGTCGTGACGTCATTCGACAAAGTTAAAGGAGGGGTAGCAGACGATATTTTGTTCGTTAAGTCAGCGAACCAGAAATCGTACAACAACTTTTAGATTTTTGTGACGTAGCGTTGATTAAAAGAACTCAACGATAACTCAGCGGTTTTTCTCCGTTGATAGTTGTTGAACGCAGCCTGTGAAATATTTTCTTCAACGCACTCTCCTTGCTTGACCATCTAGTCTTACCCATCTTTTCTAAACGTTTAAGTTTTGAGTGCCCTTTCTCTTTGGAAGTGAGACTTCCCCATTCTGTAATTATTTTGTTCTATTCAGGAAAAGAAGAATACGTCCGTTCCAGTAGTCCAAATAGATTTGATGTTCTTTCCTGTTTTGTCCAGATTGAGGCTCGGAGACAGTAGGCCCGGTAGAGATAGCATGGATCTTAACAGTTACTGAAACAGTGAAACATTCAAGAATTGTCACCGTTAGACATTGCATGATATAACGCGGTACTAGGAACCCGGGAACCGTATTACTAAGAAAAGAAAGAATCAAGTACTGTTTCACCGATAATTTGTTTTCGTGTGGTGTTCGTTATAATCAGAAAGTCAAGAATTAGAAAATTATAACAGGATGTGTTTTAAAGGAACTTTCAGATACATTAGCCTACGACCGAATGACTTACTTCAAATCGACTAGTTCTTTCTTGAGATACCCTTTAAATTCGAAAGTATTATGGTTCGTCCTATTCTGACACTTAAACCGCAATTGCTTAATACTAATCACTATATTCACCTTGATTAGCTGGATCACGCTTAAAAAGGTCAAACAGTTTCCGTTGCTTAGAGTCTTTTCCGGCAGAGAGAAGATCCTTTTGAAGTTTACTTGACCTATTCTGAGCACCGGACATTTTATTTTTAGCAGGAGTTTCCATTTCTAAATTTTTTCAAATTATCCTGACGAGCTTTACTTTTTGGTAACAACCCCAGTAGCATTGTGTTTCCGTTTTTTAGTCGGTTATCAGTCGAAACAGTCGGGTAGGAGTCGAAGTCGGCATTGAGTCGGTGGAAGACCTTAAAATGGCGTGCAGTCGAAGTTCGACTATTACCCGACAGTCGTGGAAGAGTCGGGTTGCGACTCAAAAAAGTCAATGCGGAAATATTCAAGTAGCGTGATTTTGATTTTACTTTGGGGACCCCGTAGTCCCTAGCAGTTAGAAGTCAGGAGAACAGCGTTGCGAGACATTCTATAATTTTAATTCTTTATTTCAAAAGTTTTTAACATATGTCAATGGGTTTATTTAAAACTGAATTTCCATCAAACATCAGTGGAATATCCTATGCAAAATTGATATTACAGTCAAATACAATTTGTTCGATAATTTGGAGTGGCAACGCTGCTGGAACAGAGTCGTTCCATGTGCGCGTACTTTGTCTTTGTACTGGACTACTGGAGGAAGTTTCATGGCCTTCGCATAAAGGTCCTTTGTGCACTTGCGGGATTTAAGGTAAGATTGATTATTTTATTGCTTAAAACCTATTTGTTGAAAAGCAGGTTTATGATGTAGGGTTTTCGATAAACATAATTTTATATATTTCTTGTGTAAGGCCTAACATTTGCCAAATAAATTCATCTTGCTAAGCCTATGAGACCATAATTTTAAACCCGTATCGCATTAAGCCTAACTGTACAGTAACGGTAGGCCACATGGGTGAGTTCATAGCCACCTAGATTAATCTAGGTTGCCATGGTGAGTTGGTTAAAAATTTTACAAAACTTTAATCTGTATTTTACTTACACCCGTTTCGTGATTTTAAATATCTAAGGCCATGATCTAGCTAAATAAACTAAAAACAGGTTTAAAAAATTTTATTTTCTGTTTTTTAATCTTACCTGCTGACACCCAGTTATTTTTATCAGAGGTGGGCGAAATCGCACATCAATCGAAGAAAAGCGTGCACCTCGATTCAAAATCATAGAATTCCCTTCGCCCAACGTAAATTTTCGTTTTTAAAAACCAGCTTCAACCATGTTTGCTTTGTCACGTGAACTAAGTTATATATGAGCTAGACGTCAACCAGGCGCAAATTAACCCAGTTTCGTGAAAAGCCAATTGCTTGGATTAACGAAGGGACTATACCACAATTGAAGCTCTACTTCGGGAGAAGAACTGATCGGAACGCGTAGGAGGTAGCAATAGCGATGGAAAGCGATTCTTTAATATTTTAGATCTTCATCGAGTGTAGAAGCGATCGCGACGCGAAGAATGTACCGCTTCGGGATGGAAAGCGATTATTACATAGCTTAGCTCTACTTTCAGGGTAGAACGGATCGTGAGACGACTGAAAAATACCGCGTAGTGAAGGAAAGCGCTTATTACATAGCTTTAGTGCTCCTTTGCGGGTAGAAGCGATCGCGACGCGAAGGAGATAAAGTTTCGCGATGGACAGCGATTATTTCATATTTTAGATCTTCATTGAGTGTAGAAGCGATCGCGACGCGAAGGAGGTAGTGCTTTGCGACGGAAAGCGATTTATTTATAATTTAAATGTTCCTCGACTGTAGATGAGATCGCGACGCAAAAAGGTAGCTTATCGTGATGTAATGTGTTTATTTTATATTTTAGGTCCACATTAAGGAGAAAAGTGATCGGAACGCGTAGGAGGTAGCGATTCGCGATGAAAAGCTATCTACTTCGAAGGAAGAAGCGCTCGCGGTGCGAAATGGGATTCTAGAAGCTTTTTTCAAAACTTTTTAAAATGCTTCGCCTGATTAATGCTTTAGTAGAATCTAGCAGTGGATAAGTTTATTAAAAAATTTAAATTAGTCGTCTGCACATTTGGAAGACATTTGTAGATCACACAAGGCTTAGGAATGCCTAACGGTCTTTTACGCGTTAGTTTAAATATTAAAACTTTTACAATTAATTCATTATTATGGGAAAGTACTGTTGTTATATAGATTGTAGAAGTGATTCAAGATTTCACAAGAATATAACTTTTTATCCACTACCTAAACCTGGAAAGAGAAATGCTAATTTAGAGCTCCCCTAAAAATTGATTTTTAGTATTAACCGAAACTCCATTACTGCATCAACTTTAAAAAAACATCATTATGTTTGCAATTTGCATTTCATTGATAAACGAGACCCAACCCAAGAAAACCCATATCCATATCCATCTCAAAAACCAATTGAGCCTATTGATGTTACGCGTGATGAGCGACCAGTTTTTTTTAATTTGAAGTAAACAAAAATTGAAATACTTGTGTAATTATGCTCTTGATAAACAACCGACTTTAAAAATATTTCATCTTCCATTTTAAGTTTATAACGTTATCAAAAACTGTATAAAACATTCCGATCAAAATCCTAAAAAGCTTGCTAGTCGCGATCTGTGTTGTCGGTCAAGGTCAAATAGGAAAAAGTAATATAGTTCCAAATTCCCCTCAATGGGGGCAGCATTTAACGAGAGTCTGACCAAAAATAAAAACACATCCCGAGCTATGGATTTCTTATTCTCCCCTCCAGGAACCCCTTCTCTCCTCCAAGCTTTGACCAGTGCTACCTAGTTCTTCCGTTACTCACTACGCGGCCTGATTTCTTCGTATTATCTTCCTTTCCTCCCCAAGTCATACCCTGCATTCTCCCCTCCCAACTTGTATTTCGCTCGTATCATTTATTAAGAAATAGGTTCGAATGTCACACTTTTGGTAATGTGTAAAACTTTAACTTTTAAATTTCTCCTTGAGCCGGTTTGGCGTTGAAAAACGTATTTAGCTCCCTCTGCTAAGCCATATCCCTGTGCCTTACCCTCTATGTACCTAAGATACATCTAGAGATACAAATATGATATAAATATCCAAATTTGGAAACGATGGTGTTGAAAATTATCGCGCATTAAATAGTACAATTAGTTTTATTGGTATTATTGATTTTAAAAATGTAACGCTGTCAAAATTTATTATGTAAAAAGAGAAAAAACTGTTGGTATAGAAGAAATATATAATTTTAACACATTTATATTTATATCAAATAGTATTCGCGTATATATGTATAATAGAATATAGACCTATAACCAATGTAATATATATTGAAGGAAATTAACGGCGTCAGACGCGTGATTTGAAATTCACTCCTTTAAATCGCGCGCTCTTTCGAGCGTAAATAAAAAGAAAACCCAACGATGTTTAGATTTGAAAAATCATTCGAGTTCCCTGTACTATTATGACTATATTAACTAAAAACGCATCTGTTGAGAACAAACAGGTATTTAATAACACTTTTCGGTTATTGCAAACGGAGCTCCACTTTTCGGGAACTTACAAACTCTAATTATATTTCAAATCTAAAGATCGTTGGGTTTTCTTTTTATTTACGCTCGAAAGAGCGCGCGATTTAAAGGAGTGAATTTCAAATCACGCGTCTGACGCCGTTAATTTCCTTCAATATATATTACATTGGTTATAGGTCTATATTCTGTTATACATATATACGCGAATACTATTTGATATAAATATAAATGTGTTAAAATTATATATTTTTTCTATACCAACAGTTTTTGCTCTTTTTACATAATAAATTTTGACAGCGTTACATTTTTAAAATCAATAATACCAATAAAACTAATTACACTATTTAATCCGCGATAATTTTCAACACTCCCCCCAAAATAATGCTATACATTAGTATTATTTTACTCTTTTTTTTTACACCGTAGCGCATTAATCATTAATTTCTAAAGCGTATAGGAGCGATATCGGTCGTCTTATAATGTTTCCATTTGGGACTCTGACTAAACACGATCTAATTTTCCCATCGCGACCCCTGTTTCAGTTATCACTCCCAATTTCCACATGTGTTTGGGATATTTCTCTTCGTGTACCAGTACTACGTCAGTTTCCTTTATTGACGATTCTTTTCGCACTCCACTGTCGTAATGCGCTGAGCGCAATTCAAGTAGATATTCTTTCCTCCACCGATTCCATAACCTATCTAAAAGCGCACTTCTATGTCGCTTCCGTCGGGTCATTTCTAATTGATTTCTCGGTATTTCTATTTCTCTACCTCGCTGAGACGGTAGACACGTTAAACGTTTTCCGGTTAAAAAATGGGCAGGGGTTAATGGTGATGGTTCTTCAGCATGACTGGGTACGTATGTAATCGGTCTAGAATTAATCATTGCTTCAGTTTCTGCGAGACTTGTTTCCATTTCTTGATACGTTAACGCTGCACGACCCAAAATTTTCCTTACAAGTTGTTTTTGTAGAGCGAACTAATCTTTCCCACCATCCACCCCACCACGCTGCTCTTTCAGCGATGTAGCGCCATCGAATACCCTTGTTGGCAAAGAACTCTTGAGTTTCAGTACTCTTCATATTTTTCCATAGCAATCGTAAATCCTCTTCAGCTCGTCGAAAAGTTCTCGCGTTGTCCGAATAGACTATACGAGGTATTCCTCGTCTGGCGATAATACGTCGAAAGGCCAATAAAAATTGATGAGTATTTTGTAACGGCACAAGTTACAAATGGATGGCTCTTGTTACTGCGCAAGTACACAGACAAATATAACATTTCTCCAGATTTCTATTCATCTTCACGAATAATGGTCCGGCGAAATCTAAACCAATTATTTCGAAAGGTGGAGACTCTTGGATTCTCTCCCTAGGAAGTGGAGCTGTTGGGGCTTCACCTGGTTTGGATCTCAATCTCCTACAAAGCATGCACCCTTCGACAACAGATTTTGCCAATTGCCGACCGCAAATACACCAATATCGACCTCTCGCTTGTGTTAATGTATTTTGTACTCCCGAATGAAGAACTTCGATGTGGCTTCTAATCATTAACAACTTCGACAAGTCTTGTTTGTACGGAAGAATTATAGGGTGTTTTTCATCTTCACTTAAATCAGCTTGTTCGAGGCGTCCACCGACACATAACAGACCATTCCTTAAAATCGGTCGTAGCTTCCTTGGGAATCGCTTGGTCCCTTTTCAAAGATTCTATTTCTGATCGGTACTCCAAGGTTTGAACATTTTTAATCCATATTTGTTCCGCTTCTCGTATTTCATCAACCCCGATGGGCCCCGAGTTGACTTCTCTCCTCCTGATTTTGTTCACAAATCGTAGAACGAAAGCAGTTATTCTGAACACCTTGTTTACATCGCTCTACCTTTTTAACTGCAATATATTGTGGATTCCATTAATTGTTTCACGGTGAATCGTGAGGACTGTCTTTCTCTTCTCAAAATCAATCTCTTCAATAGGATCTGCTTTAATTATCTCTTCTTCAATTGTAGGCCATGTAAATTCTTCCTTTAAAATCCACTTCGGACCATTCCACCATCTATCACTTTCAACTAACTCAGTTGCCCTTAATCCACGAGTCAGAAAGTCCGCTGGATTATCTGTACCGGGACAATATCGCCATTCCTTGGCCCTAGTTATGTTTTGAATTTCTGCTACACGATTTTGTACGAACGGTTTCCAAGTTTTAGGTGATTTCTTCAGCCATGAGAGCGCGACCATAGAATCTGACCAATAGACAACCGGTATTTCTTCGATCTTCAAAGCGGCCTTTACGTTTTTTGCGAGTCGAGATCCCAACAAGCAACCCATTAATTACAACCGAGGAAGAGATAATTTTTGTTTCATTGGTGCCACTCTTGCCTTTGACGTCACAAATGACGTTCCAACCCTTCCAGTTTTTGTTTCATAACGAAAATACACCACACTGCCATACGCCTTTTGACTGGCATCGCAAAACACGTGTAATTCTTTCCAGGCCCCTTCATTACTTTCCCCGAAGTAATAGCGATCAAGGTGGATTTTTCGAACTGTGGCTACTTCTTGGCACCACGCTTGGAACTTGTTGTTCAGACTTTCTGGTAGTGGTTGATCCCATTCAAAAGGAGGATCCCATAGTTCTTGGAACAGTAATTTGGCGCGTATCGTGTACGGCGCTAACATTCCGAGAGGATCAAATATTTGAGAAACTGCACTCAGTACGTGGCGTTTCGTTCCCTTAGTATTTTGTAAAATTTCTGCCAATTTGGATAGATCAAACGAAAAACTGTCCCTTTCTGGGTTCCAAAGCAGTCCTAAGATTTTCTTCTCGACGTTGGTTTCGTGTTCGATTTTTGTATTTTCGTTCGAATCTGCCGCTTTACTTTCCCATTTGTCCTGTAATTCGTTGGAGTTTGATTTCCATTTTCGAAGGTTCATATTAGCTTCTTTCATTATTTGCAAAGCTGCGTTCGACAATTCGTAGGCGCCTTCGACAATTTCCGCACCAGAGAGATAGTAGTCCACGTACAAATCTTGATCTAGTGAACGAACAACTTCGGTTTCATCACCTTTGTATTTTGCAATATGCACTTTAATCGTAGCTGCCAACAGAAACGGACTGGCCGAAACGCCGAATGGAACTCTTGTCATCTGAAGTATTCGAAAATCGTCTCTTCGAAACCATCCATCTTCGTGGATTTTCACCCATAAGAATCTCACTGCGCTCCTATCTTCTTTAGAGAGGCCGACCTGAAGAAATGCCTTTTCGATATCAGCAGTGATGGCGACTCGATGGCTTCGAAAATGAATAATGAGCTTCAACAGATCCGGATTTAAGTTTGGTCCGCTCGATACGCAATTGTTTAATGACGGTGAACCCTTGACGTGTGACGATGCATCAAATACGACCCTTAATTTTGTGGTCGCACTGGCTTCGCGTTTAACACCGTGATGTGGCATGTAATATGTACCGACTTCACTTGTGCCTTCACCTGGTAAAACCTCTTCGACTACGCCTAGCTGAATTTGTTCTTCAACAATTTTCCGGTAGTCTTCAAAATATACTGGATCTCTTGAAAATCGCTCCAGAAGATGTCTCATTCGCCTGGTGGCCACCGATTTATTATCTGGCAGAATTTCTTTAGCAACAATCCAGGGAAATTTCACTTGATATCTTCCTTCTTCGAAGATGATCTCATTTTTAAACCTGTTCATTATTTCGACTTCACTTCCAGTTTGATTTTCATCGCTGTTGATACCTAGCGATTCGCTTTCAAAAAAGGATTTCAACGTTTTGGGCACTTCCGATTCGTGGAGGCCTGTTTTCATGACAATAATTCGGTTTGTATTTACACCGATCAAATTTGACGTTGTGGGACCTTGGATAGCCCATCCTAATTTCGTTTCAATCGCAACTAACGAATTAGTCAATCGCTCGAATTTTCCAGTAACTACCTCATAGTAGGAATCTGCTCCAATCAAAATAACTATGCTTGATAGAGCAGGTGTCGTTTCGTTTGGCTCGTCCGCCAGTTGATATCCCTTCGATTCCACGAGATCCTTAATTTCTTCACATTTTACGAGCGAAAGAGCGTTACATAAATACGGGACTTCTATGGCCGTTATAGCGATCACTTCTCTTGGATCTTTCACATTCTGTAAATTCACTCTAATGATTCTTCGATTTGATTTTGTGGGGTTTTCGTTACCGAAGTTCTGGATTTCGATTACTTGCTGCCCCACCTCTGGCAGTTTCAGTCTTCGCGCCACGTCTTCTCTTTTAAAAGACGCTTGGCTTCCTGTGTCCAACAGACATCTTACTAACTGAGATTCTCCGTTGTTATTCGGGCCCTTTACTGTGGCTTTAGCAGTTTGTAGAAATCCCGTTTTCTAGCAATCTATCAGAGAAACCACCTTAACTGACGTTTCATCTTGAACTCCTTTAATTTGTGTTTGCGATTGTGTCTTCTTGTTCACTTTGTTCTCTTCGCATATTGCAACGTTGTGTCTTCGTTTACAAATTTTACAAGGATGAAACCCAGATCGACAGTTTTTCATTCGATGGCCCACCTTCATGCAAATGTAGCATCTGTTCGAATCTTTCAAAAACTTCAATTTGTCTTCTAAGTCCATTTTTGCGCAATTGATCGCGGAATGAGTGTTGTTCTTACAGAAAATGCAGTAGGGTCCTCGTTGTGATACGTTGGTTTGTAGCGCTGTTGCACTCGCGATGATTTCATCTTCGCGTTTTTCTTTATAAAACTTCTTCGCAATGGCCTGTTTACGTAATTCCTTCACTTGAGTAGGTTTGGCACTTTCTGTTAACATAGCGCATGTCTCTCTACCTTCAACTTCTTTTTGAAAAAAAGTCATTACCTCGCTTATATCCCACTCTGAATTTCTACCCTTTTTCATGCTATACTTTAAACGAATCTCGTCAGGCAGTCGACCGAGAATTATGGGACAAAGGGACACTCCATTTGCTTCGATATCGACTCCCAACGCCATTAAACTTCTAATATTAGACTCACAAGTATCATACAACATTCTTAGAGCTGACAAATCATTACAATTATACACTGACTCTATAGAGTGAAGTCTTTTCATGAGCTTGTGTACGATCATGTCTTTACGTTCGTATCTTTCTCTTAATATTCTCACAGCGACATCGTAGTTTACGGCCGACGCCTTGATGCCTCCCAAAGCGCTTTTGGGTTCTCCCTCCAAATACGAAAGTAGATAATTAAACTTTTCTACCTTATTTAAAGTTGATCTTTCACCAATCGTCGACTGAAACTGAGACCAGAAGCCAGGCCACTCGGTTATCTCTCCACTGAACTTGGTGATGACGAGAGTAGGAAGTCTTGGCTGATTTCTCGAAGCTGTAATTGCTGTTGAATCGACTGATGTGGCATCCGAATCGTCGTCCGAGCTCGATGATACCTCAGTTCTTCGTCCTTTTAGCGATCTCCGAACCTTATTCTTGATAAGAATGATTTGGTCCTGACATTCGTGGCACTCCTTCGCTTCCAGTTCAATTTCTCCCTCACTAGCTGTCGTCATCAACGCCGCTATTGTCTCGTCGACTTTAAGAAGGGCCTTTTCTTTCTGTTCAAGTAGGGCTAGTTGGTCTTCGAATTCGTCGCGTGATGCACCATCTTGTAGTAATGATTTAAGCTTATTTATGATTTTCGTTACGCTGTCTCGAGTAACTTTCCGGAACGTCTTTGCTACGGCAAGCTCTGCCATTTCGTCGCCGTCAACTGTTGATCTTGTCGTCAACTATACAGGGTCTTTTTTTTTGCTCGGAAAAGTGTTTTTTTTCAAAAACTATTTATAGTACCGATTTCAAATTTGGAAGGTCAATTCTCTATACCGGGGGACATCAGTTTGAGAAATTAGAGCGTTTTCGGTAATGTTTTTCACCAATTTTGAAAAATTATTTTTCGACCACTAGGTGCGAGATAAAAAATTTCTATTATAAAGTTGTAGGCCGTCATCGAAAACCCTTAAAAATTGTTCACTCGACGAAAAACAACTTATTTATCAGTGAAAATTCGAGCTTGAAACATTTACAAGTTGGTGAAGCCAAATTACGATTGTTTGAAACGATAATTGAAAAGGGAACAAGTCTAATACAAACGTAGTAGAGTTTTCACACTTGAAAAAATTTACACGTTTGGTTTTTAAATGCAGATATTTTATTCACATAAATTTTTACAAAACATTTTCAATAATATCACCATTGGCTGCAACACAGGTTTGTGCGCGGACAATTAAGTTCTCAAACGCTTTCTCTACCATTTCTGGTGTGACGTCTCGGCAAGCACTGATTATTCGTCTAATGAGTTCCTCCCTAGTTTCAATGGGCGTGGCGTATACCTTTGCTTTAACGAATCCCCAGAGAAAATAATCCAGCGGTGTTAGGTCAGGTGACCTTGCTGGCCAATGCACTGGACCATTTCTCCCTATCCACCTTTCAGGAAACTCGTTGTTGAGGTGCTCAGTTACTTGCCGGGAAAAATGCGGAGGGGCGCCATCTTGCTGAAACCACAACTGACGTCTTTCAGCCAATGGAAGGTCGTCGATTGCGTCACTCAGTTCGTTCTGTAGAAAATGTAAATACCTTTGGCCGTTGAGGTTCGTCGGCAGGAAAAAGGGACCAATCAAACGGTTTCCAACAAGTCCAACCCAAACATTGACCCGTTCAAATTGAACCTGGTGATGATATTCAAAACCCCAATGTGGGTTGATGTCAGACCAAAGATGGCTGTTTTGATGATTAAAGGGCCCATCTCTAGAAAATGACGCTTCGTCGGAGAACAAAACATGGCGCAAAAATTGTCTATCTTCTTGGACAGCATTTAGTAACCAGTTGCTAAATTCATAACGTCTTTGATGGTCTCCGTCAATTAGTCCTTGGTGGAGCGTAGCTCTGTATGGGTGATAGCGATTCTTACGAAGAATTTTCCACACACGATTTGCAGAACAACCCAAATCAGCAGCGGCGTTAGCGCAACTGTGACGAGGATATGCCACAAAGTACGCGAGTACATTGTTCTCGAAGTCTAAATCCGGTTGACCCAATCCGCGAAACCTAGGTTGCAAGTTACCAAATTGATTGAAATCGTGAATTGCTCGTCTTACTGTATTTACAGATGGTGCTCCATTTGGATGTCTTTCTGCGAAGATTTCAGTCACTCTTCTAAGGTTTTGCGCTGCTTCTCCATAGTAAATGGCAACTATCTCGGTACGCTCAGCTACTGAATAACGAGGCATTGTTCGAAATATTATCAAACACTGATAATAATCTCCCAAAGTTTTCCTTTAAATACCCAATGCATGTTTAGGATTGACCTATAGCCTCGTGTTTTTTAAATCCGGTCGTTTTTTTAACCAAAGTTTCAACTGGATTAGGTAATTCGGTTTCAATTATCGTTTCAAACAATCGTAATTTGGCTTCACCAACTTGTAAATTTTTCAAGCTCGAATTTTCACTGATAAATAAGTTGTTTTTCGTCGAGTGAACAATTTTTAAGGGTTTTCGATGACGGCCTACAACTTTATAATAGAAATTTTTTATCTCGCACCTAGTGGTCGAAAAATAATTTTTCAAAATTGGTGAAAAACATTACCGAAAACGCTCAAATTTCTCAAACTGATGTCCCCCGGTATAGAGAATTGACCTTCCAAATTTGAAATCGGTACTATAAATAGTTTTTGAAAAAAAACACTTTTCCGAGCAAAAAAAAAGACCCTGTATATACATATAGCGAAGAAACCTTCGCCAGTTTATTTAAAGGGGTGCAGGCAGAATATCACCATATAAAGTGTAAAACTAACTTTTCGTCTGAAATTTAAATTCTATCATATTTCTTTCGTGGCTGCTTCATCTGCCTGGTATTTTGACTTCAGTATATAATTTGTAAATATTATTTTAATGCCTTTATTAATAAATTACTAGTCGGTTATATTAAACGTCGTTCAGTTTTGTTCACTCCTAAACCCTCAAGCAGCTATTCCCTGCGTGCACGTTGTAAACTTCAATAAGTTATGGGCCCAGCACGCTCCCACTGCGCAAGGCTGCTGAGAAGCCTATGAACAGCTGAGTCCTGGTTTCAGTATTCTAGTTCCAGATATACTTAACAACCTGATCCTGACCCACCGTATCCTGAAGGATGGATGGACACCTTCGGCATGACATAGACAAACTGTCTGGTCCCGAGAATTGGTGGAGCTGGAAGAGGCAGATCAACGATGTCCTGATCATCCGGGACATTCATGAGATTATCACGGGAGACTGGACAGAACCGATGAGAACCACGACGTCAGAAGCGAGATTTCCGGCTGCTTTCAAGAACTATTCAAGTATCAAGTAGCGTTCAGTACCACCCGCACCATCATTTGGTCAGCACTTTCCGTCAAGGTCCAGAACATGATTGCCGAATGCGAGACGCCCAAAGAGATGTGGAATAAGCTACTCGAGTTTTTCGAACATAAGTCATTGAACCGGCTCCGGAAGCTTCTCACTCAGTTATTGCGAGCCACAAAGTCCTCTGATGTTGATATGGCAACACATCTCGCATAAATACGTTCGCTGTTGAATGACATTCTGACCACCGCTAAAAGAGAGAAGGATATCTCTTTTGATGACTGTATCCTGATTGCTTGCATCTTCAAGTCCTTGCCACATGATGAATATCGAGAATTCAGTATGCTGTGGGACACGCTTCCCCAAGAAAAGCAAAGTGTCGATGAACTGCAACGTCTACTGATCGGCCGTGCGACCCGAGACGGAGATTCTTTCACGGAATCAACCGGGCTGGTAGCTAGACGAGAGGGCAACAGTAGCATTCAATCCTCGTCAAGGCAGAGTACCCTAAAGCAACGCCCTAGGTATCTGACCCAACACTGCAGAAACGCTAAAAGAACGTCTAGAAGCAAAGACACAGACGATGAAATCCCGACAGATCGCCGAGCAGCGAACGGCTTCATGACTGGTTCATCTGCCATTTTTCGCACTTTCGACAGTCCGGCCACGTTACAAGTCGGAAATAAGGCTCGAATGACTGCAGATGGTGAAGGGGACATTAAAGTCTGCGTCAAAATTGGCAAGGCAGTTGAAAACACAGTCATTCACAATGTCTCGTACATCAGACACTTCACTCGCAATGTTCTCTCCCTCAGGAGCGCCATGAAGCGGAACCCAAAGTTGGAGTTTCTAGCTACGACAACGGCCTGTGGACTGTATGAGAAGTATAAAAGCGAGCGTCGACTACGTCTTCCAGGAAAAGTTGAGTCTCTGTACCGTGTGGATATTCGGGTGATCCAACCTTCAAACCCTGTCCATCTTGCCGCCGTTTCGAAGTACAAGTGAGACAAAGTTCTTCGGTCCCGAGAAGGCCGAGATGTAAAATCTGATACTGAGCGATGTTCCTTTGAAACTCCTATCCCTGCTCATGATGACAGGGCGAGCAGATGTCAGAGTTCAGCAACCGAGATGGGATAGTTAGATCCTTATCATGTACGTTGATGATGGTCTGATCGCTGGAAGTACAATCAAAGCGGTAGACGAGTTCCCCCTAAATTTCAGTGACGAAATCGAAATCCTCAGAGGAAGAGCGTCAACCTACCTTGGCCTGAAAATCGATGCGTTGAAAGATGGATCCACATTTCTACACCAGTGCGCCTATGTCGGAAAAGTCTTAGAGAGGTTCAACATGCGAGACGACAAACCCGTAAAAACTCCCACCGCCAGTTCAAACACGACCTATCAGAGTCAAGAGAGTTTCGAGTCAACAACCATGTATGCCTCAGCCATTGGAAGTCTCAGATACGCAGCCACAGGAACACGACCTGACACAGAATACGCTGTAAATCGAGCATCTCAAGCCATGGCCAATCCCACAGTCGCTGACTGGAACTGGGTTAAAATAATCTTTCGATATCTCAGAGGGACCACAACACTTAGTCTCCTATTCAAGGCAGGCGACTCCATGATGACCAACCCTTATAGCGACGCTGACTATGCTGGCTGCGAAAAGACGAGACGTTCAACGTCTGGAGTACTATGCCTAATTGGTACAACTCCAGCCATTTTAGCGAGCAGAAAGCAACAATCCGTTGCCCTATCAACCACAGAGGCCGAGCTGGTAGCTGCCACCGAAGCAGTGAAAGAGGTCGTCTGGATTGAACGGGTTAAATCATTCCTGGGTGTCGTAGACGATAATGTCCCGACACTACGAGTCGACAACGCAGGAGCCATCAAGTCCAGAGTTTCATCGCCGAACGAAAAACATTAGTATTCGTCAATACTACGTTCGTGAACTGGTTAAAGAGGGTATTATCAACGCCATGTATCTCCCAAGTGAAGAACAACTAGCGGACATATTCACCAAGTCTCTGTCCGCAGAAGTCTTCATTCGTCTTCGTCAAAAACTCAACCTACGTTACCATGAAAAAGTCTTCATCGAGGGCGAGTGTTGAAGATAAGAAACGTTATCGGCTTTTTCCCGTTTCGTTTTTTAACAGGTTAAAATGTTAAATGTAAATAAGATATTCTTTTTAATTATTGCTAATCTTGTTTATAATTTTTTAACCTAATATATATATATATATATATATCCGCTCAACTGCGTTTATAGTGTCAATATATTCTGTCATACCATCTTGTACAGTATTCATTATTAATGTTTTAATTAAATGAACGTTTGTTATTTTAAATATATTATGACTTCTTCTTAGTTTCGTCAGTTTAGTGTAGTGCAGGCTTTGCTGTTAACATTGGTGTTTAGAAACTCCAATAAAAGTAGACCTTCATGTAACTTGAAAATCCCTTAAAGGGTGGACAAGAATGGGCTTTCGTTTTTCCATGGCAACCAAAAATGTTTTAATAACTTAAATCTGAATATAAATATTTAAACTTTTATCCATGGTTTATTATAAATTGTAAAATTTTAAAAAAGCTGCTACTTCGTGACTTTATTTTAATCGGAGCTTTCGGACCGTCGTCCTTCTTCAGCGAGTGACTGTTACAAGTGATTCCTTAACACGAATACAAAACCAACAAGTTGGCAAGCCAAAATATACCTCTCCTCGGTAGAATTGTCCCTAGTGGTATTAATTTCTCGAGATAACCCTTAAAGATATATCTCCGCAATTTAGAGTTATTTGTTAAAAATATTAACCCATTTCTATCCCGCCCGGTATAAAATTTTAATTATAATTAAAATAATTGAGACGAAACGACCAATTTTAATTTATTCAGAATATCATAAGTTAAGTAGTTACAACAGTAAGTTAGACGTACTATAACAATGCACAATTGAATTAAACCCTTTTACAGAACAAGTTTATCAGTTAAATATAATACGAAGCAAATTTTAATGAAATATCTACAGAGGCTTTTTGGAATTACTCGCTTACGAAATACTTGCCGCATCTTTAACGCTCATTTTATTTCAACACTCGCCCTTGATGAAGATACCGTAGATATCTGGTAGTGGACGACTCGTTCACTTCCTGTTGACGTTGTGACGCATACCACATGAAAAAGACCAATGCCGTCCAATTTCCAATATCATATAATGACTCGCACACCCAAGAAATCATTGACTGCGTTAGAAATCGTAGATATCCAAATATCCACACCAAATGTATTTACAAGAAGCAAAAACCTTACCATCAACAAAGAACAGAGAGCCACTTGACTAACCGCCACCTCTTAAAGCAATTAACGTTAAATTATCTCCTTTGAATTAACAGAACTATATATAGGTCGTTAAGAAAGTGGACCACCCACAGGGTCTACCCTTTAACCCTCTAATCTCGGCTGACTGCGCTAAAACAAGATTTAACCTTTAAAAAATACCAGATTAGGCCTTCATAAATTCATTAATAAAAAAAGACTTTATTACCTATTATGCTTACGATGCCTGTCTTAATTTCAGTGAATCTAAGCAGCTATCGGTGGTTCTGTGGTAGAGCGCTCGACTGCCAAGCCGAATGGTCTGGGTTCGAAACCTGGGTGGCGCATTTGTTTTTAATCAATAGAGAAACGCTAAATTAGAATTTCTTCGATGCAATAATTTCAATTCTATTTCAATTAAACCAAAATTTCGTACTCTATTAAATACGCTTCCGATAAAGCTGAAGGTCTAATTTTCAATAAGGCGTAACAAGTGTCGGTGGTTCTGTGGTAGAACGTCCACCTGTCAATCAGGAGGTCTCGGGTTCAAATCCCGCCCGATGCGATCGCAAATTGATACTAAGACGAATACCGTGTACAACTGGTGGAAACCCTGCCATTGGACGTTGAGAGGTAGCATTACACTCAGCACTCGGTCCGTCCCAAAGTCATTAAGAAGAAGTTGGAGAGAAAACGCCCATATAAACACAACAGACTCAACATGCACAACCAGCAGAACACAAACACAACAAATTCAACACTCACAACCTACGCATAAACATTACAAAAACGTAAGACACCAAACCGTCACGACGGTGAGCGAAAAAACACCATCCAAACCAAACCGCAAATGCATCCGTTAACGTTCACCGTCACCCGGTGGTTTTGCCAACCCTTTGAGAAACTGCGTACGCAGTGATTACACTTTGCACCGAAAATGCGAACGCGTTCGCAGTCCTGACAGACAGACACACCCACAGACCCACCCACAGACCCACCCACAGACAGACACGGTCGTTGTATAACCCCTCCTAGGGGACTTTGTCCCCTCGGAGAGGTAAAAATATTTCTACCAATGGGCAATGAGATTTAACCCTACTCTTGGACTTTCATCGCGTGTTGCAATACCGTGCCAGACTATCGGTCGCCTTTCTGGGTTCTCCGCGTTAAGATCATTTTAAACTAAAAATACTATAAGACGCTACCGTTAGGTAGCCCAGGAAAAAAACCGTATTTACAAGAATCGTTCAATAATTATACAATGCTTAAACTTACAAAATAACATATATGTAAAAAACAACAACATTACTAATTAATTCTATTTATAACAGTTACCTTATGGGCTACAAATTCTTTAGGTAAAACTGTATCAATTCTGTCTTAATATGATTTGTTTCACGTTGTACGTTTACATTTATGGGTTTTTATTCAAAAGCTACGTGTTCGTTTCTCGCAACTTGGACACTGAATATATTTGTTTCGACCCATTTGGACTATATTCAAAGGAGACAAACACGTACGTTTTACACGGACCAAATCTATTCATAAACTGTTCCCAATTTTTTGGGGGATCACCGTATATAAAGTACAAAATGGGTAGAATTAATATCAGCCATATTTTGATTTTCTTCCAAGTTAAGTGTTCGAAATAACGTTTACTTATTCCCCACCTTCTATCCATTTTTCACATTAATTTTATATAACCTTTTATCTCGAATATTAAAGTTTTGATCCATGGTAAATTAGCTTGTAACTAGTGGCTGACGAAGGACTACGGTCCGAAAGCTCCCAACATTGTAATCAAAATAAACAATTATAAATCCATGAAGTAGCAGTCTTTTTTTTTATAACTTTTTAACCAATAACCTTTTATCTTCCTACAATTCAGTTTTATGCTTTGTACCAATCCCTTGTTAGTTACATCATTCCGAATTTAGCACCATTCATACACTGGGGTTGATCTTCTGAAATGAATATTCAAATGAAAACTTTTTCTTATATCATCGCTTCTGATTAAACTGAACGTTGTCAATATAAAAACATCATATGCTATAGTCAGGACCCCTGAGGTCGTATAATTCCTATAAAATGCTATATTTTCAAAATGTCCTATACCATCCTATATTTTTAGCAAAATCCCTAAAAGTCCTTTAAAATCCTATAATTTTTATATTATAACAATTTTAATCCAACCACGCAGTTAAATTGCTAGATTAAGCTATAGGATCAATTCCTATACTATTGCTATTGTTAAAATGGTTAGCTACTAGTATTTTTTGTGGTAAAATGGTTAGATCATTTCTATTTTTTGAGGGAAAATCAAAGATTTATTTGTCTTTATCTAGATTTTGTTTTTAAATGCATACAGTTAGTAAATTAAATAGCATATATAGTCCTATATAGTTCTATGAAGTCTTATATTATTAGAAATATAATCCTATTTTTCCTATAAAAATTGAAGATTTGAGTGGGGGCCCTGTATATTTAAAAATAAAAGGTTAACACTGCTTAGGTTAAGGATAGAGTTAAATGGAATAATTAAGTAAATAAGCATAAATTTTACAGTGCCTTTCGTCCAAAATATCTAAAAGGGCTAGTTCATTCTCGATAAATATACAAGTTCTTGGGAATAAGATACATTTTTATCAAAGATAAGCCAAGTTTATAGCTAATTGTCATTAGAACCATAACAAAAACCACGTTGTAACGTGATAAAAGCAACCGTTGTCGAGATTTTTTGGCACTAAGAAATTCTACGTGCCAAACATATGGATATTTTTAGATACCCGTGAAACGTAACCTTATCAAGATAAAAAATCTCAAACAATGAGATCAGATAACTAGATAAAGATCATTGATAATAAAATTCTAATTGTGAATCGCTATACCTGTAAATCTTAAATATATTTATCCTAAAATCAAAAACATTTAAGAAACATGCTATTTTTTTAACATATATTAGAAATTATTTTGTTAAACACTAGTATCAATTCCATAACAAACTCTTTCAGTTTCTATTAGATTATTTTTAGTAGCAAAAACGTGTATTAGATAATGTTTAAATTAATTTCAAGTGAAAGGGTAGTTAAACTTACCACGCATTTCCATAACACGTAAGTTAGTGCAAGTACAATTGATAGTTTCACTAATTTCATCTATATTTTTAATAATGAGCTAATTTAATTTATGTTAAATTCTTTATTTTTCATAGAAAAAAATGTTAATTTTAGTCTCGCTGGCTTTTTAAGAAGTAAAATTTATATGATCTTCCAAAACGTGATCATATAAATTGAATTAGGCTAAATTTGGAATGATGTAACGAACAAGGGATTTGTACATAGCATAGAACTGAATTGTAGGACGATACAAGGTTATATCAAAATAATGTGAAAAAATGGATTGAAGGTGGGGTTAAGTAAACGTTATCTGAAACACTTAACTTGGATAAAAATCAAAATAGGGCTGATGTTATTTCTACCCTCCGAACACACATTTTATACTTTATATACGGTGATCCCCCGAAAAATCAGGAACAGTTTATGAATAGATTCGGTTCGTGTAAAACGTACGTGTTTGTCTCCTTTGAATATATCCCAAATGGGTCGAAACAAATATATTCAGTGTCCAAGTTGCTAGAAACGAATACGTAGCTTTTGAATAAAAACCCATAAATGTAAACGTACAACGTGCAATAAATCGTTTAAATCACAACTGAGTCGACATATTAGACGTTGCAGTAAAGCTTCTTTAGTTAAAGCCAATTCTATACGTTAATTAATTTTCCCTTTTAACACATTTTCTAGCTAAGGTCATTTAAATAAAATGGTAGTTAATTGATAATGTGATTAGTTTCATTCACATAGATGTGGCACCTGAAAAGTAATACTAAAAAAAATTGGCAGTTGTAGTAGATTACATGACGTAGAAATGAGTGTGTAGGATCTAGTTAACTCTTTTAAATAAGGGATTTGTGATCAACTGAATATTTAAATTATATCTACCTCAATCAACTTCGTTTTTCGCGTTTTTCGCACTTCTAAATTGCTTAACTTAAACATTGTATCCCTCTTCATTAGATTGCAGAAAATTCACATTTTCCACGTTTTGAAAGTAATTAAATTTTTGGCCAAAAAATTTAACAAACCTGACATTTTCGACGCAAGACTACTATTGGAAGTGGAACACATTCATGATTTTCTTAATGAATTAAAGACTTGTGATGTAAATGACTTTGTACATTTACATTGATTTCATATATATATATATAACTTAAGCAAAATTTATTTTAGGTTTAAACCACCAACCATTAAATTTTTTTGGATGCTCTTCAAAGGTCAGTGTTTTTTTTAAACAGCCAAAGGAACGGTTCATAGTGGTAATTATTGCTTTTTTAATCATATTAAACTCTTAAGTGAAATATTATCCAGATGAGGAATTTTACAAATTCCTTCAACAAATGGAGAGCGATATCATTCCTACTCCAAGAAGAGGTAATTCAAGGGAATCACAATTTACGTGACTCAAAAGAATTTCAACACTTTGGTGAACAAGGAGGTACCAGAAATGGTGCACACTGCCCAATTTTTTTTCAAGTGCAGATATTCAAAACAAATCAAAAGCGCAATAAAAGAATGCGAAAGGTTCTTCAATGTTGAAGCCTTTTGTTTGGCAAGAAGGTTATTTTTCAATTTTTAATATCTTTATAATTATGAGGGTTATAATTACGATTATTTAAAAGAAGATTACTACTTTTGTTAGGAATCTTCGTAGTATTGAGAAAAATAGTACTTCTTGGCTCACGGGGCATGATAGCATTACCACCACCCTCCTACGCATTGTAACCCAGCCACCTGAATTAATGGTTTCAAAAGTCGCTTTCTGACTTGAGCCTAAGGGGGTGTCTTGGGTATTAACCTAACTGATTATTATTAAAACAATTAAAAAGGTAGTAGGTAATCTAGGATTCCTGGAATTATAGAGTTGCTAAGTGATATTAGTAATGTTAGTTGGATTGGTTTGGTTATTAGGATAAGAGTATGGTGATACCGAATGTTATTTGAATATGGCTTTTATAATGCTCACGTATTTATAGTAATTTCAAATGGTTTTTTTCTTCATATGGTTGATGCTCTAGTTCGCCCAAAGCAATTGTCAAAGGAGTGGTATACCACAAAACCTGACGTGCAACGAGTACGAGAAAGATACACGGGGAGACGATAGTGGCCAAAAGCGTTTTATTGCATACGCTGAAAAGCACAAAACGTGTACCACTATAATTGTAATTGACGAATTTTTAAAACCTTTGTTTGACCGGTAAAATAACATTAACTTAGAGCAATAGTTTTTATTAGTCATCTTATTTTAAATTACTTCTTTAAATAAATCATTAGATACTAAGCGATAAGGAAGAATATGCCTGGAAATTCGAATAGTGAATCGTGTTTTGTAACCAAAGAAGGCAGGGCGGTTAAAAACGCATCAAAAGATATTTCAAGGTGACAACACTAGGTTATCCTAATTGGTTGTGTTTGTAATAAAAATAATCATATAGACTGCTAGAATCCGAAGTGCTTCAGCAAATGACCTCCACCGAAAACCGCAAAGCCATACTATCTAAAATGGTTAATCATTCAGTAGTAATATTATTATTTAAAATAATTAGGTGATGTTATTCCTATTGTAAACATCCAGCCTTCTGGACCAATTGATAACGCGGAGTGCTCCGATTCAACGTAAGAATATGTCACTTGTTTATCGAAATCCGAAAACTCCCAGCAAACACGTCCTATGGACATCCGATAGACGTCACACTCGGATCTTGCCTTCGTCCGTAGGACATCCCAAAATCCAGGGTTGACGTCGGTTGGACGTTAAAGGACGTCCAAATGTCCGGTTTGTCTATAGCCGTAGTACGTCGCGGGGACAATTTTTCGGACGTCCAACGGCGATTACGGCGGTCGTCTCCAGGATGTCTTTCTATAAAACCTAGAGATGTCTTTAGGCCTTTAATTTGGTTCAATCATGGCTCAATAGGGATGAAACTAGGACGTTCATTGGATATCGTATTATGAACAAATAATTTAAAAAGCCAATCTTGATATTAAAATTTTATTCAAAACATTAAAATACAAGATAATGAAAAAAATCCAGCAACAAGTGTACAATTTGATTGTAATAACAAGAACTCTGCAAGTATTAGCAATTAACATATACATTACAAAACTTATTTAATTTTTATAAAACCAAATAAATTTCGAACTAAACTATTAAAAAATTAAATAACCTTCCTTAAACAAATGTAAAAAAACCACAAATTTTATTTTTAAATCAGTAGCAAAATAAAACTAAGCCATTTAATACTATTCCTTAAAAAAAAATAAGACTATCGAATGAAAAATGTACTCTAGAAATTACTGTTTCTCGAAGCTTAATTTTAATATCTATCCAAATCTTACTTTTGGAATTACAATTTAACTATATAAATTATCACAGTATAAAATAAAGCTTTAGGCGAACCGTTCAGTGAGAGTAATGAAGCTGTAACAAAACGTAGAACAATAGCCCAACAAGCAATATTTTCGGTTTTTAGCTGTTCACACGGTTTAGATAATTTATTTTTAACCAGGGACATATGTTTAACCCGATTCCCTAGCCGAGCCCTTTACACCTAATTCGCACTACGAAGTCCGTTTCACGTAGAGGGGTGAATTCACCCCGCCAAGTGAGACGGATTTCCGTTCGCACTCTTTCTGTTTTATTCCCGTCCGTTGGTCAAGAAAGAGTTACAACCACCGTTCGCACAAGGTTTTTTTCATCAGTTCAAATTTTATCTAATTTTGTTTTTAAAACACAAATGTTATTTAATCAAATAATTATAATTCAAATTCTACATAATATTGGTATTAAAACACCCATTGTATTTAAATAATTAAAATTAAAATTCTATCTAATTTTGTTATTAAACACAAATTTTATCTAATTTTGTTTAATCAAATAATTAAAATCAAAATTATCTAATTTTGTCATTAAACACAAATTTTATCTAATTTTGTTTAATCAAATAATTAAAATTAAAAATCATTTATCGGAACAGAAGCGGCTCGCGATATTACATATGGAAACGGAGATCCCCTCTCCGACTATTGTTCGCACCTACAAAATTGACGACGGGAGTTTCCCCGTGGAGAGAAACGGAGGTCCAAGGACGCCCGTTTCCTATCTCAGTCTCTGTCACTCCGACTATCGTTCGCGCTAGTCGGAACTCACCCCACTATGTGAAACGGACTTTCTAGTGCGAATTGGGTATTATACTAAAAGGCTCTTAACGGTTTTTATTAATCTAGAAGCACTACAACCGAAACTTTTTCATGGAGTAGTACATCCGGAGATGTAGAAACTGCTAAATTGTTTAAAAAAATAAGAATGCAATAGTTACTAACGCTTTTTTTAAATAAAGATGATGAAATATACAAATTGATAAGAAAACCTGACTTAAGTTTCATCGTGCCCCAAGTCCCAGCGCTGTTTTTCCGGCACACTATTGGCTAAATCCTACCAACATAATCTAACCGAAGGCAAATTTTAAAAAAATAAGGGATTTGTGGTACCCGAAGCAGGTGGATAAGCGAATTTATGAAATAGCCAGCGTACAAGCAATAATTTAAAAACTATTATAAAAATTTTACTGATAATGTTTTCTTATTCAAGATTTAAAACCGAAAAACAGCGCCTTCCGAAGCAGAAATATGCGAGCTTGACAACTTTCGGAAATGGAACAAAATAGGATTTGCCTCAAAAGTGCTAGATCATTGGCTCAAAATAGTAGGATTTTATTATCAGTAAGCACCAACTAATTTTCAACTGAACTATCTTAGCGGGCACCTGCAAGAAAAACCAAGGCAGAGATCGCAGATGAGCTTGATGACAAAATCCGGACCGGATCGATTTGTCATAACGCGACAAACAAAACACAAGGTTGAAGAGTTGTTTACTACGAAAGTTTTGAAAAAGGTAAAGAATATAAATAAAATAAATTTTATTCGAAAAATTAAATAAACAAATTTAAATACATTTTGCAGGTGAATTCACATATTTAGAAAGTGGAAAAATTATCCCTCTACAACCAACGGTTGAGAAGTTATCCCGTTTGAAAATTTTCGTCAAAAAAACGAAAAACCTAAAATGCATCAAGCGATTATTAGTAACGCCACTTCGCCAGCAGTCCAACAACATTAGAAATATATTTAATTAAAGGCCGGTTTAAAAAAATACAAATTCCTAGGACAACTTGCCAAGGGGTTTTAAGTAATCCTTTTTTATATAAAGCTATTTGCGTTATAAATTGTATATAAATATTGTTATTACCCACCTTTAATTAAATATATGTTGTTAAATCGCTGTCGAATTTGCTAGTTTCCTAGTTTCGACGAAAGTTTGTAAACGCGATAGCTTCTCAACTGTTGGTTGTAGAGGGATAATTTTTCCACTTTCGAAATATGAACCATGAGGTCAGAAATTTATATACCGGTGCTCCAAGAGAATCAAAAGCCTACTACACCGGTGGTCTCAACGAATTGTATAATTTTAATTTAAAATGAAATGAGAGTTTAGCATTGTAAACTTATGTATTCATTTTATAAAAGATTGGCAAAATAAAAAGATTTGTATAAATAAAAAATTTGGTTTTATTATTTCATACATAATTACGTTACACAGATTTTATTCTTGCCAACGTGAACCTTCCTCAGAATCAAACTCTTGATCCAGATTATCTTCTTTGCTTAATCGATCTCCAATATCAGAAATTTTTAAATATTCTTCAAGAATCTCATTTTCTCGATTTAAACGATTTTCCATATTATTATCACTAATTGTTCTCTGTCGTTTTACAATTGGCGTTGATGTTTTTTTTCCCTCTAGAATCTATAACCTTTAAGAGACCGCGGAATCCCCCCCTCTAGACTGTCTATTCTCTCGTTGACTAAGATAATTCTTTATCTTTCGAGTCGTTGTTTCGAGGCGTAATTCGGCCGCTTCCCCGGCATTTATTTCTTCAGGCGTTTTGAACGGTGAATTTATTTGCGAAGCGAGAAAGGAGTTTAAACCAATGTTTAATGGAGCAACATGTACGGGTGCTGGATAATTACTAATCTCAACCTTGGGTACTGGTATTGCTTTTCGAATTTCTCTAGCCTCGCTAAGAACTCGTAAAAATTATCGTAATTTGGATCGCCTGTTCATATTCGAGGTTAATATATTTTGCATTTCTTTATCGAGTAAGTTGTAATATGTTTCCGAAATGGAAATAAGTGGTTTATGTTCTTGAGATATTTGTCCGACCCTGGATGCGGGAACTAATATAATTTTTTTTCATTTTATCCTTTATTTAATAAATTGGCAATTAGCGGTACGATAGACCCTAGGAGCGCTGGTATAAAAAACCCGTTGCCCTTCTGAATTAACAAAGCATGCTTCCGTTTTAGCGATATTTTTGGACTGGCCAAAAATCTTATTGCTTTTTTATATATAAATAATTGTTTTTTTCTTGGATTTTGATAAAGCAACTCCACCCCCCTTTAAATTTTTGCAAACCGTTTGTAAGGATTTAAATTGTTGGCCAATAGATTTTTCCGTACGTTGCCTTTGGCTTTATACAATAAATTTAATTATGGATAATATGTTTTAAACTTGGCAGAAAGGTTTGCAATAGCACTCTTTTTTTACGTTCTGTCTTTTTTGGAGCCATTGTCTTTAATGATCTTGATAATATTATACTAAATTTTTTTGTTAACGACGTTCTTGTCCTCGCTATACTAGTTTGGTACGTGAATAATACGTTCTGGATTGAATAAAAATTTAACAAAACTCTATTATAAAGATAAGATTAACAATCGTACATCGTGACAATTACATTCTAACGCGCCGTTGTTAGTTTTTCCCGCGTAGATGCGCTTAGTCGCACCCCTGTTGGAGAACCCGAAGATACCGACACTGCGAACGGTCTCGATGTTTTAAATGCTCAGTTGTCCACTGAAGATTGGTTAGTGACGGTGCAACGTGAAGATACGAAAATTAAAGGAATCATTCAACGACTTCGGGACCTAAGGAGTGCTAATAAAGCCGACAAACAGTTGAGAGATGAATACGACCTTTTTCACGGACAACTATTCCGCCGAAACCCAAACCCGAACGATCAAGAAAATAATTTGCTATGGGTGGTACCTGATCGAGCACGATGGCAGATCGTTAAGTCTTGCTACGACGATATAGGGCACTTTGCCCTGGACAAAACGTACACTAAGCTGAAAGCCGATTATTGGTTTCCGCGAATGAAGCGGTATGTTCGAAGGTACATAGCATCTTGTCTTCAATGTTTGTATCACAAACAACCAGCCGGACGACTTCCTCGAATATTACACCCAATCGACCACTTAGGCCCTTTCACAAGAAGCTTAACGGGAAACACCTACCGAATACTAGCGGTGGATGGATTCACCAAGTTAACGCTATTGAAGGCAGTGCGGAATGCTGAAATGGGCCCGGCAACAAAGTTCCTTGAAGAAATCATCGGAATTTTTGGAGCGCCGAGACGCGTAAGTATTCAACGCCATCCCAGATACATTCCACGAAGCTGTTACCCAAAGGCGCGAAAGAGCCATTGAAAGAATCCGGGGAGACCAGGAAAACCAATGGATTAGGTACCACACACGACGACCGAAGCTAGCAATTACAAACCAGGAGATCTTGTAGTCATACGTCGTGAACCGCCAGCTACGGGTGAACCGCGGAAGATAGCACCGAATCTACGAGGACCTTACCTTGTCACGAAGACACCAACGAACTCAAACTTTTTATAGAAACACTGTACCAGTGGATAAAATGAAACTTTGGCAAATTTTAGACACCGAAGACAGCTTAGACGAAACTGTCCCCGAATCTGCGAATGGTTCGAGTGAACTTACAGCAACTAAAATCCCGATTGAAGTCGAAGGTAACGTACCGAAGAAAGCAGACTGTGACGACTCCATTGACGATGATGCAACGAATAATAGACGATCAAATACACGCTCGAGGTGAGCACCCGTATATTTAAAGGACTATGTGCAATAAATTGAAAAGGAACTTTGTTTATTATAAATTTAACTTGTTATATAGTACCTGGAGTCTTTTTTACAAAAAAAGGAACTACCAAAGTTTCGTAGTAGTCTAATTGTACGGATTATTAACAGTAATTAATCAGGTGGTTAAATATTAAAGGATGGCCGAATGTTAGCGCCATTTTATTCAAATTTAGTGTTTAAGCGCGACGCCAGACGGTGTGGCTGTGAACGGTCTGAGAAAGTTCGAGGAGATTCAAACAAATTCAAATATGACATATTAAGAGAGATTGTTTGCCTCGAGGAAATAAAGTTTCGGGTATTAATATGACTGAAATATTAAAATAATGGCTTCCCACGGTAACCAATTTAGCAATTTGATCGTTTTGGTAAAGTTCGTCCGCTAGATCCTCAATCAAAAGCAATGGTTGGTTTTATACACTTTTTTAAAAATCAACAGAAACATTTTTTAATTTTTAAAATCATTTTATTAAAAACATATTTCAATTTTTTTTTGATTAATCATTAATTGATAAAATTCCTTCACCAGTTAGTTAAAGTTTGAAAATAAATAACACATCAAAATAATAATTCCTTCACAAAAATTAACCCAAAATTATACATTAATTTCAATTTTTAGAAAAAAATCTATTTTGGAAATTAAAAGTTTAAATCGAATACTGTTTGAGAAAAAATGTTCTCTATTTTCGGGAGAAATTTCTTTTATAAAAATTAAATGATTAAAGGTAACTTGTTTTGCGGCTTTTTGTAACAAAAATTTTTCTCCTTAGTTTTATGCTTAAAAGATGATAATTTTCTTTTACAATTGTTCATTTTGACATTTTACGCTAGAGATATTGTCTTTTAATACACGTTTACAAAATGTTTTTTTGAAAGTCTTACTTAAATTACCAACGCGCAACAACATATTGTATTTATCTTTTATCACGTTAAAAGGAATTTTTACCCTAAACTCTGTGTTTGGGACGAAAATCATTTGTTTAAAAGTGTCACAGTGAAACATTTCCGCATTTTCCCTAGTAAGCGTTATGCGTTTTAATTTTATAACTGTCTTGTTATCTGCAATCTTGAAACTATACGACTTTGGACCGGTCGATACGAATTTTGTAATATATGTATTCAGGGTTTCACATGTTAATGAGCCTAAATTACCACCGAGGGGGTAGCCATTCGTTTTGTAAATATGTAAATTGAACACCATCTGTATCAAAATATGGTACTCGCTTTCCCAAATTATTAATAAATTTATGTAAATGAATTCGTCCATAACTGGTGACAAAGGCAGCAATTATTACACTACATTTTGTAAAGGTTAGAGCAACTTCAGATTTTTTTCGAAACAATACCTTGGCAACCTCGTTATTGATGAGATGAAAGTCTGTTAATCTATTTGTTTGGTCTGAAACAATTTCGGTTAATTGGGAGTAGCGATGTATAATTTTAGTCGTTGATTTTACCATTCTTAGAACCATCCAACCATATAACGAATTCTGAGCCAATTTAGCAGAAGTTCTTAAGGATGGGTTATCAACAATTTCTTCAGTTTCTAGCCTAACACCATCAGCTTCGTATATTGCGTCTAAATATTGTTTTTGCTCTTCATATGTTTTAATGTTAAGTGGAAATCCTGAATTTTTAACTTAAGATTTAAAACAAATATCAATATATGGTTTAAAAAATTGGTGGTATGATTGTAATTATACACTTGGAATATGTGTAACAATTTGTATTCACATTGTGATATCGCATAGTAGATTTCTATCAAAGTAAAACCACTGTTATAGCTCGTTCATTTATACTATGGGTGCATTTATCTACAATGTCTTTTACACAATTTGCGCATAAAGAATAATAAAGTTTGTTATTGACCCGATAGGTTAAAACTGGTAAAAAAAGATTTTGGTGGTAATATTCTACAGGATATAATTCCAAAATAAGTGTAAGGCGTATGATCAAAGTTATTCGTAATACTGTTAACACTTTTGTATCCATATTCCTTTTTCTGTATACAATAGGCGTAAAGACGGCAAAAGTCAAAATATCGGATTTGTTCTCCAATTAAGGAGTCTATTTCGTGGTATAATTTAATGATTTCCACACGACCTATGACTCAAGTATATCTGGGGTTAATTTTAGGAATAATTTTAATATTATTAAAAAATGCCTTCGCTATTAGAATTTTGTCTTAACATATGTGTGGTTTGGCAAATATTCTGTAATAAATTATTTTCGATCCATCTCTCTTTCGTAAATTTCGTTAAATGTTTTTTCCCAACACAGGGTTAAAGGTAGAGCCAGAAACATATTTTGGGCACCCTGGCCAGAAATCACCCATCTATGAAATATGGACCAACGGGATGTTCTCCACCCCCGCACTTCTAACAGTTTGCAATTTACATTGTTTTCTTTTTCATAATAAGCTAGATATTTTAAAGCCATCTCACTCTGCTTGCTAAACCATTAGCCGGGATAGTACATAATGTGTATGGTTCTAAAAACAAGTCAATAAAGACATTGTTAAGGGCCCCAGAAAGAGAAATCCCTCCATAGTTTGTAATATCAATTTCGGAACAAATTATACCAACCTAAAAGCATTCTTTTAGAAATCTTATGACATTTGTAACCGTGTCAATAAAATTAAAATGGCTTTGTCTTCTAAAAGGATGAACTTTTGCCACTTGTTATTTAAGTTTATCGCCTCACGCATAAAAAACAATTGTTATTTTAATGTAAACAATTTGATTCAAGGAAAAATATTGTTTTCCAGATTTAAGGCTGGGTCTGGTTTTTGGGAGCCCATATCTCTAAAACGAAGCACTTTAGGACCCATGTTTATAATACATTTTATACTCATAGAGACCCATTATTATTAAGAGGGGGCGGGGAGGCATAAATGCCCACTCATGCACAATTTTAATATTTCAGTCATATTAATACCCCAAACTTTATTTCCTCGAGGCAAACAATCTCTCTTAATATGTCATATTTGAATTTGTTTGAATCTCCTCGAACTTTCTCAGACCGTTCACAGCCACACCGTCTGGCGTCGCGCTTAAACACTAAATTTGAATAAAATGGCGCTAACATTCGGCCATCCTTTAATATTTAACCACCTGATTAATTACTGTTAATAATCCGTACAATTAGACTACTACGAAACTTTGGTAGTTCCTTTTTTTGTAAAAAAGACTCCAGGTACTATATAACAAGTTAAATTTATAATAAACAAAGTTCCTTTTCAATTTATTGCACATAGTCCTTTAAATATACGGGTGCTCACCTCGAGCGTGTATTTGATCGTCTATTATTCGTTGCATCATCGTCAATGGAGTCGTCACAGTCTGCTTTCTTCGGTACGTTACCTTCGACTTCAATCGGGATTTTAGTTGCTGTAAGTTCACTCGAACCATTCGCAGATTCGGGGACAGTTTCGTCTAAGCTGTCTTCGGTGTCTAAAATTTGCCAAAGTTTCATTTTATCCACTGGTACAGTGTTTCTATAAAAAGTTTGAGTTCGTTGGTGTCTTCGTGACAAGGTAAGGTCCTCGGTGATTCGGTGCTATCTTCCGCGGTTCACCCGTAGCTGGCGGTTCACGACGTATGACTACAAGATCTCCTGGTTTGTAATTGCTAGCTTCGGTCGTCGTGTGTGGTACCTAATCCATTGGTTTTCCTGGTCTCCCCGGATTCTTTCAATGGCTCTTTCGCGCCTTTGGGTAACAGCTTCGTGGAATGTATCTGGGATGGCGTTGAATACTTACGCGTCTGGGCGCTCCTAAAATTCCGATGATTTTTTCAAGGAACTTTGTTGCCGGGTCCATTCCAGCATTCCGCACTGCCTTCAATAGAGTTAATTTGGTGAATCCACCAACCGCGAGTATTAGGTAGGTGTTTCCCGTTAAGCTTCTTGTGAAAGGGGCTAAGTGGTCGATTGTGTGTAATATTCGAGGAAGTCGTCCGGCTGGTTGTTTGTGAGTTGCAAGCTTTTCCACAGATGCGAAAAATGCTGTATTCAATTTGAAACTTTAAAAAATCACAAATGTGAAACAGCTTGCAACTCTTGTAAAATTGAACATCCTCCTAACCAGCATTATGTTAAACAGTCGACCTTTAAAAAAACCCCACGATCCTATGTATATTTCGATATTGAGACTATAATCGAGAATAATATTCATAAACCTATTCTGTTAGTGGCACAAAGTGAAATTTTAAATCAGCCTGTGGAAACCACTGTTTTTGAAGGACAATATTGTGTAAATAACTTTCTCAATTTTTTGTTTCAACATGAAACTATTTTACTTACGGATGGGAAACGGAAAAGAAAAACAATTAAACCGAAATTTACCAACCTCATCGTAATGGCCCATAATCTGAGGTCTTTCGACGGAATGTTTATTATTTCTAAATTAATTAATCATGTCATTCCCGAGGTTATTTACGATGGAGCCAAAATTCTTACTATTTATATTTAAGGGGTAGACATTCGTTTTGTAGATTCTTTAAATTACATTAGTGCTCTACTAAGGAATTTTCCTAAAATGTTTTCTTTGCCTAAATCTAAAGGATATTTTCCCTATATTTTTTGGACAAAAAACACTTTAAATTATTCAGGACCAATTCCGGACGAAAATTTTTTTGTGCCCAATAAAATGAAAGAGTTGGAATACCGAGAATTTAAAAATTGGTATCACACAAACAGCTCGAACCGGTATATTGTATTAAATCAGAATCCAGAGCGTATTGTCTTTTAGATTGTAATTTATTACGCTTAGCTATGCAGAAATTTCGCATCTTATATAAAGATCTAATTGAAATTGATATCAGTAATTATGGGGGTATTTCTCTTTCTGGGGCACTTAATAATGTATTTATCGACAAGTTTTTAGAATCATATACATTATGTACTATTCCGGCTATCGGTTTGGCAAGTAGACAGAATCAAAGCAAGATTGCATTAAAATATTTATCTTGGTATGAGAAGGAAAATAATTTAATTTTGCAAACGGTCAGATCCGCGGCCGGGGAACAGGCTGTAGGTTCGTATTTCGTAGATGGCTACTGTGAAAATCCACCCATAGTAATTGATGTAATGGGTGATTTCTGGCACGGTTGTCCAAAACATTTTTCTGGCTCGAGCTTTAATCCAATTATCGGAAAAACATTTAAAGAAATTAGAGAAAGAGAATTAGACCGAAAAGAATTTATAGAAGAAAATTTACCAAACCACACATATATTCAAATTTTTGAATGTGAGATATTAGACTTGTTGAGAAAAAATGTCGAAGTTAAAGCTTTTTTTAATACAATTAAAATTATTCCTAAAATTAACCCTAGAGATTCTTTAGTTGGAGGGCGTGTAGAAACAATTAAGTTGTACCATGAAATAGATCCCTCAGTTGGAGAACAAATCCGATATTTTGACTTTTGTAGTCTGTATGCGTATTGCTTACAAAAATGGAATATGGTTGTAAAAATGTTAAAGTTATCACACACAACTTTGATTATGCACCTGACGCCTATTTTGGAATAATTAGTTGTCGAATCCTCCCCCCCAGAGACCTCTACTTACCCGTTCTTCCCTACCCTTTTAATAAGAAACTTTATTATACTTTATGTGGTAGTAGTGTGATAAAAAATGATGAAAAATGTACCCATAGTATTGACGAACGAGCTATAACGGTAGTCTTACCCTCGGTGGAAATCTACTACTCAATAAAAGAGTGTAATTACCAACTGTTAGAAATTTTCGAGGTGTACTATTACAATATTACAACCAATTTTTTCAAACCATATATTGACATTTATTAAGAGCAAAAGTTAAAAATTCAGGATTTCCACCTAATATTAAAACATATCAAGAGCAAAAAGAGTATTTAGACGCGATATACGAAGCAGATGTAGTAAGATTAGAACCTGAAGAAATTGTTGATAACCCATCCTTAAGAACTTCCGCGAAATTGGCGCAAAATTCATTATATGGAAAAATGGCCTTAAGAATGGATAAATCAACAACTAAAATCATCCATCGGTACTCCCAATTAACTGAGATTATAGCAGACACAACGAATAAATTAACAGACTTTCATCTAATCAACAACGATGTTGCCATGGTAGGTTATAAAAAAAGTGAGCTGGCACCCACATTTACAAAAGGTTATGTTATAATTGCTGCCTTTGTCACCAGTTACGGGCGTATTCATCTGCATAAGTCAATTAATAAGTTGGGAAAGCGTGTAATTTATTTTGACACAGACGGAGTGAAATTTACAAATTTACCAAACGATTGGCTACCCCCCTCGGTGGTAATTTAGGTGAACTTACGTGCGAGACCCCGAATACATATATAACAAAATTCGTATCAACCGGGCCAAAAAGTAACAGCTTTAAACTTGAAAATAATCAGACAATTATAAAATTAAAAGGGATAACTCTTACCAGGGAAAATTCAGAAATCATCCATTTCGATTCTTTTAAACAGATGATTTTTGTACCAAATACCGAGTTTAAGGTGAAAATTCCTTTTAACGTAATAAAAGATAAGTACAAAATGCTTTTACGTGTTGGGAACTTATGTAAAACTTTCAAAATTTTTTTTTTTAAACGTGTGCTAAAAGAGAATATTTCTAGTGTCCCCTACGGCTATTTAGAATGTGAAGATGGCGAATTGTAAAATAAAATTACCATCTTTTAATTATAAGTCTAAAAAACATGTAACCAAAAAACTTGCAAAACAGGTTTCATTCAATCACATAGTTATCGTAAATGAAATCTCTTCCGAAAATCGAGTAAATACTTTATTTTTAAATAACCTAAGATTTAAACTTTTAACTTCTAAAATTGAATTTTTACTAAAAAACGGGAATTAATGTATAATTTTTTGGTGAAAGAATTGAATTGTTATGATTTATTTTTTATTCAATAATGTTATTTTTGTATGTTATTTTTTGAAAGTTTATATAACTGGTGAAGGAATGGTTTTTGATAAGAGACATATTATACTTTAATAAAATAATTTTTTAAATTTAAAATGTGTTTGTTTATTTTACATATATTCTATAAAACAGTCAATTTACTAACAAACTACGTAGTATGTTGTCTTTGTTTAAACAGTAATGGCTTATATAAAATTTCTTTCACCGTTTCGAATGATGGTGTCAGGGCCTACTATGTCAGGCAAATCATTTTGGACGAACTCACTAATTAGATGGAGGAATGAACTAATCGATAAACCTCCTATTAAAATTATTTATTGTTATTCGGTTTGGCAATCAGGTTACCAGGTTTTATCTCAACTTTTAACCGATATAGAGTTTATTCAAGGACTACCTCCAATGAACAGCGAGTTTTGGGAATCAAATAGAAATTCCTTACTTATTATCGATGATCTAGCAGATGAACTTTACAAAAATGACCAAATTGCTAAATTGGTTACCGTCGACAGTCATCATTATGAAATTTCAGTCGTATTAATCTCACAAACCCTATTTCTTCGAGGGAAACAATCTCGTTTAATCTCTCTTAATATGTCATATCTAAATCTGTTTAAATCTCCTCGAGATTTAAGTCAAATTCATTATCTAGCTAATCAAATATCTCCCAATAATACAAAAAGAATTAAAATGGCCTACGATATGGCTACTAGTGAACCTTACAATTCCCTATTTATAGACACATCTGTCACCACTCCAGATAACTTACGATTAAGATCGTACACATTTAATCAAAACGGACCACAAGTGGTAGTTTTTTCCAATAATAAATAATTTACTATATTATTATCAAGTTCATTAAAGACAATCGCTCCAAAAAATACAGTACGTAAAAAAACGACTCCTATTGCAAATCCCTCTGACAGGTTTAAAACACACTATCCATATTTAAATTTATGGTATAAATCTTAAGGAGGGATACGTAAAAATTTATTAGCTATCAGTTCTCCAATGCAATTCAAAGCCTTACAGACCGTTTGCAAAAACTTGAAAGGGGGTGGAATTATATTATCTAAAGCCAAAAAAAAAAACTTTCTAAATATAAAAAAGCAATATGGTTTTTGGCCGGTCCGAAAATTTCACAAAAAAGGAAGCGTTCTTTAATAATTCAGAAAGGTACGGGATTCTTCATACCGGCTCTACTAGGATCTATCGTTCCTTTAATTGCCAATTTATTCAATAAAAGATAAAATGAAAAAAATGATTTTAGTTCCCGCATCGAGTGTCGGACAAATATCTCAAGAAAATAAACAGCTTGTTTCTCCCCAGGAAGCATATTATAACTTATTAGATAATGAGCTGCAAAATATATTAACTTCTAATTTAAACAGCCGCTCCAAATTACGAGAATTTCTAAAAATACTGAGCGAGGCCAGAGAAATGAGGAAAGCGATACCCGTACCTAAAGTTGAAATTACAAACTTTCAAGCACCCGTACCTGTTGCCCCATTAAATTCCCCGTTCACCTCGCAAGTTTATTCACCCTTCAAAACGCCTGAGGGAGTTAACGCTGGCGAAGCTGCAGAGCTGCGTCTAAATACTATGACACGCAAAATGAAAGACTATCTCAGCGGGAGATAAAACGAACAGACTAGGGGAGAGGCCAAATTCCCGAGTCTCTTAAAGACTGTAGATTCTTGGAAAAGGAAATCATCTACGCCGATTGTTAAGCAACAAAAGATAATTACTGATGATAGAATGCATAAACGATTAAATCAAGAAAATGAAATATTTGAAGAAAACTTAGAAAATACCGATATTGGAAGTCAATTAAGCAAGGAAGATGATTGGGATCGAGAGCTATCTTTGGCGGAGGGTGCTGTTGGTGGCGTTCTAACATTACCGCAAAAAAATTAAAATCACCATCGCCTAAAAAATCTCCCAGGCCAAAAAGACAGACCAGGCCTCCTACTCGCTGGCAAGAATAATAAAAATGTGTAACAATAAATATGTATGAAATAAATAAACATTTTTTTATTCTAAACAAATCGATTTATTTCGTTTCCACTCTTTCATCAAATGAATACATATATTTAACAACGCTAAACTATCATTTCTTTTTAAATTGAAATTATACAATTCGTTAATTATTTTACTGTAAGAAATCCCCATACATCTCGAGGTTAGAAAATAAATTACATGAGGTCCGCAGTTTTGGCTTTTATTTGATTGAAATTTATGAGTATTGTATCGAATACGCTTGCCATATCGTTCTAGCAAAAATCCATAGTCATGATGTGATCTTCCTAGAGAACAAAAAAAGTCCAGAGTGTCGCCCGATTTGTAAACAGCCGTCCAATGAGACCCTGGAAGCGTATCAGGATCGGTGTTGATTACGAAACAATATGATTTTTTTTAATTGGAACTTTTGGTAATCTATTAGCGGGAAATACTCCGATAAATTTATCTCTCGAGCGGGGGTCACACTTAAATATAGATTGGATTTGATTAGTGTTCATCTTTCACGTCACTGTCAAAATGCATAATTTTTCATATTGATCTTTTGTTAAGTTGATTCCCCTGATAGATGGCTTCAAACTTCCGTCTTCTTTCTAAAATGTCGCACGTCGAAAGTCTCGTTACATTTTACGAGGTACGTGTCTCTTCCTAGATCGTATGCTTTGTCACAAACTCCAATGTCTAGGCTATATTCGGGACTTCGTTTTTTGAATTTCATCGCGGATGACACTATTGTGGCACTAACACCAAATATTACGATCGCGAGACCCAGGAAAATGTGTATTTAACCCATGGTTAACAAAATGTTGAATAAAGACTGTAGCGCTCTACACTTGAATTTTAACCATTTCTTGAGCGTAAAATGCCCCTTTAATTATATTGCCGGTCAAATCTTTCACAATATACATACAGGGATCTCTCGTAATCACTCTATGAATTTAAAATATTTCGGCTGTAAACGTTCCCCTGTATGCTTTATCAAATGATGATTTTGCAACGGCTAAGCGAACTTTATCCCCAATTTTTAAAGTTGACTTCCCAATCATGCTAAGGTTACCATAATTTTTTTTCCAAATTGCCGATTCATTGTTTTTATTGACATCTTTAGGCGCGATTCCCGTTGTTGAATGTTTTCGAGCGTTATAAGATTTTGCAATTAATGGTAGTTTATTAAGATAATGTAAATCGCCGGTCTTTGTAATTATTTTAAAAATTTTAGATTTTACCGTGCGAACAAGTCTCTCAATCATAGAGGCCTTTTTCTCGGAATATGTGAGGTAATTGTGGATGTTATAACGCTTTAAGAGAGCGCGAAATGGGGCGTTCCTAAATTCTGACCCTGCGTCGGTACATAAATTAAGGGGTACCCGTTTTTTGAAAATCTCTCTAAAAGCCTTCACAATCTCGCTCGAGGTTTTATTTTTTATTGGATGAATAAAAATGAATTTACTTAAAATGTCCTGAACTAAGAGCGTAAAACGGTAATTGTTATTAAGTTTGTAAAATAGGGAGGTCTAATAAATCGGCCATAAATGTCTCGTCAATAGTTGTTACATATAATTTGTTACGTTTAAAATTTAATCCCCTAGCTCTGTGTTGTGTGTAAGTTGGTTGTTTATTAAGAAAATTTTTAATTTCTTTTTCCGAAATTTTGGGAAAAGGTTTTCTTAATGTAACACTGTTAGAATAACTGTGTGGGTTTTCAACATCGTAATAAACTTACTTAATTGTTTGTCTGTTTTTGACACCACCATCTTTAAATGTATGTGTAGTAATAATAAAAACAGACTATAGTAAAAGTTTTTATTTTAATAAATTAAATCACATTTTAAGTTTGAAACATTTTGAACAATATCAAAATATAATTGACTTTCTACTATTAAGGGGTCAAGGCCAAATTCCTTTTGGAATCTAACAACAATATGATCAAAATTTAATTGTGGAATGGCTAATAATATCATATTTTCAACTCGGTCTTCAAAATTTGTGCTAAATCCTAGTTTACAAGAGACATCGTGAGTAATCGAAGATTTACAATGTGGATTCTCACAATTTTCGGTAAATTCCAACATTTTATCCGTGAGCTCATGTACAATTATGTCACGCATAATATTTTTTGCCGACAAAATTAAATTAATCTCCTGATCAATTGTATGTTTACAATACTTCAATCTTTTCCACCCTGCTTGGTTGAGAGTAAATCCATAATTTGTTGAATAAAAAAGATGGTATAGATTGTTTTTTCCTCTTGCACAAGCTCGTACATCCACGAGTTTCCCTTTTGTCCCGTGAAACAGTCGATTTTTATTTTTGAACCTTCAAGAGGAAGCCAGGTGTGAAAACTAGCAACTTGGTCTTCAAAAAAATCAGTTATTTCCTTTTCGAATGTGAATAGAGATTGCCAGGCTTCCAAATTCAGTTCAAATTCGGCGCAAGTGTCTAGTCGGTAAATTTTTATGGATGGGTTGACAAAACCTAGCACCGTCACTTCTTGTTTAGGTGAGAGACTGTGAGTTCGATACATCTTTACCACTACGATTTCACGAAACAGCTAACCAATCTTTGCCCTCGTTGATTGTTTTTATTCCGTAATATATGTAACTTGACGCTCTTGGTTAATGACAAATCGGTTTTCGTATTCTCCAATAATAATTATGTTTTGAATATTAGTTAAGGGGGAAGAAAACTTCATTACCATCCGTAAACTACCATTTCGTTGAATTGAGAAATTGTTAGAATTTGCCGAAGAATCGTACGTTAAATCAAACGCGAATAATGTATTACCGTTTTCGTAATCAATACAATTACCAGAGTTATTTCCGATTAAATCCATTGCCGAGAAAAGTGAATAATATGACCTAGTGTAGAGGTTTTTATTAAAATCTGGAGTTAGAGCAGTTTCTGGTATATTCTGGTCGTCTAATGAAAGTTGTAAGAACGAGAGATTATTATGGTTAAATTGAAAAGGGTTTTCTTGACTGGCGCCATTGTACGCGAAATTGTTTACCATTCCGATTATTACCCGATTTGGAATTTTACCTAAAAAAATATTTGACTTCACGAAATCGCTCGCGCCTGCTGAGATTGTTAGAGTTTTAACAACAGTTTGTGTTAGATCGTACAAAGCTCTTTGTGTATGAAGTATCGCATTATGTGCCAGTTGGAGATCTGGATTAACGAGAATATGCTTAGCCGTGAGAATAGCGTCCTCGATAATCAATTTATATTTCTTATTAACATCTTCATGGGAAATAATTATAAATTCATCGGAATTTTTCAAGAGTCGAATTCTTAAATTCACTTTGTTTAAAAGAAATTTGTCTATTTTACAAGAATCTACATGAAGTCTACCCATATATTTACAAAGTTTCGATCCTGCAATATCTTTACTTCTTTTTAAAATTCCATTGTTTTGTTTATCTTTATTAACATCATCAAACGCTAACGCTGGGTCGCAAAACCCGTCTTCGTAATAGCCCTCGGCGGTTTTGTAAAATTGTTTGGCGCCTTTATCAAAATTTAAAACTTTTGCTAAATATGCTAAAAACGGATAGCAGTTGTTGCTAGCTTGTACTAAAGTCTCATTCATAAATACGTCTATTTGGCTAAAAATAGAATGCAATGGAAGGTTACATAGGGAGACTTTTTTCGGATGCAGGTATATCCATTAAAATCCCGTTTTGTTCTTTTTTAACACGAATTCGAATTTTAAGCATTAAGTTCGACATGTCGATATAATAATGTCCCCCGGGGATAGAAAAATCAATATGTGTAGCATTAGACAAGGGAGCTATAGGGAAATAATCTACAAATTTACTCCCCTCAATATTTCCATTAATCAGGGGTTCGTTAAAAAGCTCCAACTCCAAACACATAGATTCAAATTGAGGCATAATGCTTTAGTCAAGAAAATCGGTTTTTGTTCTCTTGCGTTTTCTTTGATTATTGCGTAATTTTGATTTGCGCTTGTGTCCTCTCCGAACTCCAGAGCCTTTCTGTGTATTTAATATGGTATCACCGAGACTATTTAAAAGATTTGTTCCGGCAATTTTACTATTTTTTTAACGACTCCTTAAAATTTTGACCCGCAACAACATCATCCATTATTCGTTTCCCCATAACCAAACCTTGGATACCGAGTGATTTAGCTACGGGTCGAAAAAGAGGTGTTACGAATCTTGCTAAACTTTTAAAAATTGACCCAAATTCACGACCAGTTTGATATTGACTTCCTCGAAATACGTTATATCCGCGTCCTGTTTGTACATAATGATTATAATATCTTTCCATGATGAGCTTGTTTTAAGTGTACTTTAGACTAAGAATCCAGTCTTTTGAATATTAATTTAATAATAGTATTTCCTGTTTTATATGGCAGGAGTTCACCGTAATCCGACCTTAAAGAAATTTCTATAGTTTGTATTTGATCGTAGAGAACTGGAAAATAGTCTAAAAAATTAAATCTTTCAACTTGTGCTCGATTTTTATTTTCGTTTAATTTGATAATTCTTAACAAGGGCGTATTAGTGTGACCTGTTATTACAGGTTGTATAATATTTGTATAGACATAAATTCCAGATATTCCGTGGTTGAGATCTGCGGGGTACATACCTATTTCGTTAAAAAGAGGTCTTTCGATTTGATTGGTAGAAAATCCTAACATTTGTCCGAGTTTGGGGTTATCTATTGGAAAGGTTAAAAAACTGTTTCCACCCAATCCTTTAACTGAAACTGTTGAATCTGAATTTAAATTAAACTCGAATTTAGCCCAGCTCATTTGTGGTAAGGAGTGTTTCATTGCAATTAAAATATTTTCAATAGTGTGATAAACGCCCCTTGGAATTCGACAATGGAATTTGTCTACAACATTTAGTTTATTATTTTTACCTTGTTCGTAATTGTGGAAATCAATATCACGTTTTTGGCGTCGTCTATTCTCAACTCTGTTTAAATCGTTTCGAAAAATTATAAAATTAACCGTATTATCTAATTCTAATCTAATTAGAAGAAGGTCTAATGCTTTGCTTTTATAAACTGAGGAGATATAATCTACTTTGTACTCAATTTGCAAGAGGTCTGCTAGAGGTCCAAATATTTTAATTTCCAACCCACTCATTAACTCGATTTGAAAATAATATTTTCCATTTTCTTTGAAAATAAAAAATCCAGCCTTAAGTGAGACATGCGAATCAAAATATCTTTGAAGTTCATTTAAAAATTTAAAATGAAGGGATAACGGTTTAAAATTCCCGCTTAAATCCTTATCAGCCTCGTAATAATTACGTTCAAACGTATAACTGTCATTTTCCCAGTTAGGTGGTTCAATTGGAATATTTTTATTATACCTAAAATCTATAACCGAATCCTCATCTGATATAATTTTTTCCTCATACACTTTTAAAGGATTTTGACTGCTAATTACACCATCTTGAAATTCTGCCGTGTTTATATTAAAAATATTTGCTAAGGTCCCGGTGAAGGCCACCTGTAGGTCTCGAGGGAATGAAATTCTTAAGTAATGACCTCGATTTATTTCTTCGATTACGTAACTAATTTCGAACCGATTTAAAGGGGGGAAGTTGGTCGCCTGTTGAATTTCGTTTTTTAATTGCCTATGCAAAGATAATGGAATAATATTTCCAAAATCATCTCTCTGACCTTCAAATAAAAAAGGTTGGATAACTGATACAGAGTAGAAAGAAAGAATCTTCCTGCTCAAATTGCGGTATTTTTGTAGTCTCAATACGTATGTCGATAAAATTGTTGCGTGAACTAAAAGTAATATTGTTTAAATTATTTAACGGGCCAAATTTTTGAATACCCGTAAAATAAGTGTCTGATGGAATTTTAAAAAGATCTGCTAATGGATTTTGAAATTTAATTTCCATACCTACCGGTATTTCTAAATTAAAATATCTTCATCATCGGACGATATCGCGGTTTTTAAACCAACAAACTGTCTCGGTTTACAGCGTTCTAATAAATCGCGTATAAATAAGTGTAATGTGAACGGTTGAATCTCATTATTATATTGTCTTTCTCCCTCATATCTGCCTGCCTCAAACACAATCGCGTAATTATTCCATTGTAGTGGTTTAATAACAGGTTGAGACGGTAGATTAAGTGCTATTGGAAGAGATCTTGGTAAATTATTTTCTTCGGAAGGATTTAATACTTTTGGTTGGTTGACGTCTCCATTAATATTTGGAATTAAAGGGTCTGTTGGTAAAATGTTGTTTAGATTTTCTTCTGGTTTCAGATTTGGCTTTGGTTCAAGTTTTGGTTTTTCTTCTTGTTTCACTTCTAGCTTTAGTTTCGGTTTCTTGTTAATTTTCTGTTTTTCCTCCTGGGTTGTGATTGGATTTCTTCCACGGGAATTTGTCGTGGTAAATATTTTTGTTGATATTTATTCACAATTAACGCTTTTTTAATTCGTACTTCGATACAATTTGTTGCGTAAGTTAAAGAAATAGTTTTGGCGTGATTCGAGAGTGGATAAATAGAAAGATAATCACTGTCGACAAAATCATTTTCTCGAAATTCCAAAACAGAAGCTAGGGGCGATGCTTGGGGTATTCTTACTTGCACATCTTTTTGTAACTGTATTTTTAATTTTGAACTAACTTCGTTTTCATCTACTTTTACCGTATTTATTTGGATTTTTCCTTTAAGTGTTTGATTGGACGCAATAGCTTTAGCAAACTTGTTAAGTATATTATTTTGCAGAGATGTGGGAATAGTATTCTTATTTCGGTCTAGATCACCCTCGTAACGTTTGGGTGGAATTTCAATTTTAATATAATCCCATTGATTTTCTTCGGGTGAAATAGCATCTGACACGTGCCCTACTTGGAAATGCGAATACTCCTTTGTTATATTTGAATAAGTTTCAGGAAGAATTATCTCTGCTTATGCACAAACCCATTTTTCATTATTAAAATTTAAAGGTTTTGATAACTGTACTTTAAAGGCAGAAGGTGTATTTTCCGGGTAAATATCGGGTGATGCGTTCGAAGGTAGAAATACTACGAAACTTGACATCTTTATAATGACAGTTTTAGTTGGGCGACATCTCGTTTTATATTAATAATAGATTTAGCGTGATAGATCGAAAGTATTGGGAGTTGAACTTGAGACTATTTGATTAACATCCTGCAACGCTACACCTTGACACGAAAGAGATAAAATATCTATTTTTACGTAGGAAAAATAAGAACAATATGTTTATTAGAAAAACAGCTTTATTCACATATTTTCAATCATTTGAAAAGTTTTTGCAAGATTTTACAAAACCTCAATGGGCGTTTCAACTTGATTAAGAGTTAAAATTTGATTATTTTTACAATATTCTTGAAAAAAGATAATAGCTTTCATCTGCTCATCAGATGGCATGACAAAGTCTGGTGGAAATACAACATTTGGTTTCATTGTTGAATTTAAAGTTTCTTCGGACTTAATAGCAATTGTCTTTTTTTATGATGGATTATCTTTGGAGTTCCATTATCATTAACAAACCCGTCGAGCCATTCTTGATTTTTTACGTTAAACTCGTTCAAATAATCAATAATTTTGTCGTCTAATATTTCTTCTTCGCTTGTGTATTTCGGTTGATTTGAATGAAGACAATCGCAAACATCAATATTAAGAAGTGTTTTATTAGAATAACTAGATGTTAAATGGTTCATCAGAAATAAAGCTTGACAAACCCAGCATTTAACACTAAATTTAAAACTATCTATAAAATCAAACGCGTGTTTGCGACATGGCTCCTCATAATAACAAGGGTTCTGGGTAGGCGATTTGCATTTAATTTCTGGTTTCCCCATAAATAACTTCATTTTTTAACCTTTAAAGAGATCGACTTTTGAGACGTCTTACGCTTACACATATCCTTTGACTTTTAAATGTGAAAATAATTATTATTTATAGAAATAGTTATTATCGCAAGTTTAGACTCGTTTATTAGTTGTTTAAAGTATTTTGGGTTGGTCCAAAAGTTGCCAAGGATATAAAGCGAAGGTCGCGAATTCGTTTCCCCATCTCGCAAATAACTAATTAGCATTTTAAATGGCGAAAAAACGAAAAAACGAAAAAAGTGACACCAAAAGTGAATAAGCGTAAGTAACCGGGGGGGTCACATATTACCGCCGATATCTCGGGCCGAGCTTGTTCGATCGTGTCCAAACTTGTTGGGGTGATAGACCGAGGCTTAGGGTTGTGGTCAGGGGTCAGGCGTCGAGGTCTAGACCATCTTCAAGGTGAAATTTGAGATTGAAAACAAAAATATGTTTTTCGATTTTTCCAAGGTGAAAAACTGGTTTTTGGAAAAAAAATTGGGGTTGTTTTGGCGGCCATCTTGGATTTACATGTTCAAATTTAGTTCTTCTCTAGAACACGTCTGCCGAGGATATACGTCCAGGTATACGCTTTGTCGGTTTCAATCAAAAATGACACGCAGCGCCTCTCGTGGTCAGATAACGCGTAACTTGGTTAAATGTTTTTACCCGCCCCGGTTGAAATTAATGTGAAGTTGGTGATATTTAAACGTTAATTAGCCTACCAAATGGTATACGAAATATTACACTGACAATTATTTTCCGTTTATATGAACTTAAATGTAAAATAAAATCGTCTTGAAAAATCGTTAATCGCTTTATAACATTCAAAAATAATATTTTTCACGCGCCATGTAGGTAATCGAACATCTGCTCGTCTAGGTAAAGTTTGCGTTGCCAACCCGCGTAATAGAACGCAAAATGAGATTTTAGGAAGTAGGTGGTAATTCAGAACAATATTAATACTTTTCGCGAATTTTGTCATCAGTGAATTATAAATATGACTTGAAATACGTTTCAAGGTTTATTTAAAAGCTAGTTTCATCCATTGGTTCGTTCACAATGTATCTGTAAAGTTAACGGAAATTTGAAGGCGGTGACTCTTGCCCAGCCTTAAGCCTCGGTTTAATCTACAAAAACCTGGTCAATAGAAAAAAGTTACAATAATAATAAAGCTCTTTCGTAGTTTGCCTTTCTACTATAATGCCCGAATATATGGCACGCCAAACGGGACAAAATTATAAACCGTCTGGTGGAGAGATGCTATTCTCTCGTGGGGAGATGTTTTATTGTCTCGTGGGGAAATATATTTTGTCTGGTGGGGAAATATATTCTGTCTCGTGGGGAAATACTTTAATGTTTCGTTTTAAATTTTGAATTTGCCGCGCCGAGAGCGCATGACTACTCCCCACGAGAACTTTCAAACATCTCTCTCTGTAACTTCGAAAAGTTTCTCTCTCTAACGTTTTAAAATTTCTCTCCACAACGTACGTATTTTTCATACCCCCACGAGGCAGCGTAAGCTTTACCCGAGGCCTTCACCCACCGTGCCTCTGGGGGGGGGGGTAGGAAAAATACGTTCGTTGTGGAGATATTTTGAAGTTTCGTGTAGAGATGTTTGAAAGTACACGTGCACTCTCGTAGCGCCAATTTCAAACACAAATAAGGAATTTCCTCATTATTCGATTTTATTACAATAGTTTAATTCCCAAACGTTTTTTTCGGGATTTTTTTTCAATTTAATCGAAACTCATAGACTGGGATCCCGTTGCGACTTCAAGGCCCCCACAGAGTGGCGTAACGACAAATTTTGGGCCCTCCGCGGGATATCAAAAGGGCCCTTTATAAAAGAGTTTTTAATCGTTCTGATTTGTAAAATGTGCCGATATAATATATTTGGGCAGTTGCGGACTGGGTTTAGAAATATTGGTTGTCAGATCAGGGGGCCACCATGTGGAACACGTTATGTTTAAGAGGAAGGGGCATTCCATGGGAGCCATTATGGCCCACTTGTCATCGAGCAGGCTGACACCCTAGGGTGTCCACCGTGGTATTTGAGCTTTTTTTTAAAATATATTTTGTTTATTAACAATTGGTGCAATTGGAGGTTTTTTATGACAATATTCAAACAAGGAGAAACTTAACAAACTTCAAAGTATATACACCAAATGTTATTCAATTTATAAGATTCATAAAATATTTTTTAGATTTTATAGAAATATTAATGATAATAATAAATTATCTTTAACTGGATATTCCTATATTATTACGCTTTGAAAATAAAATTGATGATCCTATTTTCTCCGACTCAGATATTAATTAGTATTTTAATATTGTTGCGTTGTCTCCTTTTTCAATGTGTAATATAAAATATAATACTGTAGGACTCGCGAAGAACGCACTAACAATTCAGAGCTGCCAGTCAAATACTAGAACATTTATACATCACTTAACTTCACGTTCGCCATCTATCTGTAATAAATGGAAAATCTTTAAATTCAAGAATAAATACGAGGATGACGTTGTCAAGATCAAGGATGTATTTATTTAAAATTAAGGTGAATAACCAAATCGAGATGATTTCTAGCCTTTCTCTCACGGCTCCCCGTCCTAGCTTTGGGGACCCTGAACCAACACTGTTCTTCAAATTCAGTCTATCAATGGCTCGACTCAGCTGAACATCGTTAGGGGCCTAACCAATTTATATTTATTCATTTTCTAAATTAAATTACTTTTTTTTACATTTCTGTCAAGGTACCAGTTCAAACCCAACAATTTTATTATTAAATCGTTATGTGACCTGTCAACTATGTGTGAAAAAATATCCGACCACATTTGGAGTTTATTATTTCTAGGCTGAAACTTTGAGCAGAAACGTTTACAAATTTAATTTCAAACTCGATTATGTTTTCCAAAGCACTACTTTCTGATTGGAAGTTAGAATATCTGATCTCCAAAACTTGTTTAGATAGTCTTCTTCAACGTTTTTTCTTCCTGGAGGGGGCCGTGCACCGTGTCCCTCCCCCTTGTGTACGCCACTGCCGTCTTTTAACAATATACTTTATTCGTAACGAACGGCTCGGATGCGGCAGACTTCCTACCAGAGCTTTATTTAATTGCTTTCGGCTGTGCTTTTGACATTTTATCAGTTATTGACCCCCGCACGTTACAAAACTAGTGGGATAGGTTGACCCCGGCGGACTCAACTAAGTTTAAGTAAAGTAAAAAATTTTAAGTCTCGTGACGTTTATGCAGTAGCGGATACACGTGGTCAGAAATTTATATACCGGTGCTCCAAGCGATCAAACAGCCTACTACACCGGTGGTCTCATCAGAATGCCCTACACTAGCGTCCACAAGCCCGGACAGGTGACAAAACCAGCATCGGTAGCAGAACCCCACTACTGATGGTCGCACCCTCGACGCAAGCTGCTCATCCCAGCAGAAGGCGTAGCAATGGGTCGACCAGCTCGCCACTTCACGCACAGCAGTGGGATAGAGAACGGATGATCTAGCAACGCCAGCCGACACCCTACCGAGAAAGGTAGAGAGCCAAGCCCTTTGGAGAGAACTCCTAAAGGGTCGCGGCGGGCACACGGCAGCTGGCACCGGATATCCCGGCGGAACTCCAAAAGGCCGGGAGATGGGTCCGCCGTGCCCTCATATGGAGGTCCGCAGCCCTACAGCAGGCTACTCAATCCGCCGAGGCGGCCAGGTTGCCCGGCCCCTCTCCGTTAGCCTGGGCCGAAGCCCAGTATCCAGCCCACACCTGACCGAAGTCGGAGGTGGAGATAGGACCATTTGGACCGAGCTAACATCTCCCAGTGCGCCACCGCCCTTATGGGTTACAAGAGCCGGACCCCGACTCCCCGATAAAGCCACCAGTTATTGCACACTCCGACCCCTTGAGGGCCGCAGTAGCGGATACATACAAAACTCATAGGGGGGCGCTATTATGTTATGGGTGTAATAGCAAATCATCAAGTCATATATAAAGCTTAAGAAAAACTCGCGTCAAGGGGGGGGGCGGCACACCTACGCCTCCATTCTAAATCCGCCACTGGAGGTTTTTGTCGAATTGGCATATGTGATAATACTTTATCTACTCGGTTAGTGACTGCGCAAGTCGTAAGCAGACAATGCCTGTTTTGCAGGGCCGGATTAAGCCATTTTTGAGCTCCTGCACGTGTTTATTCCTCGTTTGTCTTCAAAGTAGTGTTCAGTGGAAACTTAAGGCAGTGGAGAAAACCGATGGCATTTTTTTGTAAATGTTAGGGGTGATATAATATTTAAAAACGCATGTACCTCAGGCCCTATAGACCAGGCGTCGCGAGGGAATACTCAGCGACCCGAAACGAAACCTTGGGCGCTTCCGATCAACTCTAAAAATATATTATCGGAGTTTTAAATTCGTGTTATCTACGCCTCTTAAAATCGTTAAGAAATCGGGCGTGGCAGTGGGAGAATGACCAGTTTCAAACTTTTCCGGACCAATTTATTAATTTAATCGAAGAGGGTTAGTGGCTTATCTGTCCCTTAGTTTATCTGATCGGGTATGATCCTGTTTCTTTATCTGAATTATCTATCGGAAAAGTTTCCGATTTTTAAAACAGATACAAATTAAAAAACAGATACCAATCGAATGACGTAAAATTGTTCAGATAAGCACTAACTGGTAACTGTTATCTGTAGATTGTTAAAAAAAATCGATAATCTGCAGACTGATCGGATACAGAATATTGCAGTTTATCTGTTTTGTGCTAGAAGCGCTAGGGGCGTGGTAAACTTTCTGATTTCTATGATCAACCCACTCTAATTTTTCAGTATATTTTGTTTTATTTTAAAGGGATACTGAAATCGGTAAATAACTTTCTATCGATTTCTACTTGAAAAAAAGTCTGAAAATTATTTTATTTTTCCCGGTTAAACTCAAGTATGAATTATTTCAAAACTTTGCCCAAAACTGAGATTAGCAGACGACAAAGGTTTTTCCACGGAGATCAGATATTCTAACTTCCAATCAGAAAGTAATGCTTTGGAAAACATAATCGAGTTTTAAATTAAATTTGTAAACGTTTCTGCTCAAAATTTCAGCCTAGAAATATTAAACTGCAAATGTGGTCGGATATTTTTTCACACATAGTTGACAGGTCAAAGAACGATTTAAAGGGCAACGCAAGTGAGCTGGCAAAATGTGTGTAAAGTCAGTAAAGTGCGAAATTTACGGTTGACTCTGCCTGCCTCTGTCAAGGCCGAGTGAGGGGTTTGGGGGATGAAAAGCATGGTGCTTTTTCTTTTTTTGCCAGCTCTCTTGCGTTGCCCTTTAATAATAAAATTGTTGGGTTTGAACTCGTACCTTGACAGAAATGTAAAAAAAAGTAATTTAATTTAGAAAATGAATAAATATAAATTGGTTAGGCCCCTAACGATGTTCAGCTGAGTCGAGCCATTGATAGACTGAATTTGAAGAACAGTGTTGGTTCAGGGTCCCCAAAGCTAGGACGGGGAGCCGTGAGAGAAAGGCTAGAAATCATCTCGATTTGGTTATTCACCTTAATTTTAAATAAATACAACGTCATCCTCGTATTTATTCTTGAATTTAAAGATTTTCCATTTATTACAGATAGATGGCGAGCGTGAAATTAAGTGATGTATAAATGTTCTAGTATTTGACTGGCAGCTCTGAATTGTTAGTTTACTCTTAAATGTTAGTGCGTTCTTCGCGAGTCCTACAGTATTATATTTTATTTTACACATTGAAAAAGGAGACAACGCAACAATATTAAAATACTAATTAAAATCTGAGTCAGCCGGGAGTAGTGGCTCACTCCTGTAATCCCAGGCGTCCGGGAGGCAGAGTTTGTGGATGGTCGTGTGAGGAGGACTACCAATTCCCCAACGGGTGGTAGGAATACTTCCGCCACGGGTGTCCCCACCCCTGTCCCCACGTATCCCCCCGTTGGCGTGGCCGTTACACATATCTCGCCCTGATTAATCAGATGGTGTTTCGCCTTGCTCGCGGTCTTCTCAGACTCAATCAGCCCTTTCTTCCTTGAATAATAAAAAAAAATATCTGAGTCGGAGAAAATAGGATCATCAATTTTATTTACAAAGCGTAATAATATCCAGTTAAAGATAATTGATTATTATCATTAATATTTCTAAAAAATCTAAAAATATTTTATGAATCTTATAAATTGGATAACATAACATTTGGTGTATATACTTTGAAGTTTGTTAAGTTTCTCCTTGTTTGAATATTGTCATAAAAAACCTCCAATTGTACCAATTGTTAATAAACAAAATATATTTTGGAAAAAAAGCTCAAATACCGCGGTGGACACCCTAGGGTGTCAGCCTGCTCGATGACAAGTGGGCCATATTGGCTCCCATGGAATGCCCCTTCCTCTTAAACATAACGTGTTCCACATGGTGGCCCCCTGATCTGACAACCAATATTTCTAAACCCAGTCCGCAACTGCCCAAATATATTATATCGGCACATTTTACAAATCAGAACGATTAAAAACTCTTTTATAAAGGGCCCTTTTGATATCCCGCGGGGGGCCCAAAATTTGTCGTTACGCCACTCAGTGGGGGCCTTGAAGCCCCAACGGGATCCCAGTCGATGAGTTTCTATTAAATTGAAAAAAAATTCCCGAAAAAAACGTTTGGGAATTCAACTATTGTAATAAAAGCGAATAATGAGGAAATAACTTATTTGTGTTTGAAATTGGCGCCACGAGAGTGCACGTGTACTTTCAAACATCTCTACACGAAACTTCAAAATATCTCCACAACGAACGTTTTTTTCCTACCCCCACCCAGAGACACGGAGAGAGGCACGGTGGGTGAAGGCCTCGGGTAAAGCTTACGCTGCCTCGTGGGGGTATGAAAAATACGCACGTTGTGGAGAGAAATTTTAAAACGTTACAGAGAGAAACTTTTCGAAGTTACAGAGAGAGATGTTTGAAAGTTCTCGTGGGGAGTAGTCATGCGCTCTCGGCGCGGCAAATTCGAAATTTAAAACGAAACATTGAAGTATTTCCCCACGAGACAAAATATATTTCCCACGAGACAAAATATATTTCCCACGAGACAGAATATATTTCTCCACGAGAAAAAATACAATTCCCCACGAGACAAAATACAATTCCCCACGAGACCAAATATATTTATCCACGAGACAAAATATATTTCTCCAAGAGACTTCGTCATCTCCCCACGAGAGAAAAGCATCTCTCCACCAGACGGTTTATAATTTTGTCCCGTTTGGCGTGCCATACGAATACCTTGAATATATAAATAAAATAATTGATTCAGATATACTATGTAATATATTTATATTTTTAGGCTATTCTCTAAGTTTCGTATACATTTTTATTATTACATTTTTCAATAGTAAACTAGAATTATTAAAAAAAGCTATATTTTATAATACCAATTATTATATGATTACGTTATTTGAAATTAAAATTTAATTAATCTATAACTTTTAAAATTGAAAATAAAAGTTTAAAAACATAAAAATATTAGACTTTTCAATGATACCCAACAGATATCGCGCCTTTCATAATTCGTTCATCAAATCCAAAAGAAATGTGTCGAGGCCATAATACCGCATTTCGCTGCCCATGGCAATATAAATGAAAAGTGGTATATGTCCTTTTCAACATAGCACTTCAAAATCTGTCAATAAATTGCAGTGTTTTCAAAAATAAATAATTAATATTTTTGTTTAGTTTCAAAGTGCATTACATCCGTTTATTAATATTACATTGCGGTGTTATGATAACCAAGAAATATGTGCGATAAAATGTGAAATTAATTAATTACTACGTCGTACGCTTATTTCCTTTACTTACGTGTGGCAATGATAGCGCATTTTCGTCGTTTGCTTTTCCACAGTGAAAAGAAATGAAACGGAACTGGATTCCAACATTTGACTCCAATATTTTATAAGAAAAAGAATATGACCTGGTTTGTGTCAAAATTAATAATTTTTCTTTTATAAGTTACAATATTAATAAAGCTCTTTCGTAGTTTGCCTTACCACAATAGTCTTTCTTATTATAATGTCTGAATACCTTGAATATATATAAAAATAATTGATTCAGATATACTATGTAATATATTTATATTTATTGGCTATAATCTAAGTTTCGTTTATATTTTTAATATTACATTTTTCAATAGTAAACGAGAATTTTTAAAAAAGCTGTATTTTATAATCCCAATTATTATATGATTACGTTATAGGAAATTAAAATTGAATAAAAAATTTAGTGCGGTATTATAGCTATTACGAAGTATCATTGAAAGTTTTTAGTCTCTAATGTAGTCGAAGTGATCAAAACTTGCAAATATTATCGTCAATTTGCGTTTTGGTCAAGTATACATTGCAAAACACCAAAAAATATGAAGAAATTGAATTGAAAAGCTAGATGACAAGAGGTGAAATACACCGTCGAGTGACGGTCGCGTTCACCTTTGTTTGGTCCAGCGAAATAATAAAAGGATTATCTCTAAAGGGGTACCCCTTCGCTCGGATCCGCGGCGCTCGAAAACTTCGACGGACCTATCTCCGTTACGACCCTCCCACGGTTCATCCCCCTTTGGATGGAACTGAACCACTGAGGAAAAACCGGCCTTTAAGAGCTCTTTCTGGATTCGGTGGGTGGTGGTGCATAGCCGTTCTTAGTTAGTGGAGCGATTTGTCTGTTTAATTCCTCTAGCCTACTAAATAGGCGACCGATCACTTGTGTCGGTCTTTCTTCTTCGAGGGACTAGCGGCGTTAAGCAAGATCTATCGTAAAATTATTATATATTAAGAGGTCTGTAACTGCATTGACAAAGACAAGCCTCTTACTCATGGTTTCAGATAATTTGTAGGCAAAAAATTGACATTTTATGTTCGTGGAATTGTCCCTTATCTGGGACAAAAGGGAAAATAGGCATATCTTTTAATTGATATCAAAATAAAATATGAACTTTAGCCTGCTCTCTTAAGATATAAATTTTACCTCGTTTAATACTTGGAAATGATAATTATTCCTTTTGAAAGTGTTCTTTTTTCGACGGCACTTTCTAGCAAAGTGTCTCACTTTCTCGGTTAATTTCGTCAGCACCCTGACCCTTCCATCAGAGAAAACGATTGTTACTTAAATAATCATTTCCCCTTTATATGCCAAATCGTGTTGACTTTTAAAAGAAACCGCTATAACCATCAGCGGCCGTTTTAGGTTTTTTCCCATATAAGGGACCAGGAAAAATACGGCTCAGACTTTTTAATATATTTTAGATGCAAAAAAGCGGAATAAACCCTTCCTAATTATTTCCAATCGATTGTTTGAGGGCTACTGCTCTAAAAAGCCTTAAATTTAAATATTTCCAAGTATTTCATTTGTGAAAATAATAAAAAAATGGTTTTACTTAACAATGATTTTTTAAATAACCACATGATTATTTCCCTTGATAGTTAGATTTAAAATTACAACTTAACTCTATTGTTTAATGAAAAATTAATTTAAATCATATAAACAATCCTTAACCGTTATGAGATTTTCATGTTTAATAATATTTCACTTTTGAACAACATGAAAAATCATAAATATTCGGAGTGCCATATATGTGTGCTGTCCATTGCAATATCAAAAGTCAAAATTTTAGCCAGAGATTCCAATTATCGACGAAATGCCAATTGATAATATATTGTTATTTTTCTTAAGATAATGTATATGAAAATATAAATGTTATAAGAAGGATTCATTTGTAAGTTTCCAGAGCAGGCCTACGGCATTCCTCTTATGGGTAGTCTGCCTGACGGTCTCCTCTGGGGTTTCTGGTATGTGACAATAAGACGCCGGGGCGAAAGGGCGTCTAGCAAACAAATGACCATATCTTATTGGCATATTTAACAAAGAACTGCCCAATAACGTGGTTGCCACCAGTTTGGTGTCTGAAAAAGCGATAGAGCCATTTTTTATTCCTTAGAAATTTTCAAAAGATACAGTCGACATTTTTAACGATGCGTTACGATAAATTTTATTTAAACAGTAAATGGGAAAAATAAAGGCCTAAGATGATTGTTCGAACATCTTTTTTTAAGATCACGGAAACCAGAAATCAACAAAAAATCGAATATTTAAATTCGTTGAGAAAACAACTAGTAAATCTAATAGCAAGCCTAACTTCAAACGATAACAAAAATTAACAAGGACTTGGAAAATTAGCTAAATCGTAAGTAACGTAAAAAGGTGTTAAACGTATTGATATTAATTTTCGTTCTCATTACAGCCGCCAAAAGTTGATAATAAAAATGTTTTATTTTAAGAAAATTGTATTTCAAATAATCAAATAAAAATCTTTCAACTAGCTTTATTATTTAAAATTAACCAAAACAAGAAGTACTTTATAAATATATTTTTTAATTTCTTAAAAGTTTTTATAATAAAAATCACCGGAGTCGTTTCCAGTGCCCGAAGAGAGAGAGAGGGGTGTGTCCATCCGGTGATTGAGAATTTCATTCTCAATCACCGGAAGGACACAAAGCTGTAGCTTGGCTCCCGCCGTTCACCCGCGCCTCTCCCGTTCCTCCCGCCGTTCACCCGCGCCTTTCCTCCTTTAATCACCAGAATTTCTAATCACCAGATTATCCCGTTCACGGGTTGCTTTCCCCCAACCCCTATTCACTGGATACTTTATCTCTCGTTCACCAGCTCCTTTCCCCCATTGCTTTCACCCCTTCTAAACACCAGTTGCTTTCCCCCATCCCCATTCTCCAGAATTTGTTTTCCTCGTGCAGATATCTGGAGATTAGATTTTTATCCGTTTGCTTATCACTTCTGAACCCCTTAATTTCTAATCTCTAGGCAATAAAAACAAGAAATATACATTTCCAATTTTATTTTACTTTTAATTACATGATTGCGTAAAACAGGTTCTAATATTAGACCGACAATAGAAATAACGCGTTTAAATCGCATTTTATCAATATAAAAAAAATTAACTCGATCTTCGTAAGGAATATGTACAATTTCATTTAATGGGCTGAAACGAACTACCTTCTGCAAGTGCGGTTTGTATAAATAATTTTATTAAAAGTTCTACCTCACCACGTCTGACCGGAATAGATATGAAATCGTCATCCTCCAGTGCCGCTGCCCTTGGTGGTGCCGGGATCTCCCATTCTTGCGAAAGGTACTTTTTTTCCGATGGTGAATTATCCCTCGACGGACAGTGTGGAAAGAATCTAGCATGTTCCCATTCTGGTACGTCTCCTGATTCCCATCCTTCTAATACGCCGTGGCACTTGTAACATCGTACTTCATCGCCCCGCTGAATATAGTAGAATCCAGCCTTCGCTAGTTGTTCCTTAGTAACGTGCGGATTTCTCCAGTGACGAAAAGTTTCAATGTCCATACTGTAAACTGATAGTTTCTATAAGCTATTGTCAACATTCTTAAGCCTAATTGGTTAAGCCTAAATTTCAATAAATGTTTTTCTATTTATTTTGGTTAGACTCTAAGTCTATTTACTTCAATTTAAACAAGGCCTAATTTCCCTCTACAGTAAAATAATAAAGTCACTTACTTTTACGGAAATCCTGAAGCCTTTCCCTGTAAATAGAGTCGAGAAGGCGGGGAACGGAGCGCGAAAATCTACGTGTCTCTTCTCGATGAGGTCCAGGAACTAAAAGAACGTTGAGTCGTATATCTAGAGATCAAATAACACTCGAAACTTCAAGTAAATCCTGATTTCTCATTGGCTGAAACCAATTGACGTCACGGGAGATTGTAAAATGTAACCAAAAATAGAGGTTACTGCTCATCGGTTAGCGATAAAAAATTCGTCACGTGTTAAATTAGGCAAATTAGAATAGCTGAAAATACATTGCGCTTACTTCGCACTAATTTACTTCTGATACAACTTTGATAAAAATTAATCCTGTTTCGGGGAACCCACAGGAGGAAATCTTAGAGACTATTAACTCGGTAGAATACACTATTTTAGCAATTGCAATTGCAATTGCATATAATCCTTGTTATTGTAATGTTTGATATATACTGAAATGATTATTGTTGGATAGGAAAATAAAAGAATCGTGATAAATGTTAATTTTTTTATTATAAAATAATTGGGACGATGAGTAGTATCCTACTGGAATGTATATCGCCCTCATCGTCCCAATATAATTGATGTTCCCAGACTTGAAGAAGCATCCTGGGCTCTCCAACCTCATGGCTAACAGAACAATACATAAAATTTTAACTTTAGTACAGTATAAATAATTCGTGAAATTTAATTTATTACCTTATTCTAATCTCAAATTTAATAGATTCATCGCTCGCACTTTGTATTACTATCCCCTTAATTTCTTCAATTCTACATGAAGAAAATTAAAATCTAAAATTTTTGTTCTAAAAGTTATTTAAATCTTAAAATAATATTTACCTCATTTTTGATTTCGATTTAGTTTTGCTCCAAGCAAAGAAAAAGGTTGGAATAATTTGTTCTAATTGATTTACTCCCTTTTTATACCATTTTCCATCCCCACCAATTCCTAGCCCCTATATCCTATCTCCTTCTTTTCCGTGATGAAATCTAAGTTAGTGATTGAGTGTGGAATCTATTCAGTGTGTAAATAAGTGGGTAAAGTCGGTAAATTTTTCCATTGGTTAAATAGTGTTCGTAGATAATTAATTTCGTGAGACTGGGAATTTCCACCATCTTCCTCTTAGCGTACGTCACGAGAAGATGGTTTAGGTTCGTGCAAAGTCTAACAAATTTACAGATAAGGGTAAGCGATTTTCAATAAAGAGTCTTTTTTTGTTACGTTTTTAAAGTATTTATTAAGAGTGAAAAAAGTTACATAGGAAAAATTGTTTACAATTGTTTTTTTCGCGTACATGAGTTTATATTATTAAATAAAATGGCAGAGTCAAATTTCAATCTTTTTTATCATTACAAGACCCAAAGCTAACTAAATCCCTGTTAAATTATCTAAGGCAATGTTTTTTTCACCAATCTTATTTTGCGTGTACTAAAGATATTTTGTTAATGACGGGTAGAAAACATATTTCAATGGTTCAAGACGGTAACATATTTCAATGACTTTTAGAAAGTACTTTAAATAGAACGTACAGGAATAATGCAATAATATATTTCTACCAATGTTTTGTTTTCATGCTAGATTGCGTAAACCACCCACGTTGTCCTAACTAGTTTACCAATACTTTCTGATTCTATTTTAATTTTTTTGTTTTTGGATGGTTTATTTTATTCGAAAGTAAATGGTTTGGCGCTCATAGAAGCGCGCGCATGTTTTCGAGAGAGGTCGGGTCATATCTCTAAAAGATACCAGATAGCGTGGGAATATATTGTTTTATCCTCTGGAACCGGATTTTTTTCCAGTCAGTCACCATACCTCTCTCTCTAGCTAATGGATTCGCTAAATTCGATGTGATGATTTTTCTAGCATGATTTGCGAAAGATAAAAATATCTTGCTGTCGTTTTTTCCCAATTTTTGGAAAACTTTTGGTAGTACGTTTTTGTACTCTGTCCTTTAGTTCTATGCAAAATATACATTACGCAATATTCGCCGCAAACGTTACTAGTTAGTCCTTGCAATCGTCTTTTGCTAAATGTCCACGTCTTACACATTGAATTTAAATATTTTCTGATTGTGGGTAAAAATGGGGGAAGCCCCATTGAATCAAAATAGAATCCCCGTTTTCGGCCATCGACGTAGACGCAAATCCAATGAGAACCTGTTTCTCCCCTTTTATCAAAATTAATGATAAGCGATTGCGGATATTTCACCATGGGTTTTAAATTATCTGAAGAAAAAACGCCTAAAAAGTTCGGTGTTTTATACAGTGCCTGAGATAAGTCCACGTTTGTCGTAGTCATTTTAATAGTCTCGAATAATGTTCCTATTTTTATCTATCTGTAAACAAGATTGAAATTCAGCGTACACGATAACGACCGTAGAATCTTTTAAAGGGGTACCAAATCCTAAATCTAAACGTAGTTGCCCTCTCTTTACGGGGTTCCAAAACGTGACGTCACTGGCCGAATTGTCGGGGGTTAAATCAAAAGCATATAGGGCAAAGCCTAGAGGAAAGTGAGCCAACGCGATGTGATTTCCCTCGTCTTGGTAGAGTATCCCAGATCCCGAGAATAGCGAATGATAGGCTAGCGTAAATTGTTTACTATTAAAATTAGGGGTCAACGCTTTCGAAGGGATTTGTTCGTTATCAACGTATAGAGCCAGATAATTTAGTTCGAAATTTTCAAAATTATAAGGATTAGACTTAACAGAGCCTTTATACGCTTTGTTGGTGGCTAAACCAATAATGACTCTGTTGGGCATCGGACCTAAGAATATATTGTCAAAACTATCGTTCTGAATAGAACTAGCTAATGTTTTAACTTTAATTTCAGTACGAGTAAAGGGATATTTGGCATTGCTACGTAATAATCCTTGCTGATGGGCTAATAAAATTTTAGGCATAATTTTAACTTTACGTACAATTAGAGCAGCGTCTATAAATTCGACTTTATACGCGTCGACAGTGTCGCTAAAAAGGGTAAAATTATCGCTATTTCTAGTGAGTGAAACCTTAAGTTGTACGCCATTAATTAAATATTTGTTGAAATTAAAAATGTCACAAAAAATGTTCCCGTAAAGTTCAATTTCTTTTGATTCAGCAGCTAGAACCTGACGTTTTATGAATCCGGGGTTTGTTATCAGATCCATACTTCCAGCCGTGTCATCGTACCATCCAGATGTCGCAAGGTGAGTGTTTTTTGCATCGTACCCAAAGTTGAGCAAGGTTTCGATATAGGCCCTATAGGGGTAATTTGAGGCCGATGGTGAAACCGTCGTATCATTGAGTTTCACTTCGCATTGTTTGAATAGCGAATGCAGAGAATTGTTCACGAGCGAAACGTTAGACCCGGCATCCAAGTTGTCACCGTTGGTTTTGACGATTTTTACTTTACAATATATCATTGTCATTGCCAAATCTGTGTAAGAGTCTCCCGTACCCGGTACCACGAATTCGATGATAGAACTGCTGTCGATAGATGAAATTGGCTTACACCATACCGTTTGACCTTTTTCAACGCTGAGTTGAGTTGGTAGTTCGTTGAAAATATCTAATTCGCTTTTAAGTACCTCCATTTTTAGAGAGCAAAAATATCGCGAACCGTACGCGTGAACTTGCGGCGTTTAACTGAACTCTTTTTCTTCTTCTTCAATGCTTTCTTAGTAGTTTTTCTTCTCTTGCAACGACCCGAACCTTCTTGCGCTGCCATTTCGTCCACAGTTTCTGTCATTCGTTTATTGGCTGACGTTTTTAAGTCCTGACCTTGCAAGACGTCTCCGAGTACTTTCTTTCCTGTAGAATGGGCCCTTTTTCCCACGTATTTGGCAGACTGTTTTAGGAATGGGAATACAAACCTACCTAGCCCTGAAAAAAAGCTACCAATTCCGTGTCTTTTTGTCCCGCAAAACCAGAGAAATAAGGTAAATCTACTCCGCCCCCCGCCTGATTTAAATAATATTGCATGTAGGGACAATTTCAATCGACGTACTGATAAGCCATTTTTTTTACTGAGCTCGTCGTAAATGTACTTTACACGTGACTGAACCAAACTGAAATGGCACGAATTCACCTAAACTAGTTCTTATATTTATGTCGATACAGTCAAAATAATTTCTACTCAGTTTAAGGTAATGCGGAGAATCGAAAGTTTTTGAAACGGTTGATCCATTGGGCGCGTTTTGGTCTACAACAATTGTTCGCAAAAGGGGGGCTAATGTATCCCCAACCATTTCATTTCCTACCAAATCGGAATACACGAACATAAGATCGGGGATGAATAAGTTTAATTGCATAGGGGAATCTGATCTGAATGCTACCTTAGGTGAAATATCAGTAACATTATCTCTAAATCCTAAAATTTTCCTCAACTTTGGCGTTAACTCGAGTTGATAATAATGTTTACTATAGGAAGTGTATTGTACGTGTCCACTTTCTAAACTATATTCAAATTTTCCTAATGAATCATTATCGAACTCTGAATTAGCGCTTTCCTTTAAATCAAGGTTCAAACTTTTAATACTTTCATTAAGTACGGCCAAAAGTTCATGAGGATTTTTGTAGTAACCCTGAGGTATCTCGCGGAAGTCATACGTATATTTGTAATCTACTATGTGGGCTGGAGGTTTCGATAGTAATTCCTTAATTTCTATTCCACATCCCATTGGCTCGCTTACGTTATAAAAAGATAAAGGATAAATAATTTCTACCAGGGCAATTTCCCAATCTCCGCGTAAACTAATGGGTTTAGCCAACGTTGTAGAATACGAGGCTAGAGTATTTTCTGAATTATTCTTATTCTTATCTCTAGTATTACTAGGAAGAGTTATGTAAATCCCAGACGTCATCTTGATTAACCCAACTATTAAACGATGGAGGATATCCTAGCCAACTAACGTACAATTGTTTTACTCCGTTTTTAGTTCTCTGACGTAAAATCTTGTTTAACTTGAACGAACGAGGCGCACTGACCTTTTGAAGCTCTCGAAAATAGAACGTCCCTTTTATATCGGTTTCTGCTAAGTCTTTTATTTTATAAACAGGGGGATGTCTTTTAACTATAGCTACGACTTTAAATATTTCTTCGGTATAATTAGCTTCGAACCCCTTTTGAAATATCATTTTAGTTGTATTTATTCTAACCAAATCCCCTACTTGGAATTGCGGTTTCATTTTCAGTTTCTCGGCATAATATTTAGAGTAGATATTATTGTACACACGTAATACGTTATTTTCCGAAACGTCATTAGGGGCCATTTTAATTGAGCTATGATAAGAGGAATTGTACGCTTCGACCAAGTCCTGTAAGACTTCCAAATATCTATTTGTGGAGTGATGGGTAAAATATCTATACATTTTTGTTTTTAACGTTCTATTAAACCTTTCTACGATAGAGGCTTTTATTTCGTCATTTTCGGTACTAAAAAATTTAACTTTATTCTTTTTGAAATATCCTTGTACTTCTTTATTCCTAAATTCCGTGCCCTTGTCCGATTGAAATTTATCTGGAATTCCGTCTTTAAAAACAATTTTTATATTTTTCAAAACCTCTTTCCCCGATTTAGTTTTAAGAGGTAACCCCCACGCTTTTCTACTAAAACAGTCTATAATTGTTAAAATGTATTTGTATCCGTCATTATCTGCCTCTAACGAGCGCATATCGTTAATATCCGCCTGGTATTGTTCCCTTATATTACTAATTACTATTTTATTTCGTTGAAACTTTTTATATTTCGGCCTATGCATCGTAAAAGCGTCGATTCCTCTTAACCATTTTTCTACAGTTTCCCTACTTAAGCCGTGAGACTTTACGGACTGGAATAACCTTTCTGCGCCTCCGAAAGAAGCCGGATGCTTCGGGTTAAAATATATTTTTTCTAAAATAGCTTCGCCCATACTTTAGACTTTTGCGCGCGACTCCTTGTTTGTTTATAAGAGTGAAGAGAAGAGTCAGACGTGGAGTGATCTCGGTCAAGGCTACGAGCGGGGCGGGGCTTATCTGTCCTGCGCGCGCGCCCTCTTTGAGGAACCGGATACTCGCGCTTAACGGGAGAACGTCGTTGTCGGGTTCTCGGAGCTAGAGGGGAGGGAAAGCCTTGGATCGCCGGTGAAGAGTTAAATTGGGTTAAATTGGAAATAAACGCGAAATATCCGATAGGTTTTGGGTAGGCTTTAGGATTTAAATACGCTTTGGCAATTTCGCTAATATTGGAACCTTTAATAGGTCGACCGTTTATTACGAGCTCCCCGTTTTCATGCCACCGTATTCTTTCGGGTACAGTTTCCAACTGATCCACCATGCTTTGCGCTTTTTGGTAATATATCAAAGGCAAATCGTCTATCCAGTCCCTACTTAGCGAGTCGAGTGCGGGGGCAATTTCGATTTCTTTAGGAGCCGAGGCTTGCTTACGTAGATTTCCGTGTCTCATTAAAGCTTGTTCGTATAAAATCCATTTCGAGGCGTCGTCTAAATCTTTCATATTTAATATTTGGTCCATCTTAACGTCTAATTCAGAGACTGTCAGAGCGAGGGGGTGCGGGAACGGGTCGGGCTTTAAAACGCCGCTAGGGACGAGAATCATTTTTCTGGCGTGTTTCATTGTTTACTACCGAATATAGAACCAAGAAGGGTTGAAACGACGGGTAGAAGAAACGAGAAAAATCCGCCCCCAGACTGAACTAACAATTTCTTTTTACTTTTCCAAGCTACCCGCTTACTAGCTAGTTTTCGAAGGGTATTTTTATGACGAGATAACCTGGTTTTTTGGGTATTTGATAGTTTTACGTTACCAATTAAAGTGTTATGAATACATTCACTGATAGCGTCTATGAGGGATTTGTCGGCTTTAGCTAAAATGGCTTTTCTTTGAACGGGTTAGCAACGACCGAGATATCGGAGAGCGTCTCTCTCGATACGTACTCTACGAGACATGATTCATAACTGATTGAAGTTACGAAATGTAAGTTCTATTTATTTATTTAGGAAGATAAGCGTAGCACGTTTCTCCCGGTAAAATATTAGTCAAGACTCTTTGATCTTCGGGACAAGTTTGAGTTAAATTGAATACTAGGTAACCGTGAGGTCTCGAAGTCGCGTCTTCGTAAGCGTCAACTACAAAACGCCACTTATCAGGGAACATTTGTCTAGCGAGATAAGCCACTTGCTGACGGTCTCGGGGGCTTTTCAATAAAATTATGTAATGCGAATTCAGGGAAATGGATCTGCTATCTTTTGATTGATGGAATAAGTTCTGTGTAATAAAAATAACGCTTAGAGAACGGTGATGGGTCCCTTTCACGAATAAATCACCAATTTGACCTTTACTCTCGCTCATCTGGTCGTCGATAACTAATAATATAGGATCTTTTCCGTCATAATCAGATAAAACAGGCAATCCTTCTTTAAAAACTACCCTGTGCTTCATTTTATCGTATACAGCTTGCCATTCTCCGTAATACCAATGTATTTCTTTGAAACCCGGAACAAACATTTCCTCTTCGTGATTAATTATAGATTCAATTAAATAGCTTTTGCCACTCTGACTCGGGCCTGCCGTTACGCAATTAAACGGATGAATAAATTGCATGGTTATCTCCCTTCGAGTACTAGCGTACAAATGAAAATGTAAATTAAAATTCGGTTAAATTTATGGGACTCTTCAGCGGAGGAAAAATATAATCGAATAACCTATTGCGTCCCTTACCCCGTATAGGTTTGATATTCACATTAGAGTCGCAAGACTATATTTACTTTAGAGTCGTAAGACTGAAACCTATATTCACTTTAGAGTGGTGAGACTAATTTTAAACGAGAATTAGCGATTGGAGGGCTCTACGCCCCCGTCCTCAGGGCCAATTAGATTCGCTTTATAGCCGTAGGGTGCCGTAGTGAAGTCGTCCAGTAACCGTACCTTGTCTACGACGGGTCTATAGATTTTAGTACGGTCGACGGAAACGACCGTATGATCGGGTAGACGCAAAATCTGCCTCGGCTGGGGTACGGTTACTGGCTCGTTCGTTTCTCCGTCGACACCTATTAATCTTTTAAGCGTGTCCATATTAACCAAATCTTTAATGCCTTGATTTATACGGAACCCTTTGACTTTCATTTCGTAGGAGACTTTACCGGTCGTAGGGTTCAGTACTTTAAAGGCGTAATTTTTTGCGCCACCTGTTGCCAATTCTTGGATGTACGAGCCTTTTCCGTACTTTGCCAACTCATTGGTCATGTCTCCGAGATAGTTGCCCGTCTCAATCTCTATCCCATTACGTTCTTTTAGATAAATGCAACTATCCGTATCATAATAATACGTAAGCTGGCCTAATCTCCTTAAATAAGAGTACAACTTGATCCTAGCCATTGCGGTCGTATAGGCAGCAATTACTACGTTCGTGTTTGGGTAAACAAGATCAATATCTTTCAAAAACGCCCACTTGATCACGCAATGCGTTTGACTTAAGGGAATAACCGATTTAACTTCTATGTCTGGGTCTAAGAATAAATCGAAAAACTTTTTGGGATCGCTAATAATAGCCGATTGGTCTTTGCGAGGGTTTAAACCAAAACGACCCCCAAAAAGAGTTAAGACAAAGCTTTGCGATGGTACGAAGACCAGGGTTCTTTTTAATATTGGTAGGATCAAGTTTTACTCCTTCCTTTTCGTAATATTCGTCAACGTATTTCTTAATCTCTTCATCGGTCTCTATTCCCGCGGGTAAGCCGCTGGATTCCTGTTTGAGTTTAAGAAACGCGTTGACGTACTCTGAGAAAAGACCGCCCTCTTTCGATATCGGGTCGTATTTTACTACCTCGTATTCCCAAATTTCGTGAATAGAAATGACCTTGTAACCCATTTCGATTGCCAACTGTACCTCGTCTGCAACCCAAGTACCTGTTATTTGTCGCTCTGAGTCTTCGTGGGGACAATCCTGCTGGTTTCGAGACTCACTACATTTTTGGCAGTTGGCAAACACTAGTTTCGATCCTATTCTTTGGGGTAAAACGGGATGGAAGAGAGCTTGAGGCGGTAACATTGTGGCTTTTATTAATCCGTTTACGGTAGAAATGTCAGGGAAAGGAGCTTTTACATGTATTTTATGGTGTCCCACGGGTAACTTGCAATACTTGTTACACCACGGATAGAGTGAACAAATATCAATGTATTTAATTTCCTCCCCCTCTTTACACTTGTGATGTAATTTCAAGGCTGACGTACGTCCTCCGAAAAAGGCTTCGCGGGGTCGGATTGGCTCTTTAATTTTTAATTTTAAATTTTCGTTAGAAAGATATGCGTTGATGGCGGTACATCCCCATTTTTCATGGACAGTGTATCCCAATTGTTTCAAGCGGTTAGTGGTAGCAATGGTTGACGCGTATCGCGAATTATGGGTTTGAGTGTGGTCGCCGTATAACGCTAAGTTTCTATTGATAGGAAAACACGTTTTACACCCGTGATAATTACAACCGTGATATTGAAAGACTTCGTTATCGAGAAGTCCGTCCACGTTAATGTTAAGAATTCTAGGTTCAAATCCATTAAAAGCAGACTGAATTTCCTTCCCTCGTAAGTGAGACATCCATTCAAGCCATTCGATCGCTCCAAAACTCTGGTTGCAGTTCATACGATAGCCGAAAGGGGGCACTACACCAATCGTATCGGGCTGTAAAAAGTGTTTCCTAAAGATAAAACTGCATACTCCCGCAATCGTTATCGCAGTTAAGAACGGGTCTATTTCGAATTTATCCATGAAAATAGAACGATATGATAAACAGCCTTGCAAAAGAATGTTTACGTCCTGGCGACAGTACCGGATTAAATCTCTTTTATAATCAAAATAGTTAAAGTTGGGGTCCGAATAACTGCAAGCTTCGGACCGGGAATCGTTATACCACTGGATAAATTCATCGTAGGCCTTACCGCTTAAACGATTAGGGTCGTACGCGTCCATCGGAGGCATGTCATTATGTAGTACGTAATTGGTTTCGTTCGAACGGGCTGGATCAAATTCATGGTCTACGGTATTAAACAGTAAATGCGGGAAATGTCCCTTATTTAAATTATTATCTAAACCAAATGTGGAAACGAACTGAGAAAGGGCATAAAATTTACGGAATCTAAGAATTTTAATTTTTTATACTGTACATACATGAATTTGGTCCCGTCTGTCAAGACTTTAGGGGTCCACTTTAAATCGATCATTTTACGTACTATAAATTGCGCGTCGTAACCTTTAGCGTTATGGGCAATACATATTATCTTATCAGCCACTCTGTTAAGCGAACGAAGATACTCTAGAAAGTCGCCGACAGGGTCTTTTGAGAGAAATATTTTCTCCCGAGGACCACTACCGCTTAGCGCATGCGTGCTGACTATCTTTTTCTTCGAAACAGAATTTACACGCTTTTTGCGAAACGCATAAAATTGGTTCGTAAATCAAAGCATTGGCGTCAGTACGATTTGTTTGTTTACATTCCAAGTCATAAAAAACAAAGACTTCCGTTTTTGGAGTACTTCTCTTGGTCAGTGGTGATTGTTCATTGTCGGAGTCGTGGACCCGTTTATTATTGCTATTTATTCGAGAACGAGTAGTTTTATCGGCAGAATCTTTACGGACGGTCTTTAAAGGTTGCATGTAACATAGATGACCTGCGGGGTTAAACTCACTACACGAAAGACAATAGGTCTCTCCACAAACGTGTACTGCCTTACGCTTAAACATACTGATAAATTTTCCGCAAAGATTACAAACGTAAATTTTATTACATAAGGGCTTGGGTCCTGATAAATGGTAATCGTAACAATTTTGATTAGGGAAAACTCTTAAACATGTTTGGCAAGTTATTTTATCTACGTCCTTCCTGCAATCTTGTTTTCTACAACAAGCGTGACAGAAAAGAATGCATTTATGCTCACTGAGATGATTAAAACCTACTAAACATTTTTCGCAAAAGTAATTAAACGCGAAAAGGGGTTTAGGGTTAGTAATTACGTTGAAATGTGTGTCAATATTTAGAAGATAAAGACGTTTGCGGAGAGGCCCTTCTAGTTCCCTCTCTTCTTTGACGTCGCCGAAAATAACTAAGGGTACGGGATCGCGTAATCGAAAAACGATAATACTGTATTCGGGCAAGATTTCTTGGAACCGAGTTAAAGCGTCCGGACCCGCGCATTCTTCGTCTGTTAATGCAGAATATGCCAAAAGGGTCCTAGCTTCGCGGGTCTCTAATAGCATTTCAATATTTTTTCCTCTACACTCTCTTATAGTAGTATATTTTCTTTTAAGTTCTCCATCATTTTTATTATCCATGTATTCTCTATGAGCTATGGCTACTACAAGAGCGCGTGCTAAACAAATTTTATCCTGGTTATTTATCGTTATCGTGCAATGTTTATAAAAAGAAAACTCTTTTTCAAGGGAAATCCCTAAGCTAACTGATCTAGTTCCTCCTTGCGGTAATCTGACTCGATTAAACGTAACCGTAACTATTCCTTCAAAAAAACTACCATCGTTCTCGGATCTATAGCTTTTTTCATCGATATACGTCATCAACCATTGCAAGTCTAATTGGTCCCGACGCCGGAAACTGACGTTAATTTGAAAACCGGGGTTAGTGACGTTCATGAATGAAACCGAAACCATATCTGAAGGCAAACAGTCCTCCAATAGGGTTTCCATCAATATATAAATACCATTTTCTATATTATTTTCTAACCGGACATTTAAAGTCCGTCCCATTAGTCCAAAATTTGGGAAATTTTGGATATTATTATTCAATATTTTAACAGAACCTGGTAAATTAGGAAAGGACGGAGGCGTTATTGGAACGTCAACCAACCCACCTCCAACTTGAGGAGGAGGAGACGAAGTGGGGGCAGCCAAATTTGCGTTCTCGGGGTTCGCGTTTTTCTCAGCAGTGTGAGACGATGGAGGTGAATACTGCGGAGCTCGTGAGGGGCCTGCGACCGCTATAGGGTCATTATTACGCTGAGGGGAAATATTATGAGGAGGCCTACTACTACTACTACTACCCGTACGAGCAGCTAACAACGCTTTAGCTTCCTCGAACATTTCAGCGGCCCTTGCGGCTGCGGCTGCAAGTTCCTCAGCGTCCCGTCGGGCAACTTGTACGTTCTCAGCTAAGCGCTGAATGCTGTCCGTACTGAGGGACGACATGATAAAATTATCTTCCAAAGATAAAGAGTGGCATGTGTCATCTGATTCTAGAAAGGGTGAGGGAGCATCCATAGGCGTATACGAGGGCGAAAAACGTACTTCGTCAGGTGGAATAGAACTAGGTCTTAAAAGGGGTGAAGGTAAATTAACGATAGGGGGCGAACAGATTTGATGAGTTAATTGATATTCTCTAAGATAATCTCGTACCATTGTCATTTCTTTTAAACGTTCCAATTGCGAATCAGTTACTGTAGTTAAGGAAAGGGTAGGGTCTTGGGTATCAGTTAAATCTATTATTTCCATTTCTGGAGAATCGGGTAAAGTTACTATGGGTACTTCCGGGAGCTCGTTATCAGTTATATCAATCAATTCAGGGGAGTCGATTATAATCATTTCCGGGGTATCAACTAAATTAATTTCTGGGTATTGTACACCTTTCATTTTAATGCCAATTTACTTAAACCTTATTCAAAAAATTACGATAAAAAAAATCAAAATAAACTTACGTAGAGAGAGAGAGAGCGCGCTTCAAAAATCCTGGTACTAGACGCACAAAGAACAACAATAGAGTAACGTTCCCCCGGTTCAGGCACCCCCCTTATATAGGGCCTAGGGGAAGATAGTAAGCTTATCTCTTATTCCCAAAGAACTTGTTCAGTTCTCGAGAATATATTAGGGTTATGCTAAAATTTATACTTATTTACGCAAAATATTCCATTTAACTTCATTTCCGATATGGACACTGAAGTACAAACATCTGCCATAATCACCGTCCTGAAACCACCTTCTAAAATTATAGCCGTAGTGATTATTTTAATTACAATTTTCTTATTTGAGTTCATTTTGTGGTATTTTGAAAACGTTTCTACCGTAAAATTGTAACTTTTTTCACTGTAGTTCACAAAATGGTATTAAAAGTATACTAATTTTATGTTAATTTATATTAATTGTATTGTTTTCTAGGATATGATTGCATCACAAGCTCTCGAGAGGAAACTACAATGGGTTTTTTTTTTCTTCTTCCAAGTGGATTAATATGTGACGTCAATGGGAATAATTAGAGGCAGTTTCGAGCACGGGACGGTTTAATTTCGAGTGTCTAGAACTGTTATCTCAGAGAGAGAGAGAGAGCCGATAGAATTTGAGGGTTATTTGAAGTTTAGATCACGTGATGAATTAATCTCAACAAGATAGGAACTGATTAATCTCCCATGCGTCATTTCTCTCTGAGACGCTGAACTGAAAAGAAGTGCATCGGCTTTGCTCTCGTCATCTACCGTAAACATGGAAAAACGATCTATTGGTAAGCATTATTTTATTAATACTATTACTATTTCAATAGACAAAGGCTTAACATTTTCATTTTCTATAGCCGAGACGCATACCGTATCCAAACGCAGGGGCAAAGAAAGACGTATCAACATAAAAATCACGTTAGGAGGATCAGTCTACATTTCTTTTGGTTTCGACGGATCAAAATTACAAGTTCTCTTCTTCAAAAAATTGAACGAAAATATTCTGTTCCTGACCTCCGAAGCTTTCACCAATCTACTCTCTCTTTGGGGAGATCTTTTCGCCGCTACGCAAACCGGAGCATCGTCTCTAACCCACAACATCATCGACTATCACGACAACAACGTATCCGTCGTCGCCACGAGCAACAACATCAAATTGAACTCTGCCTACGGTCATGTTCTGGATCTGGGAGCTCGCGAAATCGGTGAGTTCCAAAAAAAAATTGATTTTATTCGGTTTCAAATAAATCTTTTAAACGAACATAAAAATGTTATCGAATGCATGTACTTAGCTATTGTTAAAAACCTTAAAAAAATTCACGAATTATTATATGGAAAACCTTTCGAGGGTTTATTTTTGTACCCAGATCAATTTAATTCGTACCATCAAGTAAAATCTTATTTTGGCTGTTTTAAATCACCCTCGGAAGTACTACAAGATTTTACTAATTTACTCGTAGATAATCAATTAACCTGTAAACTTAGCTACTTTAATTTGTTTTCATTGTGTAATGCACAAGATAACCATCTAATGGAATATCTGATAGTACCTACTAACATGTAAACAAAGTTCTAAAATAAAATAAAAAAATTAATTAAATTGAAAATAACTTGTTATTATTGCCTAGAGATTAGAAATTAAGGAGTTCTGAAGCGATAAGCAAACGGGTAAAAATCTAATCTCCAGATATCTGCACGAGGAAAACAAATTCTGGAGAATGGGGATGGGGGAAAGCAACTGGTGATTAGAAGGGATGAAAGCAATGGGGGGAAAGGAGCTGGTGAACGAGAGATAAAGTATCCAGTATAGAAAAAAATTGAATAAATAATTAATTTTAATTACCTCTCGATTTCAGTAGAGGTATTCGTAATTTAGCGGCCATCGGTAGTGACAAAGAAGTACCCGGTTTGTTGTTCGAAAGATCGATTGGTCCTCAGATTGAGAAAGCTAAACACCAAATGAATAACGTTTGTTATTATAATAAAACACTATTATTTCATTAGTTTGAGAGTAACATAATGGATTTTTTAAACTATAAAATTATCTTCTTACCGATCGAATATTGGCTTCAATATTGACTAACTTACCTGTCCCTATCTTTACCTTGTTATTTTATAACCGATCGACCACCTATTGTAACCACCGCCCTATCTTCAATTGTCACCGTCGAACCACAATACTTATTTACCCTGCTCCAGGTGACAATTCGGGTCCGCGTTGTCCCAGTCTATTTAAGGACCACAGGTCCTTGTCTTCTCATCTCCGTTCGCACGGTTTTGTCGCGGGTCTTCTACGTTTTCGCTGTCGTCTGTGCTTCGCACGCTTTCTATCTATATTCGGAGTCTGCACTCACTATTCGTGCTGCTCCGCCTCTTCTGCCACCACAGGATCTGCCAGTTAAAATATTTATTTCCACCTTTTGTTTAGAGTGGGGTGCTCTTACAGAGTTTCAACCATGCCTTATTACAAAATGCTCGCTTATGGCGATGCGACTAGGTAACGTACATAATATTAATGTGTAACTAGAGTGTCATTTTGTTAGAATTAAATTAAGTTAAGTTAAAAGAAACAAACTATAATTATTTTATTAACACCCTAACCACCAAGTACCACAGCACCACAGAGTTATGGTTCTTCTTATTAACATGGAGGTGTGTACAAGTAATCCACGTGTGTGTACTTTGTCTAAAACGTGTATATAGATTTTTAATTTTTAATTAATTTTTAGCCTTGATTTTAATCTTTTATGCAAATTTATTCAGAAATGAGCGGTATACTCCTAAGGTCTGCTCAAGAGCCACCGAGGTGGCCAGTTCCTGCCAAAGCTTACCCAATTTCAGGTAATCGCAGATGACATCGTTCTTTACGCCGTGCAGAAACCACGAAAGAACCAACTTTAATACACCTATTCGCCTCATAAGCAGCAACTAGCGACGTCGGTGTCTCCCAAGGGACGGCAACATCGCATATTACAACATGGTCTTCGTCTACACACACAATGTCAGCCTTATAGAGACGACCATCGGCATCATGAATACGCGGTTCATTTTGCTGAATTATTTCTGCGCGAATTGTTTATGAGTTCTATAAATTTATCATGCCTCTTAATGATGGTCGCCTTCACTATCGGACAGCCGTTACTTACCTGTGATATAGATTCAACTCTGTTAGGGCTTTAGCGACATTGACGGTCACCTCTTGCACATGGCGCTCCCTTGCATGGCAGACGGTTGAGGCGAGCCTTGATTTTCTTTAAAAATAGGTCTGTTTTTAAGCTACGATTGAAGTTCGTTAAGAAAGAGTTCGATATCTTACAGTGTTTAGCCTGATTCAATCCAGCCCCATAAACTGTACTGTGAAGTTTATTTTACCAATACGTATTCACGCCATCTTTGGTCGGTTCCACAGACCCCAATAAATTTTTAAATTGGTTTATAAGTTTGGAGTAAGTTTGGGTAGTCATTACTTCCTGTACAGTTGGATCGGGATTGGTACTCAAATTAATCAATCTCTCAAGAGCATAGAACGGGATATGCGTCCGAAACGAAAGAAAACCAATACCCCCATCCTTCGTAGCCGCGAAAAAGAAGCCTTCCGGGCTATAATTAGGGCGGAACAAAATTCACCTTAGGACACCTTTGATGTTATTATCAAGCGCGAAAAGATCCTGCTTAATTTTTTTTATTAAGTCAATTCATGTAAATATTTCGGTATGGCATACACCTTAAGCATGTGTAATTCTTGCGCTGGTTTGAGCGGCGATTAAACAAGTGTATCAATCAAGTTAAATATTTGCTAGAGGTTGGGACGATATTTACCTCGAGGTGAGTAGTTTACACCCAGGTATGTCAGTAAAGAGTCATAGGATATGTGATGGATGACTTTGCTATTAAGCTTCAATGGAACACTAGTGTCATTGATGTGTTCTTTCTCTCTGCCCAGCTTTTTCATGCATAGGACACGGCACTTTACCGGATTGGCCGACAGCTGCAGCAACGTATTTATGCCAAAGCGCGTTACCGACACCAGGATTATATCGTCCGCGAAACATAAGATGATGGATCTTGTAACCCATATACGGTGGCATCGATCTCACCAATTCGTCGATGACACAATTAAACAATATTGTTGACGTTAATTTGCTCCGTGCGAGTTTGACCACATGTAATTCACGTACTGCATCCCTTATGGAATTAGTGATGTATTGTACGACTTCTTCTTCCAGCCCGGTCGCTCTTACTGCATGGGCGATCGAGTCATGACTGACGCTATCTAACGTCTTGCTGACATCAATGGAAGCAATCATCAGGTCATTCCGCCTACGCTTGGCGTCGTTGATGACGTAGTCCAGGATAATCCGTAAACTCCGAAAGTTTCTCGTTGATGTTGTAAAACTTCCCATCTAGCTGTGCCTCCATTTCAGCCAGGTTGTACCTCTCCTCATCTGTCCAATGACGGCCAACAGGGATACGGAGCGTATTGTTATACGCTGCGGTATGTACCCGTTGTTGGTGAACCATCATGCCAGATAACGTGGTTAAAACTCGCCTACATCCATCAATTTTACAAGGATGCTCGATGTCCTCATCCTCATCACTGGAACAGACTTAGTGTGGCAGTTTCTTCTTGGAAAGTGGCTTCGTTGGAGCGACAGTCTTTGCCTGTTTTTTTTTTGCGGAATGAGCCGCGTGGGAAGACACAGAGTTAATAGAGTGAAAGTCTTCGCGTCCACAGTGTCTGCAGCAGTATATAATAGAGTGCAGCCCGTGAGACGCTAAGTGCTTCTTGTAGGTATGGTGATCAAATAAATTTTGATGGCCCCCACATTTCGGGCACATATTCCAATCCGCGCCGCTAGGATAGCGGTACTTTGCAATAGACGCTGCTGCATTATCTGAATGACCGGCCATCTTGCCAACCAAAAATATTGAACACTGCAGAATTATTGCTCAGTTGACGTCGGATATGGATCCCAAGGGATCTGGTTGCCTGCTGGTTCGGGTAGATACCCTACAGGACTTAAGGTCGCTTGCTAGAATTTGCCGCTGGTTATTAGCCAAACGTTGATCTAGAAGCCTCCACGTGGCGAGATTCGGGCAAGACTTAAGAGATTCAACCGAAGCACTATCTTTTCCGCTTTCCGCGACCTTCCACACTGATCATCGCGTATGTCCCTTCTGCTCCGGGACCGTTTGCTCGTTCGCCACCAAACGCGCCCTGTCTTGTCGACAACAGTACTTGTACACCCAGGAATACCATCGCCATCTTGCGGTCCCAAGCCAGCCACGCTACTGGCTCAGAGAGGAAGTCCTCACGATGCTTCGCCTCGAAGCTTCTTACCCGTTCGGTCACGATGATATGAACTACGAACTTGCCGCTACATTTTCAACCCGCTCCGTCGCTGCAATCAGTTCTCGACGTACAGCCCCCGATTACCAATCCTTGGTCATTAAACTTCGCGCACTCGTCGAGGATATTTGATGACGACGATAAACCGTTCTCTTGCACTTTGTGTACCCGACCCACGCTACTTCCACAGCCAGCGCGCGTTGTCCAATCACCTGCTTATAATGTCCATTACGGTCCCGTCCACCCCTATGACACCGGTGAAGTGAGTTTCCTAAAGTTCTTTCACACTTTCGCCAACGAAGCCTAGTCTCCAGGAGACCTCAACGACATTGCGGCTCCCGCCGCCTCCCTGGACCCCACTGTTCTTGCCACTATCATGGACCAGCTTTATCAGACACTACCACGTCCCGCTCAAAGTAGGGTGGCGGAGTGGTTAGCGTTTTGCAAGAGGAGACGGGTTCGATCCCAGCTTGTGGCACTGAGTGAAAACTCGGAACAACTCCTGCGTTGAGTTTGGAAGTTCTCTCCCCACTGGTTTAAGGGGTTTTCCTCCGAGTTCTTCGGTTTCCCCTAAAAACTTGGTTAACGGTAATAGTTAGTGTAGGGAGCTGTTGGCTAGATCTCGCGGCATGCAGGACTTGCCACCACCCTCCTACGCATTGTAACCCAGTCACCTAATTAATGGCTTCAAAGTCGCTTGATGACTTAGGCCTAAGGTTGTGCCTTGGGTATTAGCCTAGCTGATTATTATTATTTAACCGCAAACGCCTTCTACTAGCCGCCGTACTAATCAACGCGGCCAATACGGGTACTTCCAACGTCTCTTCAAGTGGAACAAAAAGAAAGTCGCAAGTCTCATTTTTAATCCGCCGCCGGACTCCTCCCAGATGCCGTCCGCGGCCGATATCGGTGATACCTTTGGTAGCCTCTTCAGTCGCCACTCTGTATTAGACGATCACATACCACTCGCTCCGAAGCCCCGCTTACATGCGACTTTCCACCAACTCTCGCTTGCCGAACTAACGATCGGTCTTCGTAAGTAAGCCTTCTCATCGCCCGGCAGTGACGGCATCATTCTTAAAGACCGGACCCCTTGAAGCAGTGTCGCACCGTACTCATCCCCAAGAAGGGGGACTTTTCATTGGCATCCAACTGGCGCCCGATCACTATCCTCTCCATCCTAGTTCATGTCCTCCACAACGTCCTCGCCCTACGCCTGCGAGACGAGCTCGATATCCACCCAGCTCAACAGGTTTTATTGCCGAGGACGGCTGTATGACTAGCACGCTCGTCCTTGACTACCTCATCAACTCTTCCCACAAACGCCGTCGACCTCTATCAGTCCTCTCCATCGACATTGCCAAAGCCTTCGATAGCGTATCTCACGCCTCCGTTCGTTGCGCTTTACTACGCTTCGGCATCGAACCTGAATTGATAGACTATATACTCGCCACATATACTAACGCTGAAACCACTATTGCCTGCGGTACACACGGTTGCGGACCTTTTCCCCTCACCTGTGGCGTCAAACAAGGTGACCCGCTCTCTCCGCTGCTTTTTAATGCAGTCATGTACGAACTCCTCGTCACCCTCTCTCCCGACATCGGTATACAGATCAGCAACCTTAACATTAACTGTATGAACTTCGCCGACGATCTTATTCTTGTGTCCTCGTCCGAGTTCGGGATGACTCTATTATTCCGTCGGCTACAAAAATTCCTCGACAACCGCGGCATACGAGCGAACGCCACCAAATTCCATTCGCTCGTTCTTCGCGCCTTCAAGGGTAAGGTATGTACTACGCAATCCTCCGTATATACCCTCTTCAAAGACCCCGTCGCACCTATATCCTCCACCGACCTATTTGCATACCTCGGTTTAGAATTATCACCCAATGGCAAGTCATCTGTTACTACTGATCGCTATTCAGCTCTTCTCCGTCTACTCGCGTCCGCGCATCTACGACCGCAACAACGTACGGTCATGCTACGCACTTTTCTGCTACCATGGTTCACCCATATCCTTACCCTCTCTTCTATCTCCAAGAAAACTCGCAAACACTTCGATTAACTGACCAAATCATTCGTGAAATTCCACCTTCACTTACCACACTAAACTCCCAAAGCATTTCTATTTACACCCTCTGCTAACGGCGACCTCAGCCTACCACCGTTTCTTCTATTTATGCCGATCAACTTCAATAACCACCTTGATCGTCTGTCCAAAAATCGCTGGCTAATTTTACGCTTGGTTGTCTCGGTGCTTACCCCGCCGGCAAGACAGGTTGTCGCACTCTCCTGAGTCGTCAACTATGGAACTCCGCCTACGGTGCCAGCCTCGACCAGGGTGACCGATCTATCTCGCACTTCTGGCTTGGCAACTACAACCAATGCCAGGACGGTCGCTCGTTTCAGAATACACTTAAATTACGCCTCTACCTTTTACCGTGGCGCGGCGCGCTCGCCAACCAGGGCAACTGTACTTGCTGCCACTGTACCACCAAAGTCGAGTCTCCCTCACAATTTTTGCAAGCTTGCCCCATTTTCAAGCCATTTTATATCCGTCACCACGACAAGCTTCTTGAATACCTATACAATTGCATTCCGCGCTCGACTATCCGCGTTTTAAAAGAACCGCGTATTGAACACACAGACGTCAATGGAAATACTCAATTGTTTAAGACAGACCTTGTATGCGTTACCTCCACTCACGTTATTATTGACGCCGTTGGAATCTCGTGGGAGGGACCCTAGGTTCTCCGCGACACATACCGAAAGAAATCAACAATCTGCGTTTCTTGGCTCGCGTCTCCGACCTCTACCGCGGCCTCAACGTTCAATTGTGCGCCTTCGTTATATCAACCTGTGGTTTATACTGCAAAGAAAACGACGAATTCTGTCTAGCTATTGGTCTCGGTAAAGGCGCCAAACTGACCTCCGTACAAATTTTCCTAGAGCAGGGTACCTATATATGCCAAAATTTCATGATAATTGTTTACTCTCATTCCTAATCTTATCAATTATACATTTTTATCTATTTGTTTTATCAGTGTTCTACTTTTATTTTGTATGATAATTTTTTGTTTACCATAGATCATTTTCCCCATCCGGTGCTAATTGCTTGTTAAATTGGTCGCCATCTTCGTCACCAGGTGGGTCATGTATTCTCTTGTTTTTTTTCTAATGTGGAAGTTCTGGCGCGTTTCTGGGTTACATCCTATTTATACCGTTCGGTTCATTTCAATTTCTTAATAACTCCCTGAGGCTCATATACTCAGGTGTTTGTCGGTTTGACTGGTGTAGGTGACAGGCCAGATCTAGGGGGACGAAATGTATTATCCTTGTACACCATTAAGTATGCCTCGTCATCTAATAAGTGACGAGCATTAATGGTTTAACGAGATTCCCACTGTCCCTATCCACTCCCCCTTAAAGGTTGTTCCTTGCCGTGGTGATGGGGCTTGGGCTAAGCTGATGCTGCTGGTGGGTCTTGGAACGCTAGTTGTCTGATGTTTGCCTCGAACCTGAGACTAAATGCGACCAGATCCCCTTATGGCCACGCCTTGTGTGTGGGGGGTTAGAGTTGGGTTGACGTGACGCGCTATGCTGAACAGGGCTTCCCATACCAGACAGTTCGCCGTCGAGCCAACCGACCGAATGTAACCACCTCCGTTGAGGTTGCGGGCCTCAACTATGCTCTGACTAAAACTAGTCCCACCTGTTGGCCGTGGGTGGGGTCCTGTAGCCTGGATGAAGGGGTCCCTGGTGGTTGAGTCAGAGGATGCAGTTGCGGTCGCTCTAAGCCCAATGGTCCCGATACAATATACTGCTTCGGCCTCTGAATCTGGGGTAGACAAGTAGTTGGTATTGGCCGATATCAATCAATCGGCTGTCCCTCGGGACCAGGTCAACTGGGCTCCGGCTGCTGTATTGTTAGTCGGGTCCGGGTATATCCACCCCGTAGCTCTGATCTAGCGAACGCTAGATCCCCTTGTTGGTCTCCATGGTTGGTGGAGAGCGGGGCGGACGAACTTTTAACTACTCTAACATGGATTCCGAAACAAAAAACCGTCAACTTTACTAAACGCTCCTACCGAGCATTCTAATCTTAAAAAAAAGAGGCTCCTTTGACATTCTTTTGGAACAAAGAGATGGCCGCATCACCATTGACTTCCGTCGGGAGATGCATGCTACTTTCAATGCTATGTCCGATCTGATCGCGGAGCAGGAGTGTAAAATAGCTGCCCTGTCGGCAAAGAACACTGAAAATTAGTCATTTGTTGACAAATTGATTTCTCAAGGGGCCCCTCTGGCACTAAACATTCACCTGCTGTAAAACCTTAGGGTCCATTTTATTTTTCTCAAAAGAAATAGTAACTTGACCTTCGCGTAATATGTTTTCCAATCCATTTCCGAAATCAGATAGAGAACTTTCTAGCTCCGGTTTTGAAAGGTAAGGTGAATGTGGTTCCTTACGTTGTATTCCAGTGTTTGTTTCTTCAATAACAATACTGCTTTCGATTTTGTTTTTTTCACTAATGTTTGCTGTAGAAAATGGCGTTTCAGAAAGTTTGGGTAAACATGACTTAAATGGGTTACTTTGTGCATGAACCCATGACTGAACTCGGTCATTGCACGGGACTAAATTTGCTTTATCAAACAATTTAAGTTTCGACACAGTAACTTCCTTCATTTTCTTTTTGGTTGGAGGATCGTTTAATTTTGGTTTTAAATCCATCTTTTTCAAATACAAACTGACGTGGCTTAGGAACATTGGGAGTGGGATTAACCAGTTCTGATTTAGATGGTAAACTGTACGTGTGGTCTTCATGATTGGATTGATTACTATCCAATGTTTGATGTTTGCATTTCTTCTCTTTTGTTGAGCTGTAAGAAAATGTTTTCTATGACCATTCTATAAGATAAATAATACAGAATTTCAATTCTATAGAAAATTCGTACCATGTATTAGTTTTAATCTTTTCATTAATGTTTTTCTTTCAGCATTCTTTTTCCCCTAGCTAGCGACATACTAATACAAGTTCTATACTGTATTTAGTTTAGTAATATTAATATATACAAAATAAATATTTAATCTACATTAAATATACTTATTTTTATGAACAAGACCGTGGTTTTGGAGTGGAGCATGAGATCAACAAGACTGCGTCGTCTGTGCCTCATCGCTGCCGCAAATGAGGGCAAATAATAAGACGAGCGAACAAAAATATCAAAAAATCTTAGGTAAAACCAAATATATCCCTAAAAAAGGTTGGTTTTACCATGGTTTTTTGGTTTTCCCACGGGTTTTCAGGAAAAAAGACAGGTTTTACCATGGGACAGCCGTGCGGTTATGATAACGTTCACCGGAGCAGAAAACATTTTTTTCGATTAGGCTAAATAAACGTTTCACTTCGAAAAATTGGAGGTTTCGTAGGGGTTTTCGCGGAGGCGGGTGCTATGTTAAAAATAGTACTCGTTGGCTTTGGAACTCCCAGAGATTTAGTAGACGAGTCACCAATTGTAGTGCGTTGAAGAACGATGCCGAGAAAGGACGGGCGCGTTGCAGTTAAAAGCCGAGCCGATCCAGCCGGTGTCGACTAATTCCCGCGTCGTAGGAGCTTCGAGTTTCGCCGAAAACACGCGAGTATGATTAGGGTTCTTCTTGTTCCTACGACGGTTCGATCTCAATTTCGTTTGTCTTATCTTTCTCCAAACGAGAGAACGAGAGCGCTGTGATCGTTTGCGCGCTTCTTTCAGAAACGATCGGCCCGCGCAATTCGGTAACGACTTTCTTATACTCTCTAAAATAAAAAAATCCTCGAACGGCGAAACGCGCTTCGTTCGTGGAGTGGGAACTCGTCGTGTCAGAGCGTAAGTACGCCGGAAGGTTCGGGCCACGATTTAACGCGTCGTGGCAGCTCGATGGGTTCTTTGTATCAGTATAACTTCCACCAAAGAGCGTCCGTCATTTCGCGAAGATGGCGTTCACATTTTTTTCTTCTATATTTCAAGGCTTCGTGGGTCGATGAAGAACACAGCCAGCTGAGAGACTTGGTGTGAATTGCAGGATATATTGAGCTTTTACCTTTCGAACGCACATTGCAACCTCGGGTCTTTCCCAAAGTTTCAGCTGTCTGAGGGTCAGGTTACTGACGACTGCACTCTCGCTTTTAGTGAGAGCGATGCGACGGGGCAGGTGTTGTCGCTTGGTCGGCCGTTTCACCTTTGGGTGATCGTCTGCCGGCGATCTCCACTGGTATTCGCTCGCACTCGCAAATTGATCGTCAGACCTGGGTAAAGGGGCGAAAGACTTATCGAACCATCTAGTAGCTGGTTCCCTCTGGATAGCTGGCACTCGGGGGTTGTAGTCTCATCCGGTAAAGCGAATGTTTTGAAGCCTTGGGGTCGAAAAGACCTCAACATATTTTCCGGTTGGCTCGACGGAACCCTGGACAGTCACTTAGATGCAGTACTAGCGCTGTGGGATGAACCAAGCGCCAGGTTAAGGGGCCCGATGCCGTGGCGCCGCCAGGATTTTTTCCCATGTAGGCACTACAATTTGGGCCCCCTCTTTCCCAACAATTTTTAATATATTAAACATAAGTATGACACTACCTATTTACGTAATGTTATTGTTTAGTAATGGTCTGTTTCGCCATTGACAACTTAATTATTATGTGACTAAAGACTAATAACTCGGCTAATTCCTCTTAGCCCATTCAAAATTGAAATGCTTTCAAAAATGTAAATAACGCTTACTTTGTGTGATAATAAATATGCATTATTGTATCAGGAGATAAAAATAACTTTTATAAACAGTAAACATTAGCTAGTTATTTTCGAATTTAAAACAAGTGTTTTCGCTGGTATGAATAACCATCTGTAAGACAAACTATACTACAACTATAACTAACAAAGTTACTTTGAGGTTGATTCAAAAGTAAGTACAGACATTTCTGGTGGTTGTAGGGGATGAGCTAAGAAGTATGCAGGTTTTTGTCGCGTTTCTCTGCGACGAGTTTAAAGAGCGCTAGAGGGCTTCAAAGTTTGACCTATTACCCAATGGAAGTAGGCTGCTGTAAGCACGCACCCACGAAGCAGTAAAAAATTTATTTCAGGACTTATTACCTACCCATTCGAAAGCATCACGCCCCTGAAATATTTTTTTAATAGATCCAGATTGGCTCTTAATTAGAGTCTCTTCCATTTTGCGTTTTCTCCGCTTTTGGAAACCAGACGGGGTTTTTCTCAAACTCATTTTAAACTAGGTTGTCTCAAAATTTATTCCTACACTATTTTACAAAATTTATATATATAATTCAACTTTGATCGCGAGTTCTAAATTTCTGCTTTATCGTACGAAAACCGGCTGAAAAATGAAGATATGAAATTTGTAAGGGATTTTTGAAATAGGCTCTACAAACCTAAAACCACACTGATAATAAAAACGAGAAGGTGAATCACCCTTTTATTCTTCGAAATAATAAACTACATGTCTATATCTCTGCCACTGACGGTCATTTCAAAATTGTCGTCAAAATATAGTGAAGAGAACTAAATAAAGTACCAAATTTTATTCCATGACGTACCCAGTCTTTTTAACTTTCATTATTAAATTTTAAAACCATGGATCATAATTTTAATATCTATAACTATATACAAGCCTTAAATCTAGTCAAAAGATAGCTTGTTGGTTGTTTATTTTTACCTCTGTAACTCCCCCTCAGCGGGAGGAGAAGAGACGGCCCCGTAAGGCACCCACTTTTTGCTTACGCGCTTACCCCATGTTATTATACAATGGGTATTATCCTTTTAACATGGAGTAAATATAAACCCATAAAATATGTGCATTAGTTGATAGTCACAAGTTTGAAATTTTCCAGCAGTTTCTCTATTAATTCGGCTACGGAAAATTACCAATATGAAAAAATAGGACCCCTTTTTAAATAAATTGGGGGCCCCCTCTGGTTTTCCACGTAGGCACGTGCCTACTCGTGCCTATTGCTGGCGGCGCCACTGGCCCGATGCGAGACGATCATGAGATCCAATGAAAGGTGTTGGTAGCTATAGACATTCCTTATCTAGATTTATATACCCCCGTACCGCAAATTGAATACATACCGGGGGTGTAGAGTAGAAAGTAGTTTTACCAAGGAAAGTTAAGAAAAGGATGATCAAGTGAAAACACAGCCAAGGGAATGGCCGGCAAAAAAAAACAGGAAGGAAAACCCCGCCAAACCCAACCCCACGAAGGGACATGAGAAGCGAAGCACAGGAGGGAACCCGCCCGAAGTCGTCGGTGAATTTATTAAGAAAAAACAATGATACAATATATCAATATCAGTAGCGTTTAAGAAAAATATTGATTAGAAGAGAATTATTTCCATGAAATTTTTTATTATAAAGAACGTTTAAAATGATCAGGTGATCTAGAAACAACGAGAAAAGAGGACGATTTGAAGAAACTTATAGCCTTTTTTTCTATTTGATGATGTGGAAGATATGGATGACTCGAAGAAAAAATGTAGATGCCTTTTTAAAATATTGTTTAATGGAGATGTGAATTACGTGGACGACATGTAGAGAAAGTATGGTAAGTGAAGGACGCCTTGAAGAGGAGTAGTTTTATTTTGTTGTTTTTTAAGAAGACGTTGGAGACTTGAAGAGGAAATGTAGTAGGAGCCCTTTTTTAGGGAGATATGGACAACTTGCAGAGAAAGTATGGTGAGTGGAGGATGACTTGAAGAGGAGTGCATTTTATTTATTTATTTTTTTGGTGACGACGAGGAAGATGTGAACAACTTGCAGAGAAATGTAGTAGGTGCTTTTGTTTTTAAGATGATGTTGGCGACTGTAAGAGGAAAGTTTTTTTGGGACGAGGAGGGCGTGAGTGCCGTGAAGATAAAATTTAGTAGGTGTGTTTTTTTATTTGTTTGTAAGAGGTGGAATAGGGGGACGACTTGCAGATAATGCATGTCCATCTAAAATTAATAGTTGTGGCCTTTCGTTTCCTATGTTTGGAAGGAACGTGTTTAGGAACCAAAGTTCAGCTTTCTCTTGCTTTGTCCACCCACTGTCACTCACACTAAATTTGGTGTCCGGAGGTGAAGCGTCAGTATCAAATCCCAGAATAACGGCTTTTGTTTTCCCTTTAATTATCAAATGAGGCGGAACGACATCACCGGACGCATTTCTAGCTGCAATGACACTTATTAATTATCTTTTTCCAGTACTCCTGACGTTCAGGTGTTTGGATCCTTTCCTTGAGAGAACAGTTTTTGGTTTATTTTCGAGTTGTACCCCAGTTTCGTCCATGTTCCAAATTCTTTCAGGCTTGTCTTGCAGTTCATTTGACTCTATTTGTTCTTTTAGAGCTTTGAAGTATGATGCAACCAAGTGTGGGTTCATTTTTTGATGTCGAATGCTAGATGTTGCCTCTGGTTTTCGCTTAACAATATCTTTATTGCGCGTTTTGAAGAGACGCCACCACTTGTCTGATGGATTTCCATTTTTAAAGGGGATGTTTCTTTTGGTGGCTACTTTACCCGCAAATTTAAGAAATTCCTTCTTTCCAAAGCCAAGACCCATGCTAGCTCTATTACATGCGTAATCTACTAATTTCCGTTCATCTTCTTTCGTGAGTTTAGGTTTTTTCCCAGGTCTACTATCTAAATTAACTGTACCATTTAAACGTCTCTTTAAAGATGACCTTGGAACTTTAAATAATATGGCGGCCTTTCTTTCGGACATTTTTTTTCCAGTACAGCTTTGACTGCATTTTCCATATCGGGTGGAGAATATTGGTAACATTTCTTTTTTTTCCATATTAGACGTAGAATCGTCGTCCATGGTTGAATATCTAAATTTTAGAAAATGTGTATGCTTAATTAAGTCTACGCCTATCTCAAGTTGTAATAGCCTATAGGCCTAACATTCAATTTCATTTAAATATATTTAAAAGTCCCGCATATTTCAAATATAAACCATTTCTGAACCGGTCCAGAAATGGTTTACAAAGTGGTCCAGATATGGTCAATTGCTCGGTCCGAAATAGGACTACATTGGTCCACAATAGGGCAAATCTAATAGTTTCTTAAAAACGACTTTTTTAAGAAGAATAATATTTTTTAAACTATCTCAAAATTTGGCGGGAACTCAACACTGGTTTTTAATTACCGAGGTGCGCATGACGGCTTTTAGCAAATTCGGTTGGTTGAATAATATTGAATTTTCTACATATTTACTGCCATCTATTTGGAAACATTATTTATGACAAGAACGAAGAGGTTTGGCGGTTTATTTAAAACGCAAAATTAATATTCAAGCTATAACCTATAATTTTTTATAAGAGTTTTAAAAAGTTGGTTAAGAATTGGTCGTGGTCCAATTTAGGTCACTTTGCCCTTTTGAAAGTATCATAGTGTATGCTGCCGGGGCCTGGTGGAAGGAAACAGGCAACAATAAAATAATACAAAAATTGCGTGCTATTCAGCGTGTATTCGCTATGCGCATCACCAAAGCTTATCGAACGATGTCAACCGATGCTCTTCTGGTTTTGGCACGTCTCAATACCCCCTCACAATCTGTCTCCTAACACGGACATCTGGGCCGCCCTCCTAGCTTCCCCTCTAAGATTCCCTTGCGTGGCGACCACGCCAAACAACTCCCACTACGAAATTTTCACTGATGGCTCGAAGTGCAGCAAAGGTGTCGGCTGCGCTTTCGTAGTGTACTGGAACAGTGTTGAATCCTTCTCCCAGCGGTTCGTCATGAACTTCAAAACTGGCATTTACAATGCGTAAATGCTTGTTATCCTTTAGGCACTCACTTGGGTGATGCACAAGCAGCTTCCAATCACCAAACGCTATATCAAGGGGTCACTCCGCACCTTCTCTGGCAAAATTAATGGACGGCCTCGGAGAAGGGTCGTCACACCTTCTCACTAATAACTGTCATCTTCAACTTCCGTGGGGATGTAGATTATTATGTCACGCAAATCCTGTGTGGGCACGGCAAATTTATAATCTCAACCAGTGCTCTGGATCGTCGTGCTACTACGGTACGGACTTTGCAGATGATCTGCACTGCCTAACAAACTCTCCGCTCACTGAGCGCTTTAAGCCTTATATTACCGATCCCACCGGTAACACAATTTTAAACTACAGCAACATAACTTACTTTCAAAGTTTGATGCAACGAATATTTTTAACTTTGGGGAAATAACTTCAACCCATGTCTGTAGTGACACTCCTCCTCTTCCAGCTCTGGCGAAGCGAAAGAAAAAGCATTCGGGCTTCCTGTTTACAACATCTCAGGCTCGCCACTTCATCCTATTATGCACTTAATGTCCAACGCTATTCTCCCGCAACCTGCCCTTCCAACTATCTCACGCTACTCACACTTTAATAATAATAATAATAATAATAATAATAATAATAATAATTGGTTTATTTAGCTTCACTTAAGAGAAGTATATATACAATTGATATAGGCCAAGTCAGAAATGACTTTTAGGCCATGTAACCCCAGGCAAGTATAGGTGTGAGAGGTATAAAAATATCAAATACCAAAGAGGAAAAAAAAGAAAAAAAAACTTACAGAGCAAATTCAAAAGAAAAAAAAATATATAAATTTTAAATAATGCAAAAAATTTTAAAATAGAAAAGGGTATAGTACAGTTACATCAATTAGATATTTTTAGTAAAGGGGGCTGTTTATTATGAAATTTTTCGCCTTTTTTTTAAACTGCGTTAGATTTTTTATTTCATTCGTTATACATTTATTAAATAGATTAACACCTTTATAAAAAATAGATTTTAACATTTTGGCGGTTTTTACTTTTGGTAGGCTTAGTACGTTGTTTTGTCTTGTGAATGTATTTTTAGGGTTATTTAGTATAAAATTATTTTTTTTATAAATAGTCAATGATTTACATATAAATATCAAAGAACAAAAGTCATATAATTGATATATGGTTAAAATTTGCATAGATTTAAATAAAGGTTCTGTGTGGTCGAGATATTTCATACGACAGAGTGTTCTAATTGCCCTTTTTTGAATAAGGAAAATTCGTTTTAAATTCAGTTCAGTGGTGTTGCCCCAAGTAGAAATACAGTAAGTTATTCGAGAATGTATCAAAGCATAGTACAGCTGTTTACAAATGTTATCCGTTAGGAGAGATCTATTTTTTGAGATTATATAGGTAGCAAATGATATTTGATTGGCTAATGCAGAAACATGAGTGTTCCAGGTTAGATGTTCATCGAAGTTTAGACCCAAATATTTATAATTTGGTACTCTTTTTAGATTAACATTGTTAATTTTTAGGCTCTCGTTATGGCAGATATTCTTGTTAGGATTGGAAAATATTAAATAGACAGATTTATCAATGTTTAGTTCTAAATCATTTATAGTCAGCCAATTATACACATCTTTTAGCTCAACGTTGAAATATCGTATTATTTCATTTAAATCACTACCACCTTTTAATCCTAACGTGTCATCTGCATATAAGTAAAAATTTTCCTGCATTGAATTAGTCAACATATCGTTGATATATAGGTTAAATAAAATTGGAGAGAGGACAGATCCTTGAGGAACACCAGCCTGAATATAGATTTCGGTTGATAATACACCTTTTACTCTTGTTTGGGTTGTTCTTTTAGATAGGTACGAAGTTATCCAATTGTGGCTATTTCCTCTTATTCCCATTAAATACAGTTTATGAAAAAGCCTTTTATGATGTACAAAATCAAAAGCTTTTCGTAAATCTAGAAAAACTCCTACTACAATGTTACTGTTGTCTAAGTTATCAATCAAATGTTTATAAACTTTATTAATCGCCAATTCTGTGTTACTTTTCGATCTAAACCCAAATTGTTTTTCATTTATTATTTTATATTTTTCACAAAAATTACTTAGGCGTTTATAGAAACAGTTATCGAATAATTTCGCTAATACTGAGAGTAAAGATATTGGTCTGTAATTATTTGGCTCGTTTTTATCACCGCGTTTGTGGATCGGTATTATTACAGTTTTTTTTAGGGCATCTGGGTATACGCCTGTATTAAAAGATAAGTTAATTAAAAATGTTATGGGCTTTTTAATAAATTGGGATGAAAGTTTGATGATTTTTGGTGAGATATCGTCTAATCCTGGGGAGGCATCCGACCGCAAGTTTAAAATGTTTGTTTCAGTTTCCTTTTCATTTGTTTCACACAAAAATAAAGTATTCGGAATATTTTTAACGTTATGGAATGAGTCATCGTTGTTTTTTATTTGTTGCTCCTTTGGGACTCGGGAATTGAAAAAATTGTTTAAAATTTCTCGACAAATATCGGTATCATTTTGATTTTTTTTTGCTTTTCCTATTAGATTATTTACAGTTTTCCAGATATTTTTTATATTGCCCTTTTCTAAATCTAATTTTTTATGGTAATAGTTATTTCGAGCGTTTCGAAGGGAGTTATTACAGTGATTCCTTGCTGTTTTAAACCTAGCAAGGTTAATATCATTTGGGTAAGTATTGTAACATTTTTTAAGTTTGTTTTTTGCTTTTATTAATTTTACGAGGTCAGGGGTAATCCATTTAGAAGCGACTTTATATTTTTTGATTTTACGGTATGGAAAATTTGCATTGTATATATTTGAGAGGATTTTAAAAAAAAAGTCAAACGCTAGATTTATATCTTTAAAGTTGTAACAGTTCGGGACAACCTAATCGTATCCAATTCAGGATGCAACACGATTAGGCTGAACTGTAACAATTTAGGATTCGGGCCAGGCAAAGTTTTATATGTAATAATTACGACACGGATTGAAATTAGAAAATATAGCTTTACTCGTTCGGAAAAGTTTACAGAACCTAACAGTAACTTACAATAAAAGAAAACCCTCCTCGGTTAGCCGTCATCTCTCTTTTGTTTAATCAATCACTTGAAATAAACTAAAAGAACAATTTATTGTTCCACGATCAGTCGTCTTGACTAGAGAGCGAGAAAAAAAAGGAATGACTCAAAAAACGCAGCCCGCGAGTCGAACGTCGTTTTTTGTCCTGCCGCCGCTTTTTTTTGCAATTTTGTTTACGGAGCGCCAGGATCCGCCCTGGCGGAAGAAAACTAAACCAGAATGTAAACGTTCTGGTCGCCATCTGGGGACCAGACCGGTTACATCCCTCCCCCTTTTAAAGAAGGCACTATAACGAAGAGAGACGATAGGCTAAAGGTGAATTAAACGGAGGTACAAAAAATATAAACAATATAAAATAATAATGGGATATCACGGGTTCTGTCCTTTTCTCCTTTTGGGACAATCTTTAACCCTATGTCCAAGCTTCCAACATCTTCGGCAACGGCATTTACTGAGATCTTTCGGAATAGTGCCGACGTCATCGCTGCTGGAGGACGCAGCTCCGGGGAACATCGGTGGCGTTGGGATGGTGTCTGGAGGCTGTATGTCGCAATTGGGCGAAGTTATGTTCGTGGCGGGGCTATGTTCGTCCATAATTTCTGGGGCGAGTAAGTCCGAATACATGGTTATTAATTCCGAATCGTCGTCGGAAAGAGTAAGTACGTCCATCAACGATAATGTGTCGGGCTCATCATTCGGTCCTGCGGGTGAGGGGCGTATTCGGTCGGAATCATCCGTGTTTTTCGGAATTGTTGAGTGGTGAAGGCGTTTCAACGATTTCTTTAGGGCTTCTATAACCGACGGTCGAGGAGGGGCGTGGCGAGTAGGGTCGCGCCAGATGGCGATGGTGTGATCAGTGATGCACCTGGTCGGAGACAACGGTGGCGTTACAATGCCGATGTCCGGGATTTGCCGCAGCAGTTCGGGGTGATCGGACGGAACGGAAAACGAATCGAGATCAGCGATTCCGAGGTGAGTATTACACCATCGAAGGATTGGCTTCTGGTGAGGTGTCGAGGCCAGGGTGTTGTAGGAACGGAGTCCACCGTTGCTTTCAATGCAAAGTGCGCATGGGCAGTACTGCAGTCGTAAGGCGCGCAGTGCGGAAGGGCCCATAACGAGGAGGTCTCTTGAGTCATGGATGACGAGAACGGATCTCAATGATACACGGGAGTCGTGATACTCGATCAGGAAGTTTCGTAGGGTTCCTAAGACCAGATGCACAGGGAATTCAGGACTTCCCTCCAGGAAGGCTTCCAATTCCTGCTCGTGAATTTCTCCAAATGGATAGGAATAGCCCAGTGATGTGGCCAATGATGAAGAAATTAGTTCGATGTCCATAGCCAGGTCGAGGCGTACCGAAATGATTTGGGCGATGACGTCGCCGTCGGCTTCAGCCCGATATGCAAGAAATTCATGCGTGTAGCAGAGGTCCTAAAGAAAAGAAGGTAATTAATGACGTTTTTCACCTGCATGGCGTACTCTTTCCCATGGAGGCTGGGCTATCGAATTGCGCTCGAAAGAAAAATTGTCGGGACTCAATCCCGTGATTTTGTTTGTCGTTAGATAACGACGGACATCGGGGGTTGATCGAAGAGTACAGCGAGGGTGCAATGGGGGATAGTAGTACACGTCAAGGGCAGGACCCTTCGGACGGACAGTCGCTCGATGGCAGATCTCGCGGATCCAACCGAGGCGAAATGGTAGCTGTAGAGGATCGTCCACTAGGGGTTCGGGATCAACTACCGTCTCGGTTCGCGGTTCAGCCATCGGAGCGTCCTCCTCAGGTTCTGTTTCGCCCAAGACTTTGTTGGTCCCCTCCTTTGTGGTTTGTAGATCCTCCTGTGCTTCCAGCTGGACTCGGTTGGCGTTGGGAACCGCAACGGGCAAGGCATCCTCGATGTCGGCGTCATCGTCTGCATTGTAAGTAGGGGCGTTGTCGATGACCGCAAGCAAGGGACCTTGTAGGTCGTTGACTGCTTCTCGTGACGTGGACGGTCTCACTTCTTCGGGCGCATCCGGCAGCCTTGCGGACGGTTCGTCCGAAATCAGAAGGTGGCTGTTATTCCAGTACAGTTTTAGTTGGCTGACGTGTTTCATCCCGTGGATCTCGCCAGTGATTGCGTCTTCGAGGTCGTACACCAGCGGAGTCCGTTGGCGAGTGACACGATATGGGCCATCCCATTTCGGACTAAGTTTCGCGCTATGATAAGTCGCGCCTTGAGAGAGGTCGTGGGTCTGGATCCAAACCAGAGAACCCACCGGAAGTTCCAATTCCTCTCGACGTCTGTCATAGTACTTCCTCTGGTGCTCCTGCGCTCGAAGCATTGTCCTTTTTGCTCTGTCCAGTTCTTCCCGGAGGGTCTGCAGGGCCTGGTCACGCTCAGCGGATTCCGGAAGGTCGACGTCAAGCTCGTCATCCAGTTGCCAGGGCAACCGTGGCTCACGTCCCATGTTGAGGTAGAATGGTGATCGGTTGGTCGAGTCCTGGGGAGCCGAGTTAATTGCAAATTGCAAAAACTCAAGCGACTGATCCCAATGACGGTGCTCGTTACCAACATACATCGACACCATTTCCCCGATCACGCGGTTGAGACGTTCCACGATGTTACTTTGAGGATGATATCCGCTTGTCATCTTGCAATGGACCTTCAGCAGGCGGCAAGTGTCCTTCCACAGGGTCGAGGTGAATTGCCGTCCCTGATCGCTGAAAATATGGCGAGGAGAGCCCCAGCGAAGAACGAATTGCTTGAAGGTTCCGCAACAGACGTCAGCCGTGATTCGCTTGACCGGAACCAACTCAACGTATTTGGTGAAATAGTCCACAAATACGATGAGAAACCGGTTGCGTTTGACACTAAGCGGTAGGGGTCCCATAATGTCAACCCCGACCATGTCAAAGGGCGCAACCGGTTCCGTAGACGTCATTAAACCAGGCGTCTTCCTGTTGCGACTCTTGTACTGTTGACATACGGGACAGCCCTGTACATAAGATTGAACGTCCTTGACTAAGGAAGGCCAATAGTAACGGAAACGGACCTTCGCGGTCGTCTTGTCACGTCCACGATGGGCTGATGTAGGGTGGTCGTGAAGTAAGCGGATGGCTTCACGGCGAAACCTTTCGGGAAGGTAGATTTTCCTCGGCAGCGTTCCCCAAGCCTTTCTATAGACCGCTCCATTATGGACCTCGTAACGCGAATTCGACCCGCTATCTTCACTACGATTGAGGACACGCCGTATGTCGACGTCGTCTCTCTGTGCCATTCCAATATCGTTTAATGTGAAGACATTGTACATGGAGTGAGGAGCTGGTGGAAGAATCACTCTATCGTCCTCCGAATTCCCGGAACGAAGTTCCATTGCACCCAAAGTAACGGGAGCTCGCGAAAGTGCATCCGCAACCACATTTTCGACCCCCTTCTTGTACACAATCGAAAAATCGAACGTCTGGAGGTACATGGCCCACCGTACAAGCCGAGCGTTAGGGTCCTTGACGTTGAAAAGCCAAGTCAGGGATTTATGGTCGGTGATCACTGTGAATGGGAAACCTTCAAGATATGGCCTGAACTTCTTTACGGCTTACAGGATGGCAAGGCACTCCTTTTCCGTCGTTGAGTACTTCTTTTCAGCAGTACTAAGAAGGCGGCTAGCATAGGCCAAGGGCTTTTCGACTCCATCTTGGACCTGGGAGAGCATCGCGCCAAGTCCCAAATCACTTGCATCCGTGGTTAAAACGCATGGGAAGTGGGACTTGAAGGTCGTTAGAGGACCTGCACGATAAATCGCATGTCTCAGCGCCTCGAAGGAGTGTTGTTGTTCCGGGCCCCAAAGGAAGGGAACGCCCTTTCGTTTCAGCCTATGCAGTGGCTCGGCCATCGACGAATAGTGGGAAATAAACTTGGAGTGCCATCCGGTGAGACCGAGAAATCTCTGCACTTCCTTAACATTGCGCGGAATGGGAAACTGAGAGATCGCCTCAAACTTCGACCGATCTATGTGGATCCCGGTCTCGTTCACCATGTGTCCGAGGATGGTCGCTTCCGGCTGCGCGAAGTGACATTTCTCAGCTTTTAGGGTTAAACCAGCGTTCTTTAATTGCGACAACGCATACTCTAACGACTCGATGTGGGACTCCCAGGTTTCTGACACGATCATGATGTCATCCAAGTAGACGCAGATGTCGAAGTAGGTTCCGTCACGAAACAACTCATCAACCAGACGTTGAAAAGTTGACGGAGCCTGACTTAAGCCAAAACTCATGACGTCAAACTGGTATTTGCCGGAATCAGTCACGAAAGCAGTTTTGCTTGCGCTATCCGGATGCATCTCGATCTGCCAGTACCCGGAGCGTAGATCGAGCGCCGTGATATACTTCGCATTTTTCAAATTGCTCAACATATCGTCGATATGAGGTAACGGATACGGGTCTTTTTGAGTTATTTTGTTCAAACGTCGGTAGTCCACACAAAACCGAACCTTGCCCCCCTTTTGATATACGAGCACGACCGGTGACGCCCATGGACTAATCGAAGGTCGTATTATGCCTTCTTTCAACATGTCGCGTACATGTTGTTCGATGATGCGTTTCTTCTCGGTACTAACCCGATATGGGCGACAACTGACCGGAAGCGCGTCACCTGTCCGAATCTCGTGGTAGACGAGGCTGGTTCTGCCCTCCCTTTCCGTAAAAACTTCGGGATACCGAATCAGTAAACTCCGAAGTTCGTTACGCTTTTTAGGACTTAGGGTGGTGGAGTTAACCGCGTTTTCTATGGTCTCAAATATTAGTGGGGGCGGTCGCTTTGTGGCTGGCTCCTCCGCAAACGGAATCACCAGATTTCCAAAACGACAAGTTAATGTCTGGAAATCTAAAACGGCAGACGTCCGCTGCAGAAAATCCCGACCCAGGATGAAGTCGCATAACAGCGTGGGCACGATGTGAAATTCTTGTTCGAACTCCCTGTCGGAAATGAAGAATTTCAAAATCGTCGAACCTTTAGAAAAGGTATAACGCCCATCGCCAAGCATTATGCATTCGAGATCGTCCTGAGTAGGAATGGGGGCCGTCCCTGAGGTGTGTTCCTGAATCTTACGCCACTGCTCGAGACTGACGAAGGAAGCGTCAGCCCCAGTATCGAGACGAGCGGCGAAGATTCCGTGAACAAAATCGACCTCAATCGCGACCTGCGGACCCACCTTCTTTCGCCGTAATATTGCTAGTTGTTTCGGGGAGAGCGGCCGTCGGACGCGCCGGGAGCGCGGCCTCCCCGTTCGCGTTCCCCGTTGACGTTTGACCCTCCTCTGTTCGGGCACGCTCTGGAAAAGTGGCCGAGCTGTTTGCAGTAGTAACACCGGACGCTTGGACTGCCGTTCTGTTTTCCTTGCGACCACGTGGTTGCGTTTGCGTCGTTACGCGGCCTTGAGTTACTGGCGCCGGGGTTTAGATTAGTGGCCCCTCGTGCTGCCGGGGTTCGTCGCGGCTGTGCCGTTGGATCTTGTCCGCGCGGTTGGTGGTTAGGCCTATCCTGTCGCGGTTGTAAATGGGGGATCGTGGCGTCGATGTCTTTTAACGCTGACTCTACGGTCAGACATTTTGCTTGGAGTATGTTCAATTTATCACGACCCTTTAACTTTCGGGAGTGATCATCTTGTTATTTTTCTACTTTTTATCATTTTTTTCCCCTCAGCATAGCCCTCTAGGGACCATTCATATATTGTTTTTGTTTCATTTCATTTATCTGGCCTATTCTGGCAGCCCCGTAGCTTTTTCGTTTTTTACACACCCCGATAAGATAAGGGGTCATCTATTTATCTTGTATATAAAGCCAAGACAACTTTGTACAAGCAGTCAGTTTTTCTTTAGTTTTGTTTTAATCGTTTCTTCAAGGGTGATCAGAATGTGGTATACAGCATTCGGTGACGCGGTTCGACATGAAGGTTAAAAGTGCACGGTACTTGTGCGGGTATTTCGGTCGAATTCGTGGTTGTGCGCGATGACTTTGGTGTAGAAGTTATGTGCGGTTCTTCCTTGGAAGGTTACTTGAAGAGCGATAAGTACTTTTGAACATTTCCTTTATAATTTTTCTTTATTTCGTTTAAATGTATTGTGTAAACTGAAACTCTTATGTCCCGACCTAATTTCCTGCGAGTTTAGCAGACGATTATATGCCACCCCTTTTGTTAGACCAGAAACCCCGTAGATTTAGTTCTTTTGTTCAACTGTCAGAGCAGCCATACTCCTTTATCATCTAGTCTGTCAAATCCTCCACATCCGAAACTAAATACGAAATTGGTGATAGTTAACTATTTTTATTTACGTCAGGCTAGCCAAAGCCAGTTTCTTTATATTTATTTTTTTAAAACTACCAACCAAAGTATTTTTTTGTATATATATATTATTCGTCACAACCCCAAGGCCCACCATAGCCACGAACTGTTAATCCTTTAACCGTTAGGTAAGAAGTACCAGTTAAATTGTATACGATTACCATTGATAATTCCAAGTACAAATAAAAGAGTTACTGTTTTGCATAGCTACTATTGATTTCATTTACCTACTCTGTGACAATACCGACTCTAAGGATCCGAACAAATAAATTCGATACATACGGCACGGGGAAATAAGTATTTAAATTTCCCTCGAGTTTAGTGCGTGGGTCAGATTCTCAAGGTTACATTTGGAACTTTTTGAATCTTCCCTCCTTACTGATCTCCACGACTCCCCCCTAACCCCCCTGAAAGTTATAGTGTCGTAATAAATTGCGTGAACTCCATGAGCGCTATTTGCAGACGAATTTGGGGTCGTACATTACGTTTCAACAACGTGATCAGGGACGCTTCTGTTTGCGGGACCGACAATCTTTGGTTTAATTTGATTATTCGATTGAAAAACTCAGTTACGCATTCCTCGTCCTTTTGGACCGATTGCATTATGGCCATTAAGGTGTCCTCTTCTTGAGCGGGAGGAAAGAAATACGCCCTGAACGCTTGTTGGAAATAATCCCACGTTACATTATATTGGGCAAGTAACGGTGTCATCGTTTGTCGGAACCATGAAAGGGCTCTATCTTTTAAAATAAGAGGAAGCATTTTTAGAAGAGCTTCGTCGGTAAGGTTTCTATACGTGCGATATTCGTCTAGCGATAATATAAATTCTGCGGCGTTTTCGTCTGCGCCACCGGAAAATCGCAGGTAACGCGGAGGTGGCGGCGGGCCTTGGTGCCTTGTTAACGCGGCCGCAAGGCCTTGAATAAAATCGTCCACCGACATAATTTAATTCGTGATCTTTTACAAAATAAAACTTTTGTTCGATGCCTGGCCCCAGTTCGGGCGCCAGTGTAACAGTTCGGGACAACCTAATCGTATCCAATTCAGGATGCAACACGATTAGGCTGAACTGTAACAATTTAGGATTCGGGCCAGGCAAAGTTTTATATGTAATAATTACGACACGGATTGAAATTAGAAAATATAGCTTTACTCGTTCGGAAAAGTTTACAGAACCTAACAGTAACTTACAATAAAAGAAAACCCTCCTCGGTTAGCCGTCATCTCTCTTTTGTTTAATCAATCACTTGAAATAAACTAAAAGAACAATTTATTGTTCCACGATCAGTCGTCTTGACTAGAGAGCGAGAAAAAAAAGGAATGACTCAAAAAACGCAGCCCGCGAGTCGAACGTCGTTTTTTGTCCTGCCGCCGCTTTTTTTTGCAATTTTGTTTACGGAGCGCCAGGATCCGCCCTGGCGGAAGAAAACTAAACCAGAATGTAAACGTTCTGGTCGCCATCTGGGGACCAGACCGGTTACAAAGTTATATAAGTTTTCCCAGTTTGTATTACTCATTTCTGATAAAAATGTATCTATATTTTTTTGTTTAAAATCTCTACATTCTCGTACGGGTTTTTCGATTTTAGCTTCTTTGAACATAATGGATATGGGGTAGTGGTCAGATATTGCCCAGTCTTTTTGTATCGTAATTCTTATACTTGTGTTTGTGTAGCAGTGGTCAATTAGTGATTGCGTCTCATTTGTTACCCGGGTTGGATTTTGAACTAATTGGTTTAAGCCTAGGCTATTATGCATATCTAACAGTAGATTAGTATTGGAATTGGGCTTTTGAAGATCTATATTAAAATCTCCAATTATTATTTTTTTTCATTTCTATGGCCTAGGTTTTGTATAATGGTTTCATAATTCTCAAAGAAAGGCCTGAATTGTGTACCTGGTCTATAAATTATACATAAGCTAATATCGTTAATTTTTAAACCATACGATTCAATATGCTCGTTATTAATGCTGACATTTTCTATTACTTCAAAGTCTATATGGTTCCTAATATAAAACCCTACCCCACCTCCCCTACCACTGTCTCTACCCCTTCCTGTAAATTTATAATTTTCCAAGAAATCCCCATAATTCCCATTATACCAGGTTTCGTTTATAGCATATATGTCAATTTCGTCGGGGATGTCAGTTTCAGAGTTAGCTACCAGTTTAAAGAAATTAGCCGACGCACTTTTCACATTAGCATAAACTATATTTAGCATAATCTTATAATATTTAGACAGATCTTAGTACAAAAACAATTTTTTCGTTTCCCCTAGATCGGAACCACTTTTCCTTGTTCAAAGTCATATTTAAAAATTTAATTTCCTATCATAATTTTTGTGGCTCCAGTGATCTTAGATTTTTCCGGATATTTAGATTTGGCAAATAATCTTAGATAATACCTCGCAGTTTCTTGCTCCGGGGTGTAATCATGATTTAAATAAAGGTTGCTTCCCTTTAGTTTTGTGCTTTTCGATAATAATTTCACTTTGGTGTCGTAGTTTTCAGCTTTGAAAACAACTGATCTTATCCTATTCTGATTATAGGCTCCTTTCCTATACACTTGACTTGGTGTTATACCAATTTCTTCTTCTAATTTGTTATAAAATATCGAGCGTATATTCTCAGCTAGTTCTGACCTTGACTCAGTTTCATTGTCTGGTAGACCCTTAATGATTAAATTATTTCTCCTTATCGTAATATCTAAATTTTCCAGTCTTAATCTCTGTTTTTCTAATTTTTCTTCATTGTATTTAAATCTGGTATCAGTTTTCCCTTCTAGTATACCTATATCATATTTAACGTCTTTAATCTCGTCTGTAACACCATTAAGTTTTTCTTCTATATCATTTAATTTAACATTTGAATTATCTATTCTGTCATTTATTTCGTTAAGTGTTTTAGATTGTTCTTTTTGAGTTTCTTGTATCTTTTTAATTTCTGCTAATATTGCATCTAGACCACTAGTTTGCTGGCGGGTTTCCCTACCAGTCATGTTTGTTTATATAGTTATATAGGTACCCAGGCAGAGATAGTAATTACAAAAAGAGGTATAAAATTAGTATGCTCACCTATAAATTAACAAGAGTTGTATTAATAAACGAAAGAGTAGCGTTTTTCCTAAGCTCTGCCTGGATTGTGGAGTCGCACGTAGAGAGCACTTGTATATATAGTTCTTCTTATCATGAGTGATTTTTTAGGACGCTTTGGAAATGTTCCAGGTAGAGTTATTCAATATATATTTTTTATTTATATTTTTCCTCCTCTTTTTATCATACACTCGAGCACTGTAGATTTAATTAGAAGACCGATGTTTTATTATATGACACTGAATTCTTTCTTGAGGTAGCTAGACACTTCGGTTACGGCATCTGGTAGAAACATAACTTCATAAAGTTGAACGTCTGGCCTCTAGGTTGATCGGAAATTAAATCTATAAATTAACAAGAGTTGTATTAATAAACGAAAGAGTAGCGTTTTTCCTAAGCTCTACCTACCACATTTACACTATACAAATAGATTTGAACTTGACCCCTGTAGTACGGAATTAAAGTCTGTGGATCAGGGGTATAATATAAAAAGATACAAACTGTCCTTATCTACTATCTAGCGAAACCACAGCCAAGGGAACGGGCTTCGCAAAAACAGCGGAGAAAGAAGACACTGTTGAGCTCCTCGCTTGGGTAAACCAAATTAGTTTTATGGGAAATAGGTTAAAATGGTTTAAACAATGTTAAACCAATCGCCTAATTAATAATTTTGAATTTAAGCAATTTAAAAAAGGCATATGTGCGTTCCTTATGTCATTCCTATAGACGGACATGTGCGGGACAAACGGACATGTGCGTTCGATAAAGATTCTTAATAAATAGCATAGAAACGTTCGATTAATGATTAAACATTAAATACAATTAATTTTTTCAATTTAAACAATTTTAAAAACCGCACATGTGCGTTCCTAAATCTATGCGGTCATCATTGGAGACGCGTTTTAAAGTGATAAAATAAAGTTATATCATTTTAAATTAATGAAATGAACAATTAAGATCGTTTTGAACTTAATGGTATAGTGTAGTTTAATCAAATTATTATTTGTTAGGAATAAGCAAGATTAAAGCAACGGCTAAAATATAAGTTTTTTCCATTTCAAAGCGGTTCACTTCTTAAGAAACGGAAATTGATTCCAATCCGAATTTTTTCAAATTTCTTATTTTACAAACCATGTGGAAATAACAGTAAATCGATTAAATTATGATAAGTTTGTTATTAATTATATTTAACATTAATATAGCTAAGGTAATTAACGGGTTTTAAATGAAAAATAACAATATTTTTAATTTTTAACTCTTAACGCACATATCCGTTTCATTTGATTTCAAATTGAATAGTGGAAAATATTCATAGCATTTCAGAAACTTAACATATAACTCTTTTATCACGTTTTATTTGATGACGTAATTTGCGAAATTTTATCTGGTTTTTCCTTAATAACAAAACGAAATTTTAAATTATACATAAAATGAAGACTTCTTTGTAATGGTTACAAGTTCCGTTTAATAAGGGCCTTTCAGTTTTCAAGAATTTGCATATATTTTAGCTTCAATTAATGGTTTTATATTAAAACGGATATGTGCGTTAACCTAAAAGTTGACTAATTAACATTCTGTCACAATAAGCAACTAAATCTATATATGAATGCTTTTTGCTCAGTTTAAATAACCTTATTGTAACTAAACGCGTATTGTAAAAAAAAAATAATTTTGTGAAAAAACGCACTTGTGCGTTCGTTTTTGGAGCCGTGTTTTAAAGTGGTAAAATTAAGTTATAGCATTTTAAAAAGAAAGTGTCATGACGCATGGCGAGATTAGAGGGAGACTTATTGAAATGGGCTACGCGTACACGTTAATGTTAATTAAAAGATAAATTGTCATGGCGCACGGTTATATTAGAGGAACTCTTATTGAAATGGGTTACGCGTACACGTTAATGTTATTTAAAAGATAAAGTGTCATGACGCACGGTTAGATTCGAGGGAGTCTTATTAAAATGGGCTACGCGTACACGTCAATGGTTATTTAAAAGATAGTGTCATGGCGCATGGCGAGATTCGAGGGAGTTTTATTAAAATGGGCTAATCAAGCTAATTGCTTTCCTTTAAAAATATTTTAAATTTTACAAAATATAAGTTCCCCATGTTAATTTCCTTAGAGAAATCCAGTTAGTTGCTTTACTAATTTAAATCATTAAACCAATCATTTTATATAATTTACTTCTGGTCATACTTATTTATAATTTTTTCAAAGGGTGTGTGTAATCTTACTATTGTTTTGGGTATAAGAAAAGGGCTGGTTTTTTTCCATTCTTAGGTTCCTAAAATCGGGACATCTATATAGATGTCCCGACGGCCATGATTTTATAGCACGGATTACCGGAAATTGCACGTAAAAACCCAAGAAAAGGAAGATTTGAGTAAAGACACCTGTTGGCTTTTCCAAAAAAAGCCCCTCTTTATCTCAAATTTTCCATCTCTCGGGTTTTACGGTCAATATCCGGTAAATCTAGCGATATAGCCGGCCAAAAAATATCTCGAGTCATTAGTTGGCTTGCCTCTGATATTTTAACAGCGCTCTTTGGATATTTGCGATTTTGGTGATTTTAATAGGTTATTTAGTTAGATTTTTTTCTTGGGATTAATAAGATTTTAATTGGGTTTATTTAGCATTTTTTTAGTATTATATATTTTTGGGATTATTGAGGTTTAGATTTTTTGGGCATTTTCTTTATTTTTATTAGTGTAGTGTATATTGATTATTTTAATTATCTTACTTTTTATGAATTTTTGGGTGTTATTGGTATTAGGGTTTTTGGTTTAAATATACTTAACTCTTATTTTAAGTAACTTTAGTGTTAGTTGAGTTGGGAAAAGATTTTTTATTAACTTCTCTAAAAAACAACATTCCTGTGGAGATAGTCGGAGAATCGGAGCGTCAAAAACGTAAGTTCGCTAATTTTTTAAAATTATTTATAAATTCCCCAGGTTCATTTCCACAGAAAATCCATCTATATATTTCAAATATTTAATATTAGTTCCCCATGTTAATTTCCATAGAGAAATCCAGCTAATTCCTTTCCTTTTAAAAAATATTTGAAATTTAAATATACATTTCAAATACTTAAAAATTCCCCATGTTAATTTCCATAGAAAATTCCAGCTAATGCTTTATTTAAAAATATTTTAAATTTCAATATACATTTCAAATACTTAATAAGTAGTTAGTTACCTTACAAAATATTATTTCCCCATGTTAATTTCCAGCTCCCGTAGGTTATGTCATTTTCCCGTCATTGAAAAAGGTTTAATTAATTAACAACGTAAAAAACTATTCAAATTATTAATTAATTTCCTCTTTGTCTCCATGTTATAGTGAATTTTAGTAAAAAATTGTAAGAAATTAGCAAGGTTAAAACAATTCTTTATTTAGAAAAAATCGTTCACAAAATATTTACTTAATTATAAACGGAACCGACTCGAAGTGAAATTTTTAATACGTGTTCAGAAGAGTTTCGAAGATAATATTTTACTGAACGTCTAAAGGCCTAAAGGTTAAACTAGTATACGGGTCCACCTTGTTATTGTTTTTTCTTAGTTTGGAAATATAGATACAAACTTATGAAGGAGTTTTATTTATTTTGTATAGAAGCTCAGCCGAAAAGGAGGGCAAACATCTCATGCCCCCTGTGCAAGGTTCTCACAGGAGGGGACTTGCCACGCCATGTAAGAAAGAAACACACTGGCTCACTCCTATAATCCCAGGTGTCTGGGAGGCAGAGTTTGTGGATGGCCGTCCCCCCCTTGGCGTGGCCGTTACACATATCTCGCCCTGATAAATCAGATGGACGAGAGGACTTAATTGTCCCACACGTTACAATCGAATAAAAAAATTCTTTAAAAAGACGCAATGAGCTGAATAAGCAAGGTCGGGATGATTTTTTCTCGTCAATTAGAGAAATTGAAAAACTTTGACCTATCGTGTCGAAGATCAAGTAGAATGGCGTGATCACAGAATATAGTAATTATCTAGTTTGTTTCATTACTCTTAATTTTTATAAGTAGAAACAGTGTATATTCATTCATTCTATCACCCATAGAAATTGAAGCCTTCAATGAGCCTTGTACTGTTCAACAGGCTGATGAAATAGAAGAAGAATATTTGCATAGTAGACTAAAAAGAAGACGCATTGTTTTGAATTTTTCTGGTAACAACCATAGATCCTGTTTAAATAATCTCCAAGACTTTATTTCTCACCATTTTGCTTATAAATACATAATTTATTGTTGATTTATTAGAGAATTCCGCCGATGAAACAGGCACAAATAAAACCAAAGAAATACATCCGCGGGTTGTTGAAAATGATTTCCAAGATATCGCCGCACCAGGTCGTGAATCCGAACAGGCTCCCGCCCGTGAATCCACCCGTCTGACTCCACGGAGACTTCCGATTTTTCCGGATAGCACTAGCGAGGATGAAACCAAGGATGGTGAAACAGAAGAACTACAAACGCTATTGTAGACTATACACTGCCATCAAAACAATAACGCTGGAAGAAAGGACCAAAAGGAGAGTTTGCCAAAAAAGGCCTCTATGAGCGATTAAAAAAACTTTTTTTAACTTAAGCGCCAGAAAGAACTACGTACGGCACATGGCTAAGCTGTTCACATATGTAGCAATTAAATTAGACAACCCGGACCACTGCCACATGAAAATAATTGAAAAACAAACAGCTTATTGACAGCTTTATCCAGGAATACAGAGAAAGCAAAGTAAGTCAAATAAAATTTTAATTTTTCCTTTGTCAAGCGTTTTTAATAGTAAAAATAGCTCTAATATCAAGTGTTTACGTATTCATAACTCTAATTTAAAACTTAAAAAATTTGTTAGTTTTTAGTATTAGAATTTTTTTTTAAACAAACGAAGCCCACCCTTGGATTAAACTAGTTTAAAATGTTCTAAAGCAATTTCATTTAAAGGGTTTTTGATAAATTAGATTTTGTTGAATGACAATTAACAAAGTAGCTTTCTTTTCATAGAATATTTCATATAGTTCAATTATAAGTTAATTTCTAATTGTGTACCTATAATTTATTTTATAGATCTTGGCGGCCGGGTAGTATCAAAAATATTTTCTGGGCTCTAAAGCGCTTCTTTTCTTATATAAGAGTTGGCACAGATGTGGTTGTGACTGGTAATAATTTGGTTATCTAACATTAATTAATTTTATTTTAAAAATAATAATTATTTTAATAATTTGAATTTTCAAATCCAGATGTTCCTTTCTATAATTCCCCTACAAAAAAGACGTGCTTCCCGTATGGACACTGGGAAACTCGTGGCATCGGGCGAGAATCAGCGAAAAAACAATTTTTGGTGAACACCAGTAATGAAACTCCAAAAATTATTTACACTCCAGAGTTTTTTTTTCAAATGCGGACGTTCTTAAAAAAACATCTGGCGCTCTGCGAGAGTGCGAAGAGGGTTTTGAGGTGGAAACGTTTGGCACCGCAAGAAAGTAAGAAACAAGCATTTTTGATTTCTTTCAATAATAACGTCAAGATGGTACTTGAAAATAAAAATTTATTTGGAAACTGAAAATAAATTTAAGAGAACAGAAAAGTATTTTTAGTTAGTGAAAGAAATTAGATTAAGACGAGTGCAGCTGAATCTATGTTGGTGGAACTAAACAAATCAAGTATTTAAAACTGATATTTAACACCTTTTTAGATATCTTATGTGCTACGCAGCGCTAATTACGGGCCAAAGAACCGGAATCCCATAAAACTGATTAATTTCCGAATACGAAAAAGGGTCCTGAGGGACCTGAAGAATCCGGAACTAAAACATTCATTGTATATGTCCAAGACCACAAAACTTGCCTTTCAACAGTTGGCAAGTTTGCCATTGACGAAAAAATTAAGAAACATTTCGACCGGTTAGTAATATATAATGAACAAATGTTCATTTTAAATTTTTGGGTGAATATCCAGCAAACACACATCTTCCCTGGGACGTCCCAGCATGGTCCATAGAGCCCAGCTTGGTTCCGTCCAAAATTCGTCCCACGGGACGAATAACGGACGTCCAATTTTAGTCCTCGTAGAACCAATTTCGCGACATCCGATATTCAGCCCAATCGACGTCGCATGGATCTCCACTATTCGTCCGAAATGTTTCGTCCATCAATGCTATCTAGAGGTGCGTTTATCAGCAATTAATTTTAATTTTTTTCGCCTGTATTTGTATTTGAGCTGATAATGATTAATGAACCACAAAATATTAATTTTATTAAAAATATTATTATTTAAATTTACGAGTTTATTTAACGTGAATTAATGAAATTACGTGTTAAATCAAAACTACTTAATTATTTAAATAATTTTATCTGTTCTTAATTTTTATATTATTATTTTCTTAATTTTTATTTCCATTATTTTTATTTGATGAATTATTTCTACAATCACAGCCAATTATTGCGAAAAAGCTGATCTAAGTTGGCCGAGCTAAAGTCCTTTTAAAATATCTGGTAGCCCAGTTTATAGTTTCTTTTGTACGACGCCATTACTCGATAGTTTGGAATCGGTCACCATAAAGCCCATAATGCGTTCTACACAAACGTTTAAGATTATAACATAGTAATCTCTAGTATTGCTGATAATATATCATAAGAGTAAATATTTTATTAAAAAACTGTTGGATTTTTTTAATGATTTAAACTCGATTTTTTTTAATGTGTCTTTTACAGGAAGAAAATATGTTTGATCAAAGTCTATTAATTTTGGACCTGTACATGTTTCAATTTAACTTTTTAAGTTTATTATTCATTACTCTCACTGAAAGGTTCGCCTAAAGCTTTATTTCATTTTGTTATATTTTATATATTGGATTTGGAATTCCAAAAGTAAGATTTGCGTTGAATTCTCCGAATGTTAGGGAAGGTTCGCTGTTTTTAAAGTTCATTTTGGACCTGTACATGTTTCAATTTAACTTTTTAAGTTTATTATTCATTACTCTCACTGAACGGTTCGCCTAAAGCTTTATTTTATACTGTGATAATTTATATAGTTAAATTGTAATTCCAAAAGTAAGATTTGCGTTGAATTCTCCGAAAGTTAGGGAAGGTTCGCTGTTTTTAAAGTTCATTTTGGACCTGTACATGTTTCAATTTAACTTTTTAAGTTTATTATTCATTACTCTCACTGAACGGTTCGCCTAAAGCTTTATTTTATACTGTGATATTTTATATAGTTAAATTTTAATTCCAAAAGTAAGATTTGGATAGATATTAAAATTAAGCTTCGAGAAACAGTAATTTCTAGAGTACATTTTTCATTCGATAGTCTTAATTTTTTTTAAGGAATAGTATTAAATGGCTTAGTTTTCTTTTGCTTCTGATTTAAAAATTAATTTTATTGTTTTTTACATTTGTATAAGGAAGTTTATTTAATTTTTAATAGTTCGAAATTTTTTTTGTTATATAAAAATTAAATAACTATATACGTTTTGTAATTTATATGTTAACTGCTAATACTTGCAGAGTTCGTGTTATTACAATCAAATTGTACACTTGTTGCTGGATTTTTCCATTATCTTGTATTTTATTGTTTTGAATAAAATTTTAATATCAAGTTTGGCTTTTTAAATTATTTGTTCAGAATACGATATCCAATGAACGTCCTAGTTTCATCCCTATTGAGCCATGATTGAACCAAATTAAAGGCCTAAAGACATCTCTAGTCTTTATAGAAAGACACCTAGGGGACGACCGCCGTAATCGCCGTTGGACGTCCGAAAACTCGTCCCCGGGACGTATTACGGCTATAGACAAACCGGACATTTGGACGTCCAACCGACGTCCACCCCGGATTTTGGGATGTCCTACGGACGAAGGCAAGATCCGAGTGTGACGTCTATCGGATGTCCATAGGACGTGTTTGTGTTTGCTGGGTAAAAGTAGACCACTGCATCCTCATTTGTGTTTAATATTTGTTCGAAAGTTTAATTTTTACCCATCGCATACTCCTTTTCGCCTTAAAAAATATTGAAATTAAATTAAATGGCTTTGGACCATAGTTGTGATAACTAATGCACGTGTTATACCATCAGTAGGTACGATTCTAGGTGGCTCATAGATGTCATCGAAGAAAAAGGCAAGGCACGGCAGTTTTCAGAATAATATAATTTTGAACGCTAACGGAATCGTCACGGAATTTCATTTCGGACAAATAATACATGTCTAGTAGCGTACAAGGCTTTTTAAATGGGGGGAAAATGGTGAAATGCTCTACTGGACCTTTTTTAAAATAAAATATTAATAAAAATAATTGAGATAAGCTACACTTTTGCGATAATTTTTTAAATTCACATTAGTTGCAATTTTTATAGAGTTAACTCATTTTAAATTAATTAATATTTAGGTACCTTGCTATTCGAAAATCAATGCCTGGAAGCAACAAGGATCCGCATTTTTCGTGACTAAAGAGCGGCACCTATTTAAAAATGGATCAAAATAAATCCACCGTTAACAAAAGTTTTTCTTTTTTATATTCTTTATATTTAACATTGGTTTATAGATTGCAACAAGCCGAATCGCTACCCAAAACAGGAAGGCCTTGCCTTCGGCCATGATTAACCAACCAGCCAACGAACAGGGACTGTTGTGTGGATTGTTATCCCATTCTGTTGCAACCACCAAAAAACACTACCACCACCACACCGTGTAGAAAATGGTTGAGCAAGTGGTTGTGCTGAGAAATATACAGCAATGTAATAATATTTGTTAAACCATCAATCGAAATATCCACTGAATAATTAATATATTTTTTTAAATTTTAGCTGCTTAGCTAACTTCACCATTTGAAATAACAGGAAACGAAATTGCCGTCGCAACGAAAAACCACTCGGATTCGCAGTTGTCGTCGAAATCGGGGTAAACAAAATTATTTAATTATACTTAGTTTATATAAGGTTAAATATTAAAACATTTTATGTTATTTTAGCACCGCCTCAGAATGCACAGACAGCGCTAATATGAGTGGTAATCAGATTATTTCTCCCTCATACACAGACTTAAAACGAACCATTTTTGTACGTGTACAAAGTTTAATTTGTTTTATAATTTTTTCATAAACAGACAACAAAAAGATAAGGAATGAACTTTCATTCATTGTGCCACCAAGTACCCAAACGAGTTTTCCTACAAAGGAAAATTTAAAGAAAACATTGAAAGACGTTTACGACTTCGACCTTGAAGAAGGAAAATTCAAAAACCCGAAGCAGATGCAACCACGGGTAGAACTGCTAGCTAATAGGTAAATATTCAATAAACCGAAATAGCTGTTAACTTTACACAAATATTATATTTTGTTTCAATTTTAGTTACAAATACCAAAAAAATCCCTCCAACCGAGGCCAAAATTTGCCATTTCGCTAATAATTTAAATGGAATAAAACGGGTCTAGTTAAGGTTTTGGAACGGTGGAACGAAATTGTAATAAAATAAATGCTTATGATGAATTAAAACATTTCAGAGAGTACCCGTAAGGAAAACAGCGGCACAACTCGAAAAAGAGTTGGACGAAAAAATACGCCAAATGAAATGCAAGGGTTTAGTTGTCAGAGAAACGAAAAATAAACAGAAAGGGAGTGGTCTCTTCACTACCAAAACTTTTGAAAAAGGTAGGATACAATTTAATCATATAAACCGTCAGGAAGTATTTAAAATCAATTCATAAAAAATAAATGATGTTAAACATAAGTAACAATTTAGTTTAAAAATAGTGAAAATAAACACTCTCCCCTATGAACATAAGGCATGTAGACTTATACGCCAACCTTTAAAAATATAAAAGCCAACCACAACTTCCAAAATTTCAAACACTTTAAAACCCATTCACAACCCAATCCCAAACTTTAACCCTGAACCTAAACAAGAGCACCAAACTCCAAAACTAATCTAACGAAAGTAATTAAAAACAATGACGTCCAATGCATTAACATATTTATTTTTCCAGGTGATTTGGTCACTGAATATAGAGGCGAGCTAATAAACAAAGAAGAGGGAGAAGCCCGTTTTAAGAAAACGGTTGGGAAATGCTTTTTTTATTTCGTAAAAAATCTTAATAATGAAACGGTATATGAATGAATACTGCTCCCCTGGGGAGAAATATTAATCACAGCAGAAGACAGTTTAATGTCCTGGTCAATGGTCATTTGCGGCTAATTTTTGTCGTTCACATTGTACCCTCGTTGTATTCATTTTTGTTTTTTTTAGTAAACATTGTCATTGTTTAACTGTCGAATCTCTAATTGTAGTAGTTAAATTGTACTGTTTAGTATATAGTGTAAGTGTATATTTGTTTCTGCTCCCTCCATCCTTTGAGTCCAAGATGCCAGAGAGTAGGGATACCGGAATCGACCCCATAGAAAGAAGTAAGATATAGATATTTTTGTGTTTTAATTCCCCCTCTTATGTTGAAAAAGGTAAACGAACCATAATGTAGATGGCCTAACCATCACTAGAAGCAAAGTAAAATTATCCCCTTAGTCCCCCCGAATTTTGTTAATTTTTGTATTTTTGTGTGTTTTTTTTTATAAAATTGAGTGTTAAATAAAGATTTTGTGATTGATTTACGACAAAGGGTTTCGATTCGGAATTCGAATCTCCCCATTTTTATTTTAGCTTTTCCCCTGTATGTAACTCCCTCCCTCAGATTTAATTCTCGTCACGAAAAGGGCACGACTCGCATTTTGACATCATTTTCCCCCGCCTTAATATCTTTGAGCAAGTGCTAGGAATATTTCTGTCAATCATCATACGACGATTTTCCTAAAAAGGTTTCATAATGGCGCAGTCGGCAGGATTCAGAATAAAGAAACATTTGCCTGTCGGTTGATCACTCCTATATCTCTTGTTTTCACTCTTTTCCCCGCTAGTGAATTTTTAATAGTCTTAGTCGATAGCTACGCCGCAAAATTTTCGTTTTGAAAACGAAACATTTGAGAGAGGTGTCCGTTTTCGGTCTATCGAAATCTGGAAGCCTCGCCTGTCTTCCGTCCTGTATCTCCATACCGAAAATGGCCGACGATTACGCCGCCGAAAATATTCTACTAAAATGATCGGTGGCGTTTTTGACCGTTATTTTGAACTATCGCCTGTAATCTGGCGACTGATTTAATAGTACGAGCGATCCAGGTTCATCGTGAAATGATGAGAAATCAGGTAGACGTAAAATAAATAAGTCCACTTTTCCTTAAGAAAGGCTTAAGGGCAAAATTTTCCCGAGGAAACGCTTTGCTTACATAAAAAGTTGCTAGTGCTAGGGTTCATGTTGAGCGTATAATTCAAAGATTGAAAACGTTCAACATTTTTCATAAAAGCATACCCTGGGATTTATTACGATGTGCTGATAAAATGTTAACTGTTACGAGTGCTTTAGTAAATTTGTCAACATCTATTTTGGCAGATAATAAATTTTATTTGACTTAATGTAGTTTTCAAGAAAATATTTAAAATAAACATTTTGCGATTTAAGCAAAAGCTTAAACAAACTCTTTGTCAATTTTAAATTTAATTATTAAACATTCATTGCATTTCTTCGAATAAATGACTAGATGCCTTACGGAGAGGCCTAAAATTGCCAGGTTTAGTTCCAAAGTTACATGACGTTGGATCTTCCGAAAATGAAGTAATAAAGACTCTATTTTATAATCTTTCAGTTTCTTAAATACTCCAATAAAATAACATGATAACTTCTTAGTTTTTCCTCACCTTGTTGAATACAAGTCACTTTGTTTTGCTATTATGTTCGAAAATGGTAATCTGATTTGAACTGTATTTTTATTTTACAAAAACACGTATTAAAATCATGTGGGCAATAGGTCAAGGCTAACTGCATAAATTCCTTTTTTTTAAATATTCACCTTCAGTATTGAGCCGTACCACTTTCTTCCAGGCGGCTGATTTTTACTAGAAAAAGTATTTAATAATATCATTAATTGATTGAACAATGATATTATTGAAGAAAACTCCACGTTTATATTTAACTGTCCTTATCTGACCGATTTGTTCCCTTGAGGTCGTAGTTGGGCTTCATCGCCACTAGGTGGTGGTACGATATCTTTTCGATGCGAATAGCAGCATTAACATTTACGTGAAGTACATTTTAAGATCCATACGCGTGCGTTTTGAACATCGTCTGCTATGTCGGAAATCACAGCGTGGAATGTCTCGGCTATTAATGGCATCTTAGAAAGAAACTAAAAGCAAGGGGTCCACCATTAAGGAAAGATTAAAATTATTTGCCAATAAATTCATTAATTCTCTAGAGATTTACGCCCAAGAAGCGTCTTACGGTTTTCTGCAAATCCTTGTGTCCCAAGCTAGTCGCGCTTGCGTCTATATTAATACGAACCCGCCGGAAGAAAGGGTTCATATTCCTAAGTTAAAAAGAGTCAACTATGGACTGCATTGTAAAGGATCAATCAGATTCTTAAACCAAATACAGAACTAGAAAGTTTTTCGGAAGAGAGCACCGATATATTCGCTACCGCGATCATTGAAAGGTACGCTTTCAGGCCCGATGGCGTAACACTCTCATTGACGATCCCGACAGCGAAACAGAAAATAGTCCCAGTGTTTGGACGGCTTTGAAGGGTAGAAAAGGTTCTATCCGGAAGCGCACCAAAGCTAAAATGATTAGTTTCCGGAAATTAAACGTGTTAACGGACCTTCAAAATGTCTAAAGATAACAGCTGATGTTGTATTTTCCATGGCGCGATGTAACCGGGATTATTTTAGAGAAATATTCCAAAGAGTACTATGAACAAAACCTCGCAACGATTGTAATAAATAAACGAAAACTCGTGCATGCATCGGACGAGGACGAAATCGAACGGGCAATCGTAAAATACCATGACAATGATGGTCAGGCAGAAGTCGAGGGGTCTCCTACCAATGTCCGATCACTAAAACGCGATAGATCGAAATTTCACTATGGATGACCCTGATTTTATTGCCAACGGTAGTGGTAGGATAGAAGCAAACATCCCGTGAGAGTTAAGACCTATTGAGAGTTAAAACGAAGTTAGCCTGGTCGACCTCGTTGTCGTACCTCAGGTCAAGTACGTTAACAACGCTAAATATTTATCGATGTTACGATCCTTAAATGACATGCAAAGGGAAGTCTTTTACCACGTTCTTAACCATTTTAAAACCAAGTCGGATGAAAACCCTTTGCGACTTTTTATTAAGGGAGGCCCGGGTGTGGTATAGGTACTTCGATTGACGAAAATTGTACGTGGCTTATAGCCGGACGCGGTCGACGAGCGGACTTTTTGTCTCTGGCGAATTTGAAGCACCTTAGCCCCCATGCGAGGCGATAAGGTAGAGAATGAAATGAAAAGGTTAAGAAACGATAATCTACAATTCACGGGATCTTGACTCCCCGCCGAAAAGAAAAATATAAACGGTATTTATCTTCTAACAAAGTTGTTAAATATTTCGTTTTGTTTTAAATCTAGAGCCATTTCATTATAACATCCAACTTTTCAATCACCAGTAATTTCGTTGCCTGACAAAAATATGAAAAAAGTTCCTCGTGGAAAGATTAACAACTCAGCCCAGGCCGAAATATTAGTTCCACATCAGTGTATTCGAGTGGGCAAACCCATACACCCTTAGTAGACACAGGTAGGCAAACTAATACAAAAACTGTTGAGGCTACGTGATTTCTTATCGTTTGATATATAAATTGCCATCCTAAGTTAAAGAGTGGGTGCCGACCACCCTCAGGATACCCGGGTGGGCAAACCAATTTAAAAGCTGTTGATGCCATTTGATTTCCTATCGTTTGATATATAATTTACCATCCTATGTTAAAGAGTTGCCACCGCCCACCCCTAGTAGCACAAAACGGTGGGCCCGACTGCGGTTATTTTACAGACCGCCAACTCGGTCGTTACGACGGTGATTGTGTGGACGCAATGTCCTACCTGGCCAACTGCATAGTTTAGAGTCGTTTTTCCGTTTAAAGGTGCTGTTGACCATCCACTGATTATATAGTCGTTTTATATTTGGAACGGTTGTGGACCAAATGTTGTTCTATGGTTGGAAACGTTCCAGAGAATGCAAAATCTATCTCTAAAACGCTTTTTACTCCGATAAAACAGGTACTAATCGAACCCATAAATAAACACTAAGCCAACCCTTAAATCAGAACAAAATCAATAATAAAATCAGCACTAACCTAACCCTTAAAATCAGAACAAAATCAATAATGAAATCAAATCAAGGCTTAAGAAATTTTTCATTTTATTTAATATATGTCAAAGTACTCAATTTATAGAAAAACCCGTACATTACATTTTGATCGAATAAATCATTTATCCATTAGATTTCTTTTATTTCGGCCCCCCTCACGGTGTGGAGCGTATTTGACCCATTTTTTGATATTTGCTTCAATTTTGAATTCTTTACTAACTTTTATGTTCAATTGCACAGCTTCTATGTATTTAAATTATCTATATTCCTATTTTATAATAGTTCTTAAAGCTTACCAATTATAACATTTTTAAGTCTTAGTTCTTTAAGGCATATTTTTCGTTTACTCCAATCCCATTGAACTTGAGCACAAGATCGTTTGTCATCATATTTTTCAAAATCCTTCGTGGGCAGTCTTTAATTTTTTCCCCATAAAAAGTCGCAAACTTCTTAATCTAAAAATACATTCAGAGCAATGAATAAAGATCCAGAAACGTATTAGGTTTCAGCTTACCGCTTTATTTTTCGTGTCTTCATTCTCTAGAAGTTCTTCTAATTTTTCTAAGTTTTCCAAAGTTTTTATTGGTAATTGTGGGCAGTGGCGTCGGAACCGGGGGGGGGGGGCAGCACCCCCTCGGATTTCCTGTTCGAGTTACTTATTTGTTTTGTTAAAAAAAAGTCATGTTTATAAACAACGTAACTTTCAGCCAGCAAACACAGGTATATCTTATTTTGGACTAAAAGTCTTTTCTTGGTAAGGGTAGATTTTATATCGAATTATCCAAATTATTTCGTTCCATAGATGTTCATGATTAATTCAAATATCAATGGCACTCGTTAACCTTTTCCTTCGTTTTCGTATGAAACCGAAGCAGAGGTGGGCATTTTCCGAAATGGTTCGTTTTGAAAAAATTTCGCTCACTGAATCTTAAGCGCATTAAACTGTTTTACGGCAGTCGTTCGCGAGTGAGAACTGACTTACAACGGGTATTTCCGAACAAGAGCAAACGTCTCTATAGAACGAGCTTCGGAATAAAAGTTCGTTAAGCGAACATCTCTAGGAGTTTTAAAAGAATAGTTCGAGAAGCGAACTTGTCTCTAGAATGAGTTTTGTGTAATAGTTCGATAAGCGAACGTCTCTAGTTTGAATTTTGGAAGAATAGTTCGAGAAGCGAACTTGTCTCTAGAATGAATTTTGAGTAATAGTTCGGTAAGCGAACTTGTCTCTAGAACGAATTTTGGAAGAATAGTTCGAGAAGCGAACTTGTCTCTAGAATGAGTTTTGAGTAATAGTTGGGTAAGCGAACTTGTCTCTAGAACGAATTTTTGGAAGAATAGTTCGAGAAGCGAACTTGTCTCTAGAATGAGTTTTGAGTAATAGTTGGGTAAGCGAACTTGTCTCTAGAACGAATTTTGGAAGAATAGTTCGAGAAGCGAACTTGTCTCTAGAATGAGTTTTGAGTAATAGTTGGGTAAGCGAACTTGTCTCTAGAACGAATTTTTGGAAGAATAGTTCGAGAAGCGAACTTGTCTCTAGAATGAGTTTTGAGTAATAGTTGGGTAAGCGAACTTGTCTCTAGAACGAATTTTTGGAAGAATAGTTCGAGAAGCGAACTTGTCTCTAGAATGAGTTTTGAGTAATGGTTCGGTAAGCGAACGTCCGTAGAACGAATTTTGAAAAAAAGTTCGATAAGCGAACCAATCTTTTGGCCGTGGGATCTCATTCAGTTATAACCTAGAATTTTCGTACGAATAGAGCGACCACCCACTAACAATTTCGAGAGCCGCTTTTTCAGGAGTTGTTCGAAATCCGCTTTTCTGTAGAATCGTTCGCTCTCATTTCTCATCAGACAACGAAATTTTGAGCTAGTTTAAATTTCTTTAAATTAAATGCTATTCTTGAGATTTACAGTGGTGGTCATTTTCCGAAATGGTTCGTTTTGAAAAATCTCGCTCACTGGATCTTCACGAGTTGTTCGCAATCCGCTTTTCCGCACAATCGTTAGCTCTCATTTTTCGTCAGACAACCAAAATTGGAGCTAGTTTCAATTTGTTAAATAAAATAATTATCGCTAAGGTCAGTTATTAATAATTCTGTAAACCATTCGCTAAATGAAAGACGCGTTTTCTATGCCTTTCGGCAATGGTCGCTAAAGTATAATTTATATCAAAGGTAGAAAAGTTATTTTTATAAAAAAGAAAGGTCGCGTGAATACCTTAGATTCATCGTACTGTTCAGTGCCGTAACTAGAACGGTGCCAGCAAGAGCGCTCTAAGATAAAACGCTTTTATACATGTATTTATTCGTGTTATATTATAAATTCGAATTCTACATGTTAAATTGAAATTTTTGCCCACCTTTTAGTGTAAGTCAATAATGGTTTAATAAAGGTCTACATTCAGCAAAACGTTTCCCCCCCCCCTGTTGAAAAAGGGGTTCATTTTCCCCCTCTTAATTATCTCACGCCAAGAGGTAAAACCATAAGAACACCGCTATGCATTCTAATATAACGCGTTCGCCCCATCACTTGGTTGTCGACATTAAATCCGATTTCTAGACGTTGACGCGAGCGTCTGCAATGTATAGGAGATTGGTAGACATTCACCTAAACGCCTAGAAATGGGTTTGTTGAAACTGTCAATTGCCAAGGATTCTTGCAGACGGGGAAATGGTCAGCGGGTTGGCGCGGTATTTGTACACATTGGTCCCATTTTCCGATTCCCCTACCTCCAACTTTCTCAGGTGTTCAAGACACTCGCGTCGAGTGTCATTGATGTTACCACCTAATTTCATTTGTTTTGTATTTTTGTATCAAAAAAACTAACTAGAATGGAAGCCGTCAAAACGTTAAAACCGATCGTTCTTAAAAAATCTTTTAAAATCAAATCCTGATGTCCGTTTAGATATAGTTTAAATTAATAAAAAACTATACGCGCGTTTATAAACTTCACTAACAAGGTTCTTGAAATGTTTTTCGTTGAAAGGAGACTCTGCGCAATACGAGCTTTTTTTTGAGCGCGATAACCCTGTTTTTAAATTTTTTGGCGCTTGCTGTCTTGCGCGGCGTATTAAAAAAAAGGCTGTTAAGTCCCCTAGTGTTACGCCGACCCCATTTTATTTAAACACCTTAAACAAACCTACTACCAATGAAGTATCCAGAAATTCGTCGAGGGGGGCGAGACCGGGCGAATTATGGGAATGTTAAGAGTCGGTGGAGACGGTGGTAAAAGTACAGTCAATGGTAGGCCAAATTGAACACGGCATTGCCTCTTATATCGTTTTATTCAGTCGGCGAAGTAAAAATTACTCTCCCAGAGAACCAGCAAACCCAAATAGAAAATCATCAATCCCAAATCCCGATTTTCAACACCCAAGTGATAGCGACGGTCACCTATAAATTCCGACTTCTCATGGGTATTGAAGTTCCTGGAAATATTCACAATAGTTACAATGCGGGATCTATACCAAAAATATAATTACATTTTAGGAATGCGAAGTACTATCACCTGAAAGCCTACAATTAATATTATGTTTAAAGGCGTATGAGTTGAGTGTATATATACATTTGATACAATTTTTGATACCCAATAATAACAAAGCTACAGCGGAAGTGTATAATATAACGTATACCTGAGAAGTGTGCATATCCCGATAATCCTAAGGTTATTAGCTTTATAGGCAGACTCCCTCTTGGTTTTCAAAATATTTAAATATGTAAATTCATTGGGATTAATGTTTCCGTCAGGTTACAAATTTTCATAACTTTATTTTAGACTAGCCGAAACGCCCAGTAACCCACTACGCGACTGCCACCCAAGGTAGGATTCGCCGATAATTAAAGTAAGTTATGATTTACGGTGTCACACTTATATTTTACTTCTGGATATATGTTGAGCGTAAAATGGGCATAAAAATCCACGTAGGATTTGGCGACTACAACGTAATCTCGCCTTCAACTATCTTGATTTCCGGATTATCGCCTTTTGCACCAACATTCCATCCCTAACCTACCATTCCCGTAACTCCTATGTTGTTACCTGCCATCGCGGATACCATCCCTACTGCCCTTACGTTTTTATCCACCAACGCTGAATCGATTCTAAGCAAGTTAACGAACTGCGACCTGTAGTATTTCGTGACAGCCCCGATATCATTGCTATCACTGAGTCTTGGCTTTACGAGGGCATTACTTACACCGCTTATTCTCTTCAAGGATAGGACTCTTTTCGTTGTGATTCTTCATCTCGTAAAGGCGGCTGTCTCATGTATGTGAGAGCATCCTTGGGAGGAAGTTTCATTGCAACTTTATCGTCTAGAAACATCTTAGTCTGCTGATTAAGACCTTTACGCTCGTTCCTTTTTTTGTGGTTTGTTGCTATCGTTCGCCGTCTGCTACCGCTGACTTTGATAAACTGTTATTGAACACCATCAGGCGAGTTTGTCGATTGGGTGATCGTGTGGTTATCCTTGGGGACTTCAACGCTCCCTCTATCGACTGGATGAAATCTAACTTCGCGAGGCCTGCGATCGTTTGATTACAAATTTATTCAGACTTGTCTGGAAGCCCTCTTGCACCAACACGTCGATGGCCTAACTCGGTATCGCGAAACTGATAAGGCTTATATATTGGATTTTGTCCTTACCTTTGACTGCGATCATGTTTCGTCTTTGAAAATTAATGCCCCACTTGGGAAAAGTGATCACGCCCTTCTGATATTTCAAATTGCATACAATTTGTCTGACGAATCAGACGTTGCCTTGCCTTCGGAGCCTAAATACATTCACGGCCGTGGGCCTACGTACTTTATAGAGCCACATTGCGCCTCGAAGACTGGTCCCTTATCTCTCCTAGGAATAGCATTGATCGCAACTACAACTGTTTCACCAACATTATCTCAGCACGAGCTGAAGCGGTGCCAGTCTCTACTCCTACGCCATGCAACACCAATAAACTTCGTCGTGAACCCCGGTGGACCAAAGATACTCAGGCCCTAATCCTAGCCAAGCGTCGGCCATTTCATCGTTACCGTACACATCGAACTTCCGATATTGTCATCAGTATTCGGTTCACCGCAATGCTCTCGTCTCCCATATTTGAAAAGCCAAATATAGTTATGAATCCCGCCTCGTCCAACAGGTAGGTTCGAACTCCTGTGGTCCTTGAACTTCCTGATGGACAGGTGCCTGGTAATCCTACTACCAACACTGGTCTCATGAGTGACTTCTTCCTATCGGTCTTTCATCCGGAGCCTCACCCTGAAGCGGCCTTTCTAAGCGATTTCGCTCCGCTTTCTGAGCCCAAAGCCTCCACCGAACCCCTTCCGGTTGGGTTGACATACAACCTACTCTAGCGATCTTTGTTGAACATTAAAATCGATAAATCTCCCGCTCCGGATGGAGTCCACCCTCGTCTCCTAAAAGAAGGTACCTCAATTCTGGCAGGCCCTCTGCTCGTTATCTACGAGCAATCGTTGTCTACGGGTATTCTACCGTCCAATTGGGAAAAGGCTGACGTCATTTCTCTGAAAACGTAGCCTAATAGTGGCAAAGTGGAAGACGTCCGCCCAATAAGTCTCACGTGCATTCCTTGCAAGAATCTGGCAACCTCTGTGAGAGAATAGGTTGTCGCTCAGCTGGATAGCCACGGTTTCTTCTCTGCCGCACAACATGGTTTTCTTCTCCGGCGGTCGTGATTCACAAATCTCTTGGCAACCTTCGACGAGGTCTATGACGCGTTGGATGACGGCCACGACTACGATTTAATTTACTTAGATCTTCAAAAAGCTTTTGACACGGTCCCGCACTCATTGTAACCGGTCACTAGCGCGGTCCGCCAGGGCTCAGTCTTGGGCCCTGTGCTATATGTTATTTTCATCAACGATCTACCCATGGCTGTGAAACATTCGTCTGTTTGCAGACGACAACCAAGTAGGAAGCCGCATTCGTACTCAAGTGGATTGCCGCACACTTCAGGAGGATCTCACTGCCGTGGAGGCCTGGGCCAGCACCAATTCCTTGAGCTTCAACGCTACTAAGTCTAAGGTCTTGCATCTCGGTAAAACTAATCCTCGCTTTACCTACCACTCGTCCGGCCAGCCTTTGTTTAACACTGACCAGGTCCGTGGTTTGGGTATTCAAGGATCGAGTCTTATGGGCCCTACCGTCTACTTTCGTGTGGCAGTCGCAAGGGCGTCCCGTGTTCTCTACCTACTAAGGCGCTCTTTTTTTCGTCTCGATGAGAAATCGGTCACGATTCTATACAACACGTATGTGCGCCCGCACCTAGAATACTGTTCCAGTAAATGGAGTCCGCATTTGATTAAGTACATAGAGCGTGTGCAACGTAAAGCTACCATGATCGTGGTTCCTCGCCTTCGCCAGTGCTCGTACGAAGAACGCTTGAAGAGGCTCGGAATACAATCTCTGGCAACCAGACGTTTGCGGATTGATTTAGTTGAGACTTTTAAACTCTTGCATGGGCTATATGATCTGCCCACAGATAAATTCTTTCAAGTGGTTTGGAGCGGTTTTAAAAATATTTAAAACCAGGTGTGTTACGTCATCCAAACGAACTTTCTTCACCCATCGTGTGGTAAATTCTTGGAAATATCTTCCGTCTGCTGTAAAATCGCGTTCTTCAGTTGGTGCTTTTAAAACAAGATTGGACAAATGTATGGGATGGACCTAATCCGTTCTTTATTTTCGTTTTATGTTTTCTTTTTGTCTTTCTTTTAATTTGTTTTTGTAAACGATGCTGAGCCAATAAGCGCTTGCGCTTTTAATGTCATTCAGTTCAATAAATTATATTATATCCAAAGTTTAACCCGGCCCGAGGAGCGAGAGAATACCCGCGTCTCTTGACAGCGCGAAATCAAGGTGCTTCGGTCTTGCGGTCACGGATTATTGGGCCCGCGGGCAAAAACTACGAAGGTTAGCAAACTCAAGACCCCTTTAAAACCTGACGGCAGGCGCCACAACGCCGCAGACCAAATTTCATGCGAATCGGACAATTATTTTGGGCGTGCATAAAGGGTAACAAACATACAAACATTAGATTTTATATATAGATTTTTGCTCATAAACTGTACTTAACCTTAAATTTTGATTGTTGCGAGGTCAGATTAAAGTTTCAAAGAGTGAAAGGTATTGATAAGGGTTGACGAAAATTATACCCGATGAGCGAATTCCAGATTTTAGGGAAAACCATTGGAAAAATGAAATTTCCTATACGAAAAACCTAGTGATACGTCTTCGCTTAGAAATCCTTTCGCCTTATCAATTTTTATAAACTGTCAGTAAAATTATTGTGACAAGATTCCTTTACTGAACTCAATTGGTGAAACTTGCAACAAATGAAGATTTTTCCCAAATTCGGATTCATTTATTTATCTAACTTCTCGAAGAGCGAGCGAAAATAACACGTTCCCCGATTGTCACTCTATTTAAAAATTCACGAAAGATTCGTTAAATAATCGAACTTTTCGCAGAGCAACTGCAAATAAAACGTTCACCCAGTTTTCCCTTTCTCCTAAGAACCTTTGTACCAAGACTCGATTGAAAAAAATTATTTGCAGGATAAATCTTTTCAAACTTAAGTGTTGCCGAATTCATGCTGAGGGAGATAAGGAGTACGTTTGAGTCCGAATTATTCATGCAGTCTTGAAGCGTTTCATTTCCAATTTATTTTATCAATTTGTGTGCTATATACGGCTTATATGGTGAAGCGAGTTAATTTTATTTTGATCTCTAACAGATTCCGAAATAGTATTTGGCTTGTCACAGTTTTTATTATTTTATCCTTCAATACATTTAACAAATAACTCGTCAAAACTATTAAAGGTGAATATTCTAATAAAATCATACTTTTCTTTTTCCAATAGGTCTTGATACACCTAAAATTAATTTCAATATAAATTTGTAGAATGCAAATTTCTGTATGAATTGCTTTCTTACCTTCAGGTGTGAGAAAGATGACTTCATATGGGTGATGAAAACTTCATCACTCATTAATTTGTGCCTGTTGGCTGAAAATTGAGCTTATCTACAGACTGCTTTTTGGATTCATTAATATTCAAAGTTAAGTTTTAGTTCAATCGCTAAGTAAAATGTCTGGACAGGATTCATTTGTTCCATTTTACACTTTTACACAAATACAATACATTAAATTTTATATTATTTTTCTATAAATTTCAAAGCTAACCCTTAGAGCTTCAGAACGCCCAACCTGTGACATTGAAGTCATATTTAAAAAAAAATTTAATAATAAATACACTCGAATCATCTTTTAAAAATTTACAATTGTTCAGAACATCTTTATTAAAAAAGAACCTTTCGAATTTTTTAAATAGTTTTTATGTTTGGTGTTCTTTTGCAGTAGGTGTGGTCCTGAATTATTTCATACTTATAATAACAAATAATAAATAATAAAGAAAAAAGCCATCAAACGCGACTTGAATAACGCGCAATTGTTTTGTGATTAATAGATGTCGCCAGCCTACTTCCCAATTAGCCTTTTAGGTTTACATAGAGCCATGTAGCATTCTGATACTGGTGAATAATTTTAATACTACACTAGTTAATAGTCCTAATTGTGTGGTTTGCACAAACGTAGGACAAAAAATACAATATAATTCTGAAAGTTACAGGTTGCGTGACAATAATACCAGTTCGGTCCTAGTTGCGTGATTTACACCAACATTGAACTGAATAAAAAAATTGAATCTGAGCGTTACATAATTTGTAACATATATCTTAACAAACCTTTTAATAAATAAAGGAAACATGTCTGAAACTCATAATTCTGATACGAGTTTTGACAAAGATGAACGTGATTCATCGCGGAATAATTTGAATTTCGACTATTCTGATAATGATGCTTTTGATACAGAAAGACAACTTTCTAATTCAGAAAATGAAGAGAAGGATATTTCGTTAATTGAAAATGAATGCGAAGACGAAGGCGGTTTAATTAGTACCGATAATGATGTTATTTCGAATAACAATAATAGTTCCGTTGTTGAAGACGATAATAGCCATGCCGATGCCGGGACTAATAGTAAAAGCGACAAAAGTGTGATGCCTTATATGACCAGTAAAAAGGCCCACGATATTTTAACCACGGTGAAAGAGAATACCTATGAGGGATGCATTTATTTCCTTCATTGTTCTAATATTAAGGTCGGAGACGTTTACGTGTTCTCAACGACGGATCCGTTGAAACGAGAAGACATACTGGAACCTTTAAATTAAAAGATGCGCCTTTGATTAAGCTTTACCAATTAATAAAAAATGGTCCGAAGGATGAAGACTATGATAGCGAAAAAGGAAGAAATTGGCTACATCACATGATGCTATATTGGCGACTGAAAATATTCCGCTTGTATCTGGACGTAGCGAGAAAAAGTTCGAGCCCAGTTTTAAAAATAAACCTATCATTTTGGCTATTGAGAACGAGGATCGAAAAAATGTTGTCTAAAATATGATTAGCGCTGTCGGATTCAATTTAGAACGCGTGACTGAGATACGAAGCGCCTAATTTGACTTGTCGGACGCTGAAACAATTAAACATTTGGAATCAGATATTCCAGACGCTTTCGCGTCTGAGGGAAAGCATTATTTGCTTCAAGATTTATTTATCTTGGAAAATCGTAATCACAGAGATTTATTGTGGGTCCGAGAGCAATATAACCATTGGTATAATACCGGAAGTCGATGGCCCGTGGCATCTAATCCAACGGGCAAAGAATTACTGCAATTAAGCCCAGTCCAAACGGATAATGAGAGTTCGTTAAAAAACAATAAACATGGGTTAGCGGGTACTTTCATCCTTCTTAAACATCAAAAAGTTTTCGAAAGACCGAATTAATCTCCACATCGAAAATGAGCGAAGAAAAAATCCCCAACTTTCACGGACCCAAGCTTTCGCGTTATTAGATCTTACGACCTTAGGTTCTTCGATGTGAATGTCAAAGATTTGATTGAAAGCGGAAAAGTGAAACTTGATCTAAGCGAGAAATGTTCCAACACGGAAATAGCTCAAGGCCATTCTATAAAGAATATTGAAAGCGCGCGCCACTCGTAGTAACGGAGAGAAACGAAGCTTCAGTAGGAAAAGAAATGACGTTAGAAGCAATAAAGAAATTCGATGGTCGTCCTGAAAACGTTCCCTTTGAAACAGTTTCCAAAACCAAATACGAAAGCGAAACGTCGATATCCTCGATTCTGATAAACTTATCAATTCCAGTCTTAATTCGAAAGCTCAAAAAGACGGATAACGTCTTGCTATTATTTACAACCTTGTACGAAAACGTTTACAAGGAGCCTTTCGTAGATCAGAGTTCTTCCAATTTCCTCTAGCGTGTAGCCGGTTACCTTCGTATTAACCAAGGCTTTAATAAAGATATAATTCCGCCGTAATTTCAGAAAAACCATTCGAGAAACAATTGCATATTCCACTGGGACTCGTACATTTCAAAAGCAAGAAAATTTACACTTAAGACCCATTGGATTTGCACTTCCGAACCCTTCGTACGATAGTACACATGTGCTATCAGACTGCGAATCTACCATTAAGTGCATTAAGAATACCGATTGCGAGAAGCAGCCTAATGGATACGACTGCGCTTTATACGGACAACTCTACCTTTATTGCATCGTAACGGGTCAAAAAACCCGAAACCTAAAGATAAGTAGCTCGCAAGGTCGCAAATGGTTGTATTTGTTGGCAAAGGAATACAGTAACAAAAAAGACTACGCGAATAAGATTCGATTGTTATCAAAGAGTAAATGTCTGCCCGATGTCGAGTCGATTAGAAAAGGCTCAAATTTAACGTGCTCCGTAGTACAAAGCGATACCGATTTTGAAATAAGCGGTTGGCTCAACGCTACAAATACACAGGCATGATATACTCGCGAATTAGACGTACTGGTAGTTTTCCCCATTGCCAAGTGTTCCGCGTTTCTTGTCGTAGATGGTTTAACGTTAAGTGCGAAGGTTTAAAATAATATAAAATTTTTAAAACGTATTAAGTTTGCAAGAAATGCCAAAAATTAATAGAATAGAATAGAATAGAAAGTAAGATCGAATGTTTTTATAACCCCTTTAATACTCAACCCGGAAGGAGTTGTTCCGAGTTTTCACCCACAAGCTGGGATCGAACCACGCACGTCTTTTGCTTCGAGGAGGAAATGCGAACCACTTCGCCGCCCCACTTACCCTGGACTACTTGTGCATTAGCTTAATAAACGCAATAGGCGCTTAAATAAAACCATTTCTTCATGTCTTGCTCCCTGTTGAAAAATGCTGCCTATTACAACCAAAGATGGGCAAAAACCTAATTTTCCGAGCTTGCGCTCTTCTATTTTTTTGCCCGAGAGTGGAGCTCGCGCTCAAAAATAACTCTCGCACTCTTTGGAGCTCAGTGCGCGTCCACCTCTGATTACAACATTTTATCAATCAAATTGCCCATTAATTAGGAACAATATTTCAATCACCCTGTAGTTTAATTAAGTTGCATTTTTACAAACTTAGCGTTTCTTGGTCACTCTGTACTTTAAGAACCATATCCCATTTGTAGTGTTGTTAAAATACGTCATTACTAGTTTTAAAAATTTAGTAAGAAACTTTAATGTTAAAAACTTAAGCCTGTCAATGAATCTGTGAAAAATCAAATACAATGCTTCCCAATAAAAATGACCCTAGAAATGCGTCAAGGGAATAGAACCTCTGTCGCGTTCTTTATGGAAGACCCCATCCATTTTCTTTATTCCCTTCACAATCAGCGATTATCAGCGCCACAGATGTGAAAAGCCATGGGAGGCAGCGGACAATATTGGAACCCTCGGAGGGCGACAGAAATACCAGAGGTTATATTCACTTTAAGTTTACTTAACACCAAAAATAACACGAGAGTGACCAGAAGTGTATAATATATCGCTTACGAGAAACTAATCAATCTGCGCCGTAATAGTGAAACATATACCAGGCGGGAAGTAGTTTCCTTGAGCGCGATTGTTCCGCCAAATCGCGGATGTGTACACCGCATAAAGCAGGGTCGAAAGAAAAATCAAGTTTTTTTATTAAAAGTCCAGATCAATGGCTTTGTTTATGGTTATATCCCAATATCATTGGTTTTATTCCAATTTTTTATGAAACCTCTCCTTTTTTAGTGTATTCACAGAGGGCGACATCTTAATGGTGGGGATTTTCAAATAAAACAACTCCAACGCGGTAATGCCTCTTCGGTGTTACACACGTTCCCGCCGGGTGCTTCCCTGGAAGACTTTTTGGTCCACCTCGAGTTTGTTTGTTCCCCCCCCCCCCCCCCCCCCGGTGGCGTAGCGGGGGCCTTTGTCGCCCGGGGCGGAATCATAATTCCAAGGAGGATAGGAAGAGAGGCGAAGTAGAAGGGATGAACGTGCTAAAATCATCCTTGTAAAAAGGGGCGATTTTGCCGCCCTCCTAACGGTGGCGCCCGGGTTGGTCCGCCCCTCCACCCCCTCGCTACGCCACTGTTCCCCCCCTTTTTTGTAAATTTCAATTAAATAAAATAAAATACTCCAACTCAAAAGCATTATTTAGCCATTAAAATCGCTTAATATTTTTACAATCACAACATTGCCTTTAGCACGGTGGATTGCAAGTTATTTTCATCAAATATAGAATTTCTAAGACTGGGATACAAGCCATCTAACAGGAAGATTTCCTAATAGAATATTAGATATTAAAAAATACTGTAATTTGGTGTTTTTTCCGTCCTTTTAAGATTTTTAAAAAATCCGGATTTCTTATGTGAATTTTATTTAGTTGACTTATACGGTTAAAACCACCCGGTGTAAACAGACAGGACAGGTCTGTGCTAACTCTGGCATCACGGCTGAACATTTAAAACGTGTACTTAACATTGAGTTGGGAATATGAATTTAGAGGTCTAATCAGGACATCCGCTTTTTGATGTTGGAAGGGTGCTTGCTTCCTCCCCCCTTATAGGTACGCCTACGTCATCCATTGTTATGCCAGAGGGCCTCCACTTCCCTAAAGACCGCCCTGGATAGCATTAGCAGTATATATAGATTTTTGGAACGACACTGTATATTGTTTTTAGTGTTAATTTTATAAGCAAACCTTTTTCGACACTGACTCTCACCCATCTTCAATATTTACACAAATGAGTTGTATATTTCCCTCCATGGTAAATGACGTTGGTCAAGAATTTTAGTAAATCACGAAAAACAATCAAGAGGACTTGCTGGTTAATAGTACTTAAAATTTCTAGATACTCTTCGTTTGTTAACTCTTCCATATTGCCTTAAAATTATAACTATGATATTAATCTTCTAGATCTTAGGCTTAAATTTCCCTCATAAAATTGAATTTGAAAATGGTTCCTATTGCGAATCTAGTTGAAACCAGATATCGTGCTAACTTCTGGCTTTATATGTTGAACCGTTATCCAAAATATGATAATACGGTAAACGGTCCATTGACGGAATTATATATGGTAATTTGGGGCCCAATAAAAAGTTGTTAAAAAATCAACGAGAAATTGTCTATCGATTGAAGCATCATTCTCTCTTCTAACTTTATTGGTCGAAGAGTTTAGTCAAATCTCCAATTTGGGCGCTTATTACGTTCTGGGTACCATACAGAAAAATAGATATGGGTATATCGAGGATCTGCCTTAATTTGACGTATCGTCAGTGACGTTGCTGGAACAAATGGACCTCAACGCAATAAATAAAGGTCGGAACCAGTACAAGATAGTAGGAATGCAACGGTTCCACTTTTTTGGACTATCTCGGTCCCTGATCCAGTTACGGTTCCTAAAATGTTTGCTTAATCGGTTCAGGTTTCTGTTCCGGTTCTCAAAATTTAGAACCGATCTGTTCCGGTTCCTTTACGGTTCCAGTGTGTTTAGTATTAATTAAAGGTAAATACACAAGCAATTCAAATGAAGTTAAAGATAAATAAAATCCATCACATTTATTTATTTAGAATATAAAATTTGTTTTTGATAAATTATATTTTAAAAATAGTAGCTTTCTGAGTGACGTAGGTATGGGTTCGGGCTCCTCCTGCGAAACTGTTTTTGGGGTCCCATATAATCATTTAGGCCGAGTCGCGACTATCGCCATCTAGAGTTAGGGCTAACTAGTATCGACTTCTACAATTAGATCTAACAAGTACTTGCATGTTAATTATATAAAACGCTTAAAAATGACTAAGCCCTTGTAAGTGAAACCGCTGCCTACGTTAATCAAGACCCGTGCGCGGTGCCGTTTTTTATTTTTTGTTTGGCAATTTAAGTTGCCGACTTCTCTCGCCGTGCGCGCTGCTAGCTGGACTAAAGAATTTTAAAATCTCGTTTTTCCGCCTCGCAGTTGAGACTGAGAACAGGGTTGGAAATAAAGATTATTTCTAAACTGGTCTATTTGGCCAGTGACTCCCAACTCTTTAATTATTTAAGTGGTGACGTAGACCAGTTGGTTAATAATACGGTAGATAATTTTAAATTAATAAACTGGACACTGGACCAGTGAACCCCTAGCTTTTGAATAAAAAAACTGGTCCGAACAATTAATAAACTGGTCTTTGACCCAGTGACCACTGCTTATTTCCAAGCCTGACAGAGAGTAGAGGTTCAGCAGAAAAGGCCGAAATTTTCGGTTCGCGAAAGTATGATAGCTAATATTACAATTTGGCTTGATTTTAATTGGTAAGCTATAATTATAAAATATTTTTAATTGATTCAATATAAGTAGTCAATATATAACTGTTATTACATTTTAGAAATTGAAGGATGTGAGAGTATGATATCTCAATTCTCATAAGCAGAGACAAGGCTTAATGATTTTTAGGGCTCCTTATTTACTAAGGTATGGTATTAATTGCCTAATTAATTTCGAGTGTTAAAAATTAATTTAAATTTGTAGGTTTTGAATCAAAATGGTAGTATGTATGGTGCCTAGTTGTACTATAAGTGAGAAGACGAGGAAAAGAAAGAATATAGAAAATGATGCAAACCCTAATAGCTTTCACATGTTACCAAGAGATGAAACACTTAAAAGGAAATGGATTTTTGCAATATTTAAGACAAGCGTCTGTGATAAAATAGCAATCAATGGAGATTACAAAGTGTGTAGCCAGCATTTCAAAGAAGAAGATTTTAGTAAGTCGTGCTCAAGGAAACGGTTACAACCTGAGGCGGTACCAACTTGCTGTGATAGTTTAAGTCAAAGCAATAACCAAGCTGTGAAGAAAAGTGTCTGTAATACTAGTCACATAACCGCAAAAAATTCAAATTAATCAAATTCCTTAGCAGAACCTAGAATTGTACTATCACCTGTCACCATTAAAATAAACAAATTAACGAGAGGAATTCGTACTCCTGAAATAAAAAGAATTGCAACAATTGAAGAAGTCAAAAAGAGTCCTTATGATTCCGCAAGAAATGATATTTGGAAAGAGAGAGGCTAAAAAGAGCTCATTGCTGTCATGAGACGCCATATGATTTACAAGGTTGTCCAGCACACTCTCTGAAAATACTTTCAATAACCGTAACAAATATCCAGGAAATTTGATAAATAAAAACAGGAAAAAAAAAAGTTGCATCTCCAAATTTCAAAAGTTTCCCCAGAAAACGCCTATTCCTAAACCCAGATGTGTTTGGAAATATTTCAAGTATAAACGCTGATTTAGATTGCTCGTTTCAAAATAATGCGATAGAGGTCAACGAAGAGAGATCTTCGATGCACCACATTTCAAACTAATGGAGATTCCAACTCATAAACATGTTCCTATATTTACGCCTGATATTATTACTCAAACTGATGATGACCGTTTGGAGTGGCTTGAAAACGACTTTCTCCCGTTCATCGATGGAATTCAAAAACATGCAACTTTAAAAACCGAATGTTTCACCGATGAAACTTATGAAGCCTTGGTAATGACTACCAAATCTACAATTGGTTTCAATTTTTGCTAACCCGAAAATTATCAAGCAACACCATAGAAGAAAGTTTCAGTAATCTCGAATTCACCATTATTGAAATTAAATGAAGCCCAAGACAATGGAGGTCTACGATATCCCAGAAGACTTTGAATATCTCTTTTAACTATTGTCACGGATTTTGCTGAAAATTCTATTAATATTTTACCGAATAACCTTCTACTTGCTACGTACTGTCAAATTATTTTCCACATTTTATGCAACCTCTTAAATGCGCCTGTCCTAACAATGCTCAATTAGTAAAGTTGTTACCTTCAAAATATTTAAAGCCACTACTGTATAACTATGCTCGCGATGCAACAGATGTCCAAGAAATTAAAAAAACAAGACGTACGACGGTCAGAATACACACAATCCTTCTAATGTGTTAAGTTTGTTGGAGCTATTCACAGCAATCTGCAACGCCGATATCGCAACCAAAATATATCCACGGTCACACATATATTCATATTTACTCTTATTTGTTACTTCTAGTCATACTTTGAAAGCATCGAAGATTCCTTCGATCAGTGTCACTTTTATTTTTTACTTCTGATCACACTTATTTGTTACTACTAGTCAGCCGTTGAGTGTCACACTTATTTCTTCTAGTAATTTATTTCTTACTTCTGGTCATATGCCGAAGACTAGGCCGATCAGTGTCATACGTAATTCTTACTTCTGCTCATACGTTGAAAGAGCGACCCACCTGAACGGCTTTGAAAAACGCCAGAGGGTAACGGGCGCGTAGACCTCTATAAACACGCACATTTACAATGTTGGAAATTGTGGATGTCCGTATACGCTGCCCAAAAAACCTTACTTAGAATTAAATTAAAGGAACGTATTCGCAATTCTAGGTTAAATGTAAACCACAGCTATTCAAAAATATAACTCTCATGAAAATTGGACTTAAATATGTAGATTTTAGGCGAAAATATTAAACCACCAAAATTGGGGTCCCGTAAATTACCCTGAAAACTATACTTAAATTTAATATTTACTGATATAACCGAATTTGTAGGTCCGCTGAATCCTAACCTATCCAATAATATTTTTTTAACGTTATCGGACTTAATTTTAAACAAAATATCTACCACATAAAGAAAATCACCGAAAATAGTAAATTGGGCAAATTCCCAACTTCTTGGGCTCCGATTTGAAAACTTTATGAAAGGCTATCAATGGCAATGTCTGTACATCCGAACGAGATATCATTGACACGTCTGGGCCCTAACCGTTGAAGAGGTATGCGTGACACGGCGGCATCGGCTACACTGTACGAGAGACTAATACACACAAATCCTTAGGATTGTGTGTAAAAACCTTTAATTCTAAGCCATTTTCCAGAAAAGTATTAAAAGTGTAAACCCTAACATTGAAAATAGTCCAAAATAGTCTTTAAAACGTTTACCTTTACAGTTCCTTTCTGTGGATGCTGGAATTACTTTTATTTTAACTAGTTTTTATTTTAATATATTTATGGATGCCCCCTTGAAATTACCGCCTTATCATTTTCAAATTAATAGATGCTCCCTTACTTTGGGCCAGCTCGGAGTTCCATCTCACGGTAAAATAGAGATAAAACAAGAAGTCTCGTTTCTTAAAAGTGACCCCCCACGAAAACACGGCGCACGGGCCTTGATTAACGTAGGCTGCGGTGAAACGATTAAGATAAAACACGGCAATCCGCGTCGGGAGCATTAAAAACCAAGGTTCTGGTAAAACTTGGAAGTCTGGAGTTCAGATTCCCAAGTCCGACCAGAATCACGATCTAGATGACTTTATGTAAAATAATTTAAAAAAAATTTGCTTTTATGCTCTCTTAGGGAACTCATCTAAGCGCGTTATTTTTTAATTCAATAAAGCAGGGTAAAAATGAAATCATCTGATTGATCGTTCCAAGATGGAGGGGGGGTAATGGTGTACTTTCAAGTTTTGGGGAGACATTTTCTTACCTTCCGCTCCTCATTTCAGGGGCGTATGAACGTTTCAGAAAATAGAGGGGGCAAAGAGAAACGAAACGGGGGTCTAGGAGCTTAGCCCCCGATGTAGAGTAAGAAATCGGTCGTGAATGTCATGGACGAAGTGTATTTTAGTATTTAGAGTCGTTTATGAATTTAAGTTACACAAATCCACAAAAATAAAATGATAATGGTTTTGAATGCATGTGTTAATGTTTGACTACTATGTAAATTGGCGGGGAAATTCACAGTTGAGCTTCTATAAGCTTTATACGCTTTTAAATTGGGAATTTGAGCTTTTGAAGAGTTCAACTGACCAAAAAGTTGAAGGGGCAATAACATTAGTTGCCCCTCTGGTTCCTACGCCCTTGCCTCATTTCATTGAAAAATATAAAGACTGGATTTCTATGACTCGTTTGGATTTCAGTTGAGTATATCGTTCTTAATGGGGTCCATTTTATTTCGTTCCTTAAGCTTTGTCATTTGTGAAATGTAAGCAAATGCATAAGTTGAAATTTTAGATTTTCTGGACAAAAACTACCCAGGCCAGCGATTATATTATGCAAACGAATTATCCTTAGCTTGAATACTTCAAATTCAGAAACACAACTTAGTTATTAATTTACAAGGTTTAACGATCTGCTATAAAATACGTGTATGTTACTTTCATTATGTACGTTGTTTGGATATTTATAAAAAAAATATTTGAAGCGAGTAACACATTAACTTGAGCTGACAAGAGAAAAAACTAGACGAGGCCTCACGCGGTTCGACTGTACACAGTCCCATAGGCAATTTGGGGGCCCCTCGATGGAAGCCCCCCCCCGCATTGCGGAGTCTGCCGGGGCATAATTTACGCCACTGGCGTTTCTGCCGTTTCTCCTCTAAGGGGATCAAAAATTATGTTTGCCCATTGCCTTTCTCAAGAATTGCTCGGAAGGCACATTAGTAGCAATAGACGACAAATATTTTGTGGCCTTTGCTACATTTGTGAAATTGTGTCGAGTATTCCGACTGAAGAAAATAAAGCAAACATTTCGAGGACGAGCCCTTTTCAATTAAGAATACGTAAGGGTGTGACAGTTGACAATTACGTGGAAAAAAATAAATAACGTGCCCTCGACGGTAGCTGGTCGTTGCCAATTAAGGACTTACTGGGTCCCTACTGGACTTGGGTCCCAATTGTCAGCCAATAAATAAAAAATGTGTTATACATGATATGGTGCCTAACCTACGCCAATGATTCATAGGGTTTCGTGGCACTTATTGACACTTTGGTCTATAGCTGGTATTTGGTATACTGAAACGAGATTTATTACCACCATCAGAGGTGCCACTTAACAGTGGCCTATTCAGAAGGTAGTAAGGAGTCTGCATAGTAAAAACCTAAGGATAAATGTGTTTTACCGAGAATGTTTTATTTTCCAGAATTACCATGCCCCTAAATGCCTTAGCTACGTCTTAAATATCCGAAAAATAATAAATCAAGAAATAGCATTGTCTTTGGTTTAATGTTCTAAGCAATCCTCTTAAGTTCATGGTTTTACTTTACTTCACTATGAGCCTCGAATAGACGTAGAAACCGTCTCAAATAATACGATGTCTAGTTCCTTTTCAAAAAGGTTCGATTATATATTGAAAAATAATTCGAATAAACGGCCCCAGGTATAGCATAACATATCCGTTCTCGAAAACCTTATCGCCATCTAGTGGATTGGAAAAACAAATATACGACCAAAATCCTACCCACCGGAGGTCCTGATTATAAATCCCTACGCCAGCGTCCACAGCCCGGACAGGTGACAGACCAGCCAAGGCAGCAAGAAAACCCTACCGCTGACGTTCACACCTTCGACGCAAGCCGCTCAATCCAGCAGAAGGTTTAACTATGGGACGACCGACCCCTCACTTCGCACACAGTAGTGGTAATAAGATCGGATGCTATAGCAACTCCAGCTGACACCCTACCTATATACGTGGGTAGAGAGCTATACCCTTTGGAGAGAGCTCCTAAAGGGGAACGCAGGGCACACAGCGGTCTCCATAACCCGCCTCATACCACTGCGCTTCATACGGAGACCCGCCACCCCACAGCAGGCTACCCAATCCTCCGGGGCCTGGACACAATAACGCTGTAAATCAACTTGTCGGTACGTTCAAAATCGTTTGCTGATTTTCGCTTGACTTCAAAGGCCGCTGAAAATTTCAACACTTTTAACAGAAAAATCCCGCTTATTTGGACAAAAAAAATAAAACCTTATTGAATCGAGAAAAAATACTTCTGCTTTAACTAATACGGGAAGATATTACCATTTGGATATGCCATTGGGGGGAGGGGTAGCCAACATCATATATTTGTACTGTAACCATATCTCGACGGCTTCGGCCTACAGTCTGCGAGACCCGCGATATCTATGGAGACTGGAGACCTCTAGTCACGATGAAGATTTGACAGATGGAGACCGGGGGCCGTTACTCGCGATGGAGACTGGAGACCAAAACTGTTGTCGACCTATGATTGTAACTTCAAAAGAATTTTCATGGCGTTTGAATAAATTGATGAACAAACAATGTTTTTTTTGGCAAAACTATGAAACATCAGTTGGTTTTCAGGTACAATTGAAATATAAATCTTTGTTTAAGCTTTCTCACAGTAAATAAAAATTAGGGTTTCGTACATTTTAATGTATGAATTTATGCTACTTTTATTTCTAAAAACAATTGCACTTTCAACTTGATAAATTTTATTGATTTTTAACTTTTTACGAAATTAATATGTGGTTGAATGAATAAAACGATGGGACGATTTAATATGGGTTCATCTGGAAGCCTCGCCACCACAACCACGGCTACTCCTGCCAACTATTGATTCAACAAGATACGGTGTCTCAAAAAAATAATAAGAGTAGAATATTTTACGATTAATTGCATAGTCGAAGCGGCTGTGGCCATCTCCTGCAATGTGCCATCTAAAGATTTTCTAAAAAGATGGACGAAGACTGGTGGGTAATTGGCCCTCATGAGACCTTGTCTCGCCACTTGCGAGAGGGGCTGGCTTCCAATAGAGAAATTTTTAATAATATTTTTGCGCCTTGCGCCACTAGGACTGTTTGCTTGTTTTATTTTGGTCACGATACATCTCGGCAACTCGAGCTTTTTGCTCCGCATCTTCCAGCTAGAAAAAAGTTTACAAAGTTTTATTGTATAAGGGCAAATTTCCTAACAAGAGAGTCGAAGTGGGCGTATAGTCTAAAGCTACGGAACTCAATTTGAAGCCGGTGTTTCAACACCAAATTCACCTTGTCTACGCCATTCTTAAACACTTGGGGCCTTCTTGGCCTTAATAAGTTCGAATGGATAAAACTGACAAAATAAAAACCAAAGGATAGATGATAACATGGAATCTTTGTATAAGGGAAACACAAAACTGTATGTCTGATTCTCCTTTAGGAGTGAAAACGTAAACCAGTACATGTACCACTTGAAGACGGCTATTCCTGGCCCCCTGGCATGCGGCTGGCGGTGGTTTCTGAAATGTGGCTGTCCCTGGAACACGGTAACACCGTCTCCCAAAAAGGTGGCTTTCCCCAAAATCGGCTAGCCCTGTAACGCAGCTGCTACTAAACGGCAAATACCCTTGGAGGGCAGCCTACTAGGGAAAACCGCCTTACAGAAGTAGCCACCTTTTTGGGCAAAGCTGCCTTCCAGTGTTCACAGCCAACCAGGATGAATGAATTCATATTTATTTTCCCTTTAAAATACAAATCCCTTTTATAACAGGGAGACTCCACACCTAGGTTTTCCTTTTTACCGTAAAGCACTAGGCTTTGATGTTTCGCAACCTCTTCTCGCCATTTCGCCGTAGAATTTTCTTGGACCGCCTTGTCGATGTCCTTCGTCCATTCCACCGCAGACTTTATGTCCTTTCAATGATGCCCGTATCCGTAAGCTCGGTCCATCGCTTCAACCCGCTTTGCTCAACATGTTGGGTGACCCATAGCACGCAAATATCGATAAAGTTTTGCCGCGGTTCGCTGCTTCGACCTGAAGATAAGGCGCCACAAGTAGACTAATTTACCACGGGCTTCGCGCTCTACGAAGGTGGTCCACGCTAGCTCACCCTTGATGGCCATTTTGGCTGCTAAAAATTTTCCACCAACCGCCACCGAAAATTGAGCCTGCTCGTACTGGCGTATGGCAGGCTCCTTGTAACAGAGGACTTCGTTCGAGTACGATAACTTTAAACAGCGACAGATTTCCAGAGCGTGCGAGTGACGGTATAGGGATTGTAAGAGCAGTTTTAAGGGGCTACCACTAAAAGACGGCTACCCCTAAAATCGGATGTCCCTGAAACGCGGCTACCCCTGGTTGGCGACTGTTCCTGTAAGGCGCCTTCCCCAGAAAGGTGGCTGCCTCTATAAGGCGTTTACTCCTGGAAGACAACTGCCCATAAAAGTAGTCTACCCCTAGAAGGCGGCTTCCCCCAAAAATCATCTCGACCTGTAAGGCGGCTGCCCCTAAATGACATCTACCCCTGGAAGGCAGTTTCCCCCGAAAATCGGCTTTACCTGTAAGGCGGCTGCCCCATAAATGGCACCCTACATACGGAAATTGGTCTGGATTTAATTAATGTTTCGTGGATCAACTCCCACGCTGGTACTCCAGGAACTAAGCCCGTTGACGCTTTAGCTAAGGAAGCGGCACTTGGAGTTGGAACGGTGCTCTACTAACACTTTAAAAAGACTCACATTAAGAGTCGCCCACGATACGGGGAAACTTCAATGAACCACTTCTGATAAGGGTCGGCACACGTTTTCCCTTATTCCTTATATAGGCAATTTCCATGCTGATGTTGATTATTTTTCTTCCCAAATACCCTATAACTTTCTAGAATTTAAATGTAAATAAACGTATATTACTAATTAGTAGAGTATTAAACTTTGGTTTTTCTTTAAATTATAACATCGAAGAAATTTTAATGTAGCGTCTTCTCTATTGATTGAAAACAAATGTGTCGCGCAGGTTTCGAACCCGGACCGTTCTGCTTGTCAAAACAATGCATTACCACAGAACCACTGACAAGTATAGCACTACTATGATGTTTAAAAAACAGCTTTGGCGAAAGTCCATTATCCTTTACGCTATTATGAACTTATTAATGTCCAATGTTTCTATAATGAGTTTATGAATGTCACAACAATTAAAAAATCAATTATTATATTACGGCCGTTGTCAGAAATGGAATTCCGGTCTTATTTTAGCAGGTGGTTTTGTCTCCATTTAGCCATTGCCTTTATCGTCTTTCTGTCGTAGTGAATCGACGTAATTTTATTAAGAGCTTCCACTTATAATTTAAATTTTCGCTCAACATTTATTTTCGTATACATCACATTTTTAAGGACCTACACTCTAAGAAATTACCGTAACTGAACGGTTATTTCACCGTTAAATTTACAGTAATATGAACGTATCAAAATTTGCCGTTGAATTAACGGTCAAATTACCATTATGCTACTTTACGGCTATCTACATTTAAAATTACGGTAAAATAAAATATTTTTTTCACCGTTATATTATCAGTCAAATTAATGTTAGGCTATTTAACGGTAATCTTACATTTAAAATTACGTTAAATGAAACTTGGATTTTTTTACCGTTATATTAACGGTCTAATTACAGTTATGCTACTTAACGGTAATTTGACATTTCAAATTACGGTGTTATGAATCTTGGGTTTTTCTTACCGTTAAATTAACGGTTAAACTAATGTTAAGATACTTAACGGTAATTTGACAATTAAAATTACAGTGACATGAATATTCAATTTTTGCCGTTAAATTATCGGTCTACTTACTGTTATGCTACTTAACGGTAATCTGAAATTTAAAATTAAGGTGATATGAATCTTGGATTTTTCATACCGTTAAATTATCGGTCTAATAAATGTTATGCTTCTTAACGGTAATTTGGCATTTAATATTACGGTGAAATAAAACTTGTATTTTATTGCCGTTATGCTACTTAACGATCACAATTTGGTTTTGCTACTTAACGGTAATCTGACACTTAAAATTACTGTGAAATGCATTTTGGAATTTTTTTACCGTTAAAATAACAGTGAAAATAGATTTTTACTGAATAATAACGCAACATTATATAAAACTATAATCCGTTGAAACTTATTGCAAATTTTGGTGTATACGGTAACGCACGCCGCATTTTATATGGCTTCAAGATTAAAAGAACACCAAAAGTGGTTTTGTATTTTCAATTATATTGTTCAATAAGGTGTCGTAAGTGTTAAGAAAAAATTGAATCTGGAATATTTTTTGAAACAAAATGCTCTTAAGAATGAACCAGCTGTGTCGTTTAAACTTTAAATTTGGTTCTTTATGTACCGTCGCCATCAACAAAGAGGGGTAAGCTAGGGTAACTTCGTAAAAGAAGCCTTCATACGTACTACTACTATTTTATAATGGAATAGTTAGAATTCGGGTCACACGAACCAACCCTAACACAGTGTACTCACGGTCACATTATGGAAAGGGCATTAAATAAGAAATTAAAGCTATCGGACATTTGTCCAGTGACCTCCTATCATTTTAAATATTTTATAGTACATTGTTCAATGACCCCCCCCCTTAAAAACGAGTAAAAAAACTTGAAAAACAAGTTAAATATTTATTTTAAAATGAGATCTATGCAAAGTTAAGTTATATAAATATAGGAAATAATTTTTACAGCTAAGTTTTCTTCCCTGTCCTTTGTACCACTGTGAAATAGATTCTTCTGACTGAAAACCTGTTATGGAACTGGAAGGACCATACAAAATAAAAGTCATACATTTACTTAAATGTTCATTAGTCATACTAGCGCGTTTATTCGTTCTTATATTATTCATAATACAGAAGCCTCTTTCCGCTTGAGCAGCGATAAAAAGCCACTAGGGTGTTGAATAGCACTTCAGGAAAATTTTAATTTCCGTAGAGACTTATCCACCAGTTGCAGGGATTTGAACAGTGGGCTAAATCGATCTTGGTGATTGTATGGTCTTGCAAAACGGGGATTTTTACTGTCCCTATAATGACAATTATGTATGTTTACAACGCCATCACGAGAAAAGATACTTTCGTCAGTATAAAGGATATTTCGATGGAAATGCGGATCAACGTGAATTTCGTTCAAAAGCCAGTTGGGGAAATCAAGTCTGAAATCTGTATCCCCTTCCTTTAAACCTTGAAGTAGATGTGCGTGGTAAGGGTGCATTTTATTTCGATTAAGTATTTTCCAAATGTAGGATTTTGAGAGTGCTAATTCTCCTTCAGCTCCTAGGGTACTACATCTAGGATTAGCATTAAAATAAGCTAAACCGTCAATATCGATGGTGTTTGGCTGATTCGGTTCTTGCAATGATCCATTTACCTTACCAGTTAGTTGAAACTTTCTAATAACTTGCGAGACAGTTGAATGCGTGGGCCTTAAAAGTGGATGATTGTGCCGAAACATCGCTGTTGAAATTCGAGCGTTTCTTCCGTTTTCATAAAATAATCGAACTAATTCGACTTTATCTTCAGCAGTATACATAGTTTTATTATTTGAATAATTAATTTAATTGTATTTAAACTTACGCAAACATTTCACACAACATAATACAGATTTGTAAGTGAAATACTGCGATCATGTTAGGCTTAACGAGTTTTTGAAAACTTTTGATCATTTTTAGGTTTCCATGACAACAGATCGTTGCTATCGCAAAATGAAACGGTTTCGATTTAAATTTCCTAAGTTTAAAATTGTTTAAATTGGACCCGGTATACGACATTTTAACGTAAAATCTACATAATAGCAGCTTTCTAATTGAAATTGAGAAATAAATCTAACGATTGTGGATAACAAATGACGTTAATAACACGCCTTAAGGTTACCCGAAAAATAATAAAAAATCGTTATGAATTTTATCTGTAAATACGATTATTTATTTTGTTGAATTTGGGATACATTTTTACTCAAATTCAGTACTGTGAGGTTTTTGAATTCTTGTTAATTTTCTCGACTTATCGTTGTTTGAACTGAATCGGATAGAAGTAACTTATTTAAATTGCAATAGTC